>NW_027315801.1:3777785-3858932 GCF_026437365.1 Eucyclogobius newberryi
ATAATGAGGGTGCCATTCGAATGCATTTTGTTATTCTACTTCATCCAAACATAATTTTAGGTACTACGCAATACCCAACCCTACCATTAATCCTCTTAAAGGTGCACAATAAAATATGTGAGGTATTTAATATCATAAAACGGCATTTACTCTGCAGCGGTTCCTGGCCACGATCAAAGTTTGTCTGAGCAGATCTGAGACTTGGTGTGGTGAAGTTAAGGTAGTTGTACTGCTTAGAGAAGGCCAGCAGTGCAGGCAAGTGGATTTTTGGCGTAAAAGTCGGTAGATGGAAGAGACATGGGAGAGTTATGGTTCTTTTTGCTTCAAATTATTTTCTTTAGTTGATATTTTGGCTTTTTTTCATGGGTTTTCACCTAGCAGTAATACATTTGCACCGATTCCTTTACAAACGTATGATTTAAACGCTTCCATCAAAATTTCAGTCCCACAGAGTGTTCTCAATAACTCTTTGGTGCAGGAGTGAAAATGAAACATCGTACGGGCCTAATTATGTAGAACTCAAACATATGACCTTTCCGTGACGTCCATCCACGGTAAAAGGTCATGTAACGCATATCACCCGGTTTAAAATTAACTTTATATGATTAAAGTTACAATTTTATCATGCGCGCGGTCAACCCTAAAGGACACGGCGGCAGAGTGGTTAGCCCTTCCGTCACACACAAGAATGTTGAGTTGGGTCCTCTTGATGTTGATTTTAACACCAATCCCTACGGAGCTCAACAGCCGTGCCCACTTGGAAGCTCGTCCGAATGTACAATTGTCGTTCTTTTTTCCATTTTCTGTCAAATATTAACAGTTTAAAGGTAAAAATGCATGATAACCAGCTCTGTAGAAACTAATGTTCTTAACGTATTGGCTGTTTCCATCCACAGAAATAAAAAAAGCACATTTAACGCTTAAGGCTGTACTTGATGTTTTCCGTGTAATAAAGTAAAGTCTGTTTTGCCAAAGCAGCTCTTGGCGTCAAAATAAGACTAATGTTTTACTCTCCGAAAACCAGGAAGTGTGCTGTTAGCATGCAAGTTGTTAGCTTTAACTCCGTTCTGGGCTTTTTGAAGGTTGTGAAAAGCACTTATAAACACATCCTGGTAAATTATTCTTATACTCTGTTTTATATGAGCTAGTTCTGTTTTTCATGCCTTTTGGACAGCAAACAACACCTTAAAAACTCAAAAAGCAAAATGTTTTAATGACTTAGCGGTCAGGGTCATAGCTGAGCCTAGCAAGCTTTCAAACGTTTGAAGTAATTTTTCTGGAAAGTTTATTGGAAGTCACTGCTGAGCTCCATAGACGTGGCTGGGTAAGGTTCAAACCAGACCGTACCAACCTTTGAAATCACAAATCCGACATTACATCAAGACAATTACTTGCGTAGTATATTCCTTAAATCCTTTTTCTTTCTCGCTCATGAGTCATTTCTTGAACTTTGCACTTGGATGATATTATTTTGAAGTAACCGCAGTCGTACTTGAGTGCATTTTTCGGCCCTTCCGCTGACTTCTGCCCCCGTGTTATCAGCGCGGTCGGACAGGAGCCGATCCGAGGGTAAACACGCGCATGAATGAGGCCCTTGTGTACCAGCAGAGACAAACCGTCCCATTTCAGGATCTCGCATCTGGTCCCTGGCTGTCGAGAGAGAGCGAGGGGACTGGCCCGCAGAGAGATCATTATTCACTCATTAAAAAGGCGTAAATTGACAGAGATTGCGCGTAGCCGCTCCGTGACCCGGCGCAGGCCTGTGTGTGTTCGGGCATGGGCGGGTATTTATCACGGTTTGGGGACACAAATCTGAATGCAGTCAATTATTGGGGAGCTACCGGCGTCACGTGGACAGAAATCAGGTCATTGTCAGTAAAGTTCAGACATATGGGTTAAATAGGTGAAGGTTTGGTTTCTACGGATGAGATTTTCAGTTTCCAGGAAATTATGGTAAGTTAATGTTAATGTCCACAAGAAGCATAGAAACCCTGTGTGTTTGTGTGTGTGTGTGTGTGTTTGTGTGTGTGTGTGTGTGTGTGTTTGTGTGTGTGTGTAGGACTGTCTCGTTGCTAGGGGTTTTGTCAGGGTCAGGTGAACCAGAGGTCACAACGCACTCATGAATACTGGGATGTCTCGAGGATAAGGCCAATTTTGGAATCTGGTTTTAAAATTTAGGAAAAACGTTTGTTGCATTTGTTTGCGCGTGGCTAGTATCAAATGGGCGTGTCTCTGCAGCATATAGAGCTGTGTTTCCACTGGTTCACTTTGGACCGGATTGGGGCGGCACTAGAAGTGGTTCCACTTTCTTAAATGAATCGTTGCAGGGATCCAGAGCAGATGGATACTAGCTTTCAAAGAGGTCTGACTCGCTTCGGCTCCCGGAATGCTTTTGAGCAAGGCGATAGGATAAGAGAGAACGCTTACAAGGATGAGAACGAGATGGCAAAAAGCAGATCAATCGAAGATAATAGTTTCTCGCCCAACGCTGACTTGATCTTGTGATAAACCGCCATATTTTCTTTGACGTTGACTTTATACATTGAGCCCACATGCTTAGCAAAACAAAGCTAGCACACGTTAGCATCCGCTTTTTCTTGTTTGTCGACGCACGGCGCTTGCGCTAAGATCCAAATTGTTATAATTCCAGTGCAGAATGCAGCATTACCCAAAGCCTATACGTTACTTAAAGAGAGGTTGAAACAGTGTAAAGGCTTTTCCAGAAAAAGCTGAGGATAAACCAGAAGTACCGGTAGTTTCCTGTTTACTCTAGCATTAGCCACATCCCACAGTGACACGCTTGGAACTTGGAATTACTAAACATCTTTTTGTGAATGGCTGAGTTATGATTGAAAAGTATAATTACGGTATGACGTAGATTGTATTTATTAAGAAAACGTAGCATACCTCTGCCTCTGGATGCTCCAAAGCGCTCTAAAGTGAACCGGTCTGTGGGATCGTGGCCAGTCGAAACGTGGTTAAAGTGACAGTTGTTTGCCCTGTGCTGCTGCATCTGACTGCAGTTGACATGTGTTTGTTTTGGGGACTTGACTCGTGGTTCTGGGTGAATTTGGTCATTTGCAGTTTAAAAAAGGACGCATAGAAAGTCATATTTTACTTGAACAAAGAGGGGTGAATGTATTTTAGATTTGTCTATTTGTAATGACAACTGTAACGTACTGTTTTGTTCCATCCGTGCACGTTTCAGTAATCCAACAGGTGCGTCTCTCTCTCTAGAGCTCCAAACACTCACGTTTATAATGACGTTTCTTCATGTTTTTATTGTACAGACGTCTTTCCCACTTGTTGTGATCGTGCAAACGTACTCAAACCGTCACTGTCGATCCGCGTTGCAAATTTGCCATGAGCAGACTTTACATTTAGCTGCTTGCAAACTACTCTCTACTCACTGTGCCATCTCTAACTAATGCCAATTTTCTATACCGTCAATTGATCCAACTTTTTATAGTGTATATACAGCATGGACTATCGAGGTTAAGGTATAAATAGCCTGATTGCCAATCCTCAAAACATGTTTAAAATATATTGCAGAGTTTGTGTTGCTGTATTTTCAGATTGCTCTTCATCCTGAGTGAGTTGACAGCTCTGCATGCCTCCTCTTGACCCGTAGTTCACAGGCAACAACGAGGAGTAGCTTCTCTTCCACCTAACGCTGTTGTGTCACTGACAATTCCAAAGTACTCGAGACAACTTTCAAAGGTATCTGCATGTCTGTGTAATTGCTGGAATGAGGAAAATCAAGGTAACATTAAAGATCGTGCTCAAACTTAATTGGAAAGGCTGAATTTAGACGGCTGTTATGTTCACGGATACACTTTTTATATAAAACCGTCTGACAGCCGTAGCTGTGCACCAAACTAATTAAAAGTAATAATCTTTGACATTTCTATTCTAACCATTTTAACTTTCAAACATTGCCAGAGCTGTTTTGCAAAGGCGTAGAGGAGAGAAATGTGAGATGTTGACGTGCTCATGGAAGAGAAAGAGGGATTTGTAACGGTAAACGATGAAGAGGAGGAGTGAGGAGGCTGGTGGTTCTGCTGCCGCTTCAGAGTCAAATAACTCGACATTTTGGTAGCTTTTCCCATAACATTTTGGAATCTATACAGGCCTACTTAAATTAGTGGTGCAACGATATGCCAATTTTAGACCGATACTGATGTTATTGGGAAAGCTTGGGCAGATAACCGATACTAGGCAAACTAATTCATTTTCAAGCATCCAATCTATTTTAAAATCTTGATTCACAACACATAAACTTCTTTGAGGGAAAAAAAGTAAACTGTTTGATAGAGTTATAATGTATTTAGCCCTTTCTTTAGATATAGTAAAGTATAATATAACAACTCTTTATCAGAAAAAGACTGTGTCTGATCACTCTCTTCACCTTTCCTTCTTTAATCCTCTCACACTAAAGTTATTTGAAGTAAACATGCCTAAAACTGATAGAAGCACTACCTGGGCCACGCCTTCCCGAACTCATGGAAAGTCAAACATGGCTTAAAATCAAGCCAAATTGATGTAGTGCGCAGCCGGCCTTATAACCACACGTTCCAAACCATCATAGGGCCTCTTTATAACCACATCACAAACCATCATAGGGCCTCTTTATAACCACATCACAAACCATCATAGGGCCTCTTTATAACCACATCACAAACCATCATAGGGCCTCTTTATAACCACATCACAAACCATCATAGGGCCTCTTTATAACCACATCACAAACCATCATAGGGCCTCTTTATAACCACATCACAAACCATCATAGGGCCTCTTTATAACCACACGTTCCAAACCATCATAGGGCCTCTTTATAACCACATCACAAACCATCATAGGGCCTCTTTATAACCACATCACAAACCATCATAGGGCCTCTTTATAACCACATCACAAACCATCATAGGGCCTCTTTATAACCACATCACAAACCATCATAGGGCCTCTTTATAACCACATCACAAACCATCATAGGGCCTCTTTATAACCACATCACAAACCATCATAGGGCCTCTTTATAACCACATCACAAACCATCATAGGGCCTCTTTATAACCACATCACAAACCATCATAGGGCCTCGACAAGCCAGGAATAAAGTCTGGCGGTAATGCAACACTTGGATGCCAACCGCCATAAAACAACAACAACAACAACAACAACAACAACAACAACAATGTAGTGTTTTTGTTCCATTTAAGCTGCGAGTCTTTAGTGAACGTTTAACCACTGAAGAACTGTTTTTATATCTTTTCTTTTTCACTTTTTCTCTTTTCACAAGTAGCAATAATCCAGCACATTACATCAAGTGTTCTCTCGTCGGGGTTGCCAGAATAGACCTGTTAAGCAGATGTTTGCAAGCTCTTTACCCCGGAGGCGCTTCTTGCTACAATCATCCACATTTAATAGTGTCTTGCCCAAGGAAACCACGACGACACCTGCGTCCTGCACCCTCAGCCTGGCGTCCTTTGATTCCTCCAAAGTGTATTCTTGTTTGTTTTCAGTGCCGATCTCTCTAAACTCTGCAGATCGGCCGTTAACCATAGTATCCGTGATCCCTGTGCGCTACTTCGAATTCAACCCAGAACGCCGCTGGTACTTTTGCGCTCTCCTCCTCCTCCTCCTCCTCCTCCTCCTCCTCCTTCTTCTCCTTCTCCTTCTCCTTCTCCTTCTCCTTCTCCTCCTTCTCCTCCTCCTCCTCCTCTTCCTCCTCCTCCTTCCCGTCGGTGCTCTCCTGTTTCCATGGTGAACTGCTCCCCGATTGTCACAGCGGTGGTGAAAAGAAATTAACGCCGATCTTAATTGGAGCGTCGGGCTTGAATTTCCTTCCCGGTTCCGACGACCTTCCTCCGCACCAGGAACTGTTGGAGGGATTCGGCTTTTCGTTGTTTCTCTATTGAAATTTTGTGACAGCGAATTGAATAACTTACAAAAAAAAAAAACTCATACTTTTACTTTCATCATTTTACATGTTGGGATTAAATCTGATCATTTCCTTCTGATCTTCAAACTGTGACTGTCGATATTTAATGTGCTGTAACTGTCTTAAAAACAGTAAAACTTATTCATCGAGTGTTTTTCACAAGTTTTAGAGGCCAGAATGAAGTTTACCATCAGAGTAAAGCTAACTCAACATTAGCATGCTAACAGCGCACAGCCTCAGTCACACATGGGACAACATCATACTTTTCCTTAATAGTTTTTGAATTGTCTTTTGACTAACATGACCAGGGCAGTTTAAAGAACTTTGTGTTGAACATTATCTGTCAAAAGAGTGTGTTTTGTTATTGGTGTTGAACTCGAACCTCGCCAGCAAGATGAATTCTCCTGATATTTGTGAGTTCACAAACTCTTGAGAATCTATCTTGTTTGCTCCGGCTTTTGCACTCGATTGTGATTGGACCTGAACTACCAGAGGGGCGGAGACTTTGACCATCGCAGGGCGGACGCCAAAGTTGAAGCGCCCAAATGAACCAAAACAAACATGGCGGCTTCGACTGACGTACTTCAGCCCATTTGAGCAGAAATACAGACTATTTATTTTTGTTTTGGAAAAGATGTCTGTGCTTTTCTGTATTTAGTTAGATCAAGTTAGATTTCTTGTGACTCGACAACGTCCCGATCGCTTTCGATGAGAGCGTTTTCAGATAGATTTGTAGAATTTAGAGGTTCAGAGTTCGGGATTGATAATCAAGCCTTTTTCTTCAAATCAAAATTGAGTTTGGAAATGTTGTGATTCGTGACAATACTAATCAAGCAGAAAAGCAGGTGGCAGACCCTCCGCCAGTAAAATGACATCATGCACCTTTAAGTATGTAAAGTAAGTTGTCTGTATATGTTTTTCTGTATTTATCTCTAGTTCATAGTGGACGGTGCAGGATCACATTTTGGATTGGGAGCGGCTCCACAATGCAGGGTGTGGAGGGGCTCTGGGACCTGCTCTTGTGGGACAGGGACTCCTCATTACCAGACAATACTCACCCCCACCCCCATTTCCCACAACCCCCTCTGTCTGTCTCTGCCCACGTTGTTAGCGAGCGGCGATAATTAGCTCTGGCTCCACCGCGCGCGTGCTCATTATCAACACGTCAGCGCAGTCACCATTAGCACTGGCAATAATGTGACAATAGTAATAATGGCACTCATTAAGACAGGGCTGGTTTAAGAGTGAAGCTTTTGTCTGCAAGTTAAGACAATGAAGCTGAGCTAAATAATGTGCTTCAGGATGCAGAGGCGGGCCCTATGACTTTTACATTACATTCTCCTATTTGTCAACCATCTGATTAAAGGGAGCAATCTCTCTTTGCTCTTGGACATTTAAGACCTAATAAAGGTAAGCTATAACCCGCTCACTGTATTTCCAGTCATTTTGGGACAAATTAGAATCCTCCAAACCCACAAAAAACCCCAACAAAATTCACAACATTTGAATAGGCCTAGTATTATTATTTATTAGACAGACAGACGGACGGACAGACGGACAGACACTATTAGATGTCAGTCTCAATCACACATGCAGGATATCACTTTATACCCTTGTTTGGGAAATGACACTAGAGGCCGTATTTTGCACCGGTTTTAGCATTAACCTGGGGTTTATGAAGCTCATTTTGTCACGTATAAGCTATAAGAGAATGAATAGAGTCCAATTTCACCTGGTTATTTTTTCCATTCCCACTCTCGTAACTCTACGCACTCGGCGCCTAATGCTCTTTACTGGACACTCCAGCATTGGTCACCTGTACGGCATGGTCAGGGCCAGACTGGACCCGTGCAAACTCATGTGCTCAGCTTAGAGAGTAATGTCTATTTGAAAAACTGGATAAATCCCCACTGTCACGTCACATTTTCCCAAAATCCTTGGCCTTCAAGGAACTTAATGCGGACGTACGGTCAAACTTTGGGCTCCGGTGCTGACCACAGTGGGCTCTGCCCTCTCGCCTTCCGGACCACGTAGCATCCCACCAAGTCTAAGGTGTCCAGCTGTGCGTAACAGTGCGGTGCTGCACGCGACTCATGCAGTCCTTGTTGTCCTGGGCCTGGTCTTGGTTTAGTCCAGTTAAATTGCCAGGACGCCCGCTCCAATCCCCCTGGGTACCTGGGACTGAACTGAGCGCCTCACGGTTTCGTACAATTGTCTCTAGTTCATGTGAGCAGGAGCCATGTAGAGCTCGCTTTCACCCCCAGGGAATGGAGCGTGTGTCCGTGGGCTTTTTCCCCAGTCTGCCTGGACTAAACTGGGACTAAACCCGGTCCAGAACCTTGAGCCACCGAGCACAGAATGTAGTCCACGCACACATCTCTGCTTGTAACATAATAAACATGTCATTGCAATTATTTGTATTTTTACTTATTGCTTTGATTCATTTTCGACAACAAAGAAAAATTCCATCAATACTTCAAATTGTTTTAGATTGACGCGGCTATTTTCCAAGTAACCAGGAAATTGCGGCAGGAAATTCGTCTTGATCGGAGCGTCCCGATATAGACGAGGCGGAGATCGTGCCACGAAAATGTTGTACAAATTGAAATTTGCTGTTCCGCGACTCCATCTCCCGAGAGTCGTCACAGCGGGCGCTACAGCCTGTGTTCAAAGGCAATCAAAAAGGCACTTAACGCCATAAAACGTCTCTAATCAGGTTAATGGGACGGTCAATGAAGAACCAGTGTCTGCGCTCTGACCCGCGCTTCAGTGGAAGTGGCCGTCGTATCCTTTCAGCACAGATCTTTTTGAGATGACCGCTGGATACACGGAGACATGCGGATTAGGACTGTGGATGTCATTGAATCTTGATCGAGATTCAATAGTTTCTAATGGTCAGCGGGTCTTGGGGTCTTCTTAATGGACTCTGTAAAGACGCGTGGTTCGGCGCACGATCTATACCGAGGACGAAAAGAATGTGACTGATTTGCGTTTTGAAATTGCTGTAGAAAAAGAAAATGTACCGTATTTTCCGGAGTATAAGTCGCACCAGCCAAAAAATGCATAATAGAGAAAAAAAAAACATATATAAATTGCATTGGAGTATGAAATCCGGTTGCAAGTGTGAAAATAACAAATATTATCCTTAATAATATACTTTGGAGTATAAGTATATAAGTATAAGTTGCAACCCGGCCAAAACTATGAAAAAAGGTGCAATTTATAGTCCGGAAAATACGGTAATCTGCTGTGTGGAGATGGAGGAAAATCAGCTGTTTGTTCATTTATCTTAAACAGTTGAACGCTTGGACCAAACGCTACTACGTTCAGGGGTTCACTGGAAGTTTAAATACCCGACACCGCTGTTTAATCAAGAAGTAACGTTTGCAAACTAAAGTGTAAATGGTACAATGTCCAAAAAAAGGGGCACACGCTCTGATATTTGGTAGGACCAGCTTTAGCTTTGGTCGCGTAGTTTCAATATCTTCTGCAATATTAAAAGATTTAGGTTTCCATCAACAAAACGAGTTGAATCCTCGACTTCTCGTTTCAGAATCAAATGACCAAATGAACACAGCATAATACACCCCATAGTTGTTTGCAGTATTGGTACAATCTTTCACCCATTTACAACTCCATCCTTAGGCCTAAACTAAAGCAAAGAAAACAATCTTGCTGATAGAGGTTATGCACAAACACGCACACAAAAATGTATACGGCAAAATGTAAACTGAAAGTGTTTTCCGTTGTTGCCCGAACTGTGCAGAGCTTAGCTAGCTCGCTTGCTAACGGCAGGGGGAGAAAAAGGACACTTCAACTAACCCCACAACAGTTAAATTCCTCAACACACAGACTCGAAAGCATTGGGAAAACTAAATATTTAGCAGAGATGTAGATTTTTATATTTGTTATTAAACTGTAGCTGCTCACATTCAAGTTGTGTCAGAATGCTATGACATCGTCACATAACCACTATAGGAGTCAGAATCAGAAAAGGTTTATTGCCATTGTCAATGAACACATTTCACAAACATAGGAACTTGTCTCGGCGTTAAGGTGCAACATAAAACAATGAATAATAAAATAATAATAATAGCAACATCTATAGAGTCAAATATGGCATGCATAAATTAAGAATGATTTACTATTAAAATAAGGTAAAAAATAAACACTCGGTATATACACAGATATTTACACAAACATTTACAGATGGTTGGAAATGGTGCAGAAATTGAACAGTGTGTGAATAGTATTGTTTGAATAAGTAGCAGGTGTTCAGTGTTCTTGAGTCCAACTGTTCTTGTGTCGGGAGGTTCTGGTCCGGATGAAGTCTCTGTTTGTCCCTGGCTGTGGCTCCAGCGTACCACACAGTGATAGCTGAGAGCTACAAGGGACGTGGACGGTTATGCTGTATGTGACTTAGGCAACAATTCACACCTCAGGGCCCTGGAAAGGTTTCACTCAAAATGTTTGTCCGTTGACAGAAAAATAGTGCGGACTGCGGAGGGTGAGGAAGAGTTTTATTTTATATATGTATAAAATAAAAAAATCTTAATTATTTGTCAATACCATTTTAATAATTGGTTGGAGTGATAATTGTTGTTGAATTAATTGCACAACCCAGTTAATCCCCTCCTCGTTTTCCTTATCACATTTCCTTCTCATCGTCCCCCGTTTCTCAACCGCTACGGTCACACACACATATATATATATATATATATGTGTATATATATATATATATATATATATATATATATATATATATATACATATTATATATACATATATATATATATATATATATATATATATATATATATATATATATATATATATATATATATATATATATATATATATATATATATATGTACATATTATATATACATATACAATTTTTTTTTTTACATGAACTGGACCTGAACATTTGAGTCTAATGACGAGTCGCGTCTGCCGCTGTTGTGTTCGCTCCGTCGTGTTGAGGGTTAATTAACCAATACTCGTTGCTTGTTGTTTGTGATTGGGCGAAGCAGCTTGTCAGGAGCTGTACACCACCCGTTCCCTTTGGCGGAGGTGACCTTTCCTGTGTTCTCTTGAATAAAATACATGTTGTTGCCTTGCTAAAAACAACCTGTTTACACTTCTGTGACAAGCGTGTGGTTGGAGCTGATGCCGACAGGCAGGAGGAGAGCGAGGACGAGATGGAGGAGCGACAGTTTCAACAAGAGACGGAGAATTGGACAAACTTCATTGGTTGGATATGCTAATGTTTACAAAAATAAATCATAGAAATGGAAAGTAAGATAAATGTAACGTAGAAACCAGGAATATAACAAGAAATATTACGGAATCTGATCTGTCCACCTATAGAATCAAGATTTATTTCACCTTATATGGGATGTTGTCTTTTATAAATCTGCTGGCAGGAAATACTGTCTATAGGCTGCAAAATACACAGCCATTTTTAAGCCTTTGCACATCAACATTGAATATTTTGCCCTTCTCAGCCCACTTTATTTAATATTTTAGCTGCAAGACTTTTTTCTTGTTCTCCATTGAAATTAATGGAATTTCCTGCTTAATTAATTAATTAATTAATTAATCAATCACTCAATCAATCAAACTAAATACATTTATTTGTTCCCATGGCGCTTCAAACACATTGCGTAATTAAATGGTAATTATGAAAAAAAATATATGTATTATTTTATGAATTGAGAGCAAGCTTTAATTTACAAGAGCATCCACAGCTGACACTTAAGCGTGAGGACAAATCTTTCTGAGGTGTTCCACATGGGGCTTTGTAAATAAATAAAAGGCAATGTTGCTCTCAGTGAATCAGTTAAAAAAGGGCAGTTTGAAGGGGTAACAGCCCTCAGGACAAAAGTGTCTCCTCTGTCCTGCAGCTCACTCTTACTCCACTCTGTCTGTCGCATTGGGGTAAAAAGTCTGTGGTCACCAGCCTTTTTTGGCTCGCGAGCTACTTTTAGATTGAGCAAAGTCCAAAGACCTACCCACAGATTCATCTTATATTATAGATTATATACAGGGGTTGTAAACAGTAGAATTGGAACTGTCCGCACTTCAGAACGTTGAGAATGCGGTACAGAAAACCTGCAGTGCGAAACAGCTGTTAGTGTTTTCAAACCGCTGCTGAATTAATCACAAAGCCACAGTTTAGTTTGGATCATTTGTACAGTATTATTTACTGGACAGTCGCAGATTTACTTAAAATATCATCAGTTTAACTCTCATGACATTCCTTTCCATTGTTTCCCGTTAGCGCTCGCTGCTACGAGGCGCTGTCCCGTTTGAGAGCATTACAGAGAAATGCATTGTGGGGAATGCACTTGCCTGAAGTCAAAATCCTTGCCTCACCCTATTTAACATTAAAGTTCAGATTAAATTCAAAATAAAGCCGCGCTATAGAACTCTAGAATGATCCATGTATATTCTTTGTATAGAGTCCTATGTGGTGAAAAATATGTTTACCATGTATATATCTCCTTTTGAAGGCATCTATTGTATGGACTGTTTTTAATTGGTAAATCCAATCTGTTCCATATATTAACCCCTTTAACAGGAAAGCAATGACTTTTTTAATTAGTTCTGGTCTTAATTTGTTTTGAATATACCTGTTCTAAGGTTGTATTCTCTCTCTCTGTTCACATAGCTTGTGTTTACAGCGAGGGAGCAAGTGATTATACGCCTTACACATCACTACAGCTGTGCTCAGAAGTTTTATATTTTTAAGTCATGAAATATAGTATTTGTCGGTGCGTGGGAATCCGCATGATTAACAGTTCTAACTGCGTTCTTCTGGAAATGGTCTTGGTTATGTTATTACTGATGCCACCCTAAATGCAGAATCTCACCATGTTTGACATAGCAAGACACTTAGGGCCTCATTTATCAAGCCTTTGCTCACGCACAAAACTGCTAACTGTGCTGAAAGTGGAGCAGGCCGTGCGTAATTGACATTTTAGTTTCACGTAGACCTAAAAAAAATAAAGAAACTGCAGATTTTGCTCCCTCAAGTGAGTATTTAAAACCGGGTGTTTTTACCAACAAGCTCAACATTTTAGGCAGAGGAAATGTAAAGCAGAGGAAATGTAAATGAAGTCGCTCATGCCTGATTTATTAACTATGTGAGCTAAAACCCTGTGATGATATTGTACGCTGGAGAAACAAATGTAAAGGAGAAGCTGTAATTTGTGCACCTCAAAAATAAAACAAAAAACCCACTACATACAACTCTTTAGCCCTGCTTCCCACAAGTATTCCACTGAACCGGAGCCATACATGTCATTTAAAGTCCTAAAAAGCAGAGATCATTGCGTATAAGGATCCTGGATGAGGCCCGGTGTCTCTGCACCGCTCCGATGCAACAGGATCCATCATCCCGCATCAAAGTCTAAAGTCATTTCTCCCAGATTCACCAGCGCTACTTAAGCACAAACAGCGCATGTTATTTTACTGTTTGTACACTCAGTTTAGTGCCTGGATTGATGAATGAGGCCATCTGTTTATAGTCAGAAGGGGCAGATGCCACAGACCTGGCTGCCTCGCTCCTGTAAATCCGCCTCAGGGCAGCTGTGGCCATCGTGCCCTGCAGAGGTTGCGCAATACAAAGCTTTGCACCGCGTCCAGCGCCACCAGTTCCCTTTGCTCTGGGCTGCGTTCAGACCAAAGTGCTCATCTCGCGCGTCCCAGTATAGCGAAGGGTGAGGGGCGGAGAGGGGGGGATGCTATATAGGACTTGTTAGCGCTTCCGTGGGTCTCCTAGCAACAAGCGTGTTTGGAGCCGGGATGGAGAACAAGCCCACAAAAAGGAAAGGAAATGAGACGGAGAGAGAGCGAGAAAGGAAGCACGAGCGGCTGCTAATTATGTGTCGACCGCAGCGGATGGGCCGGGGAAGGGCCGGGGGTCGGAGCAGAGATGGAGGGTCAGCCAGCGAGACCGGAGGGACACCGCGGCGCTGAATTATGTGGATGCGCGCCGAGGGTTACGGGCAACACTACAGAAACGCGCACACCGGAATATGCAAGCGTGCGCAGAGGGGAGGAATCTATATTGCCCACACTTACACGAGGACATGAACGTGACATACATGATTTGGGCCGTAATAGTCACTCTCACGGATTTTTTACGTATTGCAATTTGTTCACATATTAAACATTAAGATTTGAGATGAGACAGTGATATCAACCCTAATTGCAGTTGCTATAAAAAGCAACAACGCAATTTCGCACAAAGTAATAGTACTTTCTTATACCGTATTTTCATAGTTTTGGCCGGGGTGCGACTTATATTTATACTTATACTCCGACTATAAGCGACTTATACGTGATATTATTTGTTATTTTTACACTTGCAACATTTCATTCTCCAGTGCCACTTATATATGTTTTTTTCTTCTCTATTATGCATTTTTTGGCTGGTGCAACTAGGGATGCATACCTAAACCCACGTTCAGGTTCAAGTCCGGATTCGAATCCAGAGGTTTAGGTTCAGGTCCGGACCTAATGAGTCCGGCTGAACTCATGCCATTTTTGTATAATGTTATAACAGCATAACACAAGACACTTGGCTCAATTAAGTTGAAGACACATGAACAAGGACTTCTATCAAACACAAGGCTTAACTGCAGACTGAAATAAACTCAACTTGTCTGATTTATTCACTGTTTATTAACAGAAGTTACAACTTACAAATCACAAGCTACAAGCTGCTAACACACACTTTACTAGAGGAACCACTTCTGAACAAGAGCATGTTGAGTATTGGTATTGAGGCAGCAGTTTCAGCTGATACTGTGTTTGTCAAGTGTGTTACTGGTTTGACTGGGCTGTTCCCACACCTGAAGTTCAATGCTTTAGATACATTTTCACTCTTTAATTTTGCAGATCCATTGGCATCAAAGTCATGTAAAAACCTTCAAAAACTAGCATAAGAGTCAACTAGAACCACTATAAATCAATCAACTTAGCAGTATCAAAAAAAGAATATGAAAATATGTTACACTACACACAATACATCATATTAACAGCATTAAACACAAGACCATATTTAACAACTGTAGAATACAAATACTATTACAAAATATAAGCTCCAGTTAATCAATCCAGCAATTTAACAATATTACTTTGACTTAGTATTTACTTAGATGTATAAATATGTATATTGCACATTAACCACCTAAATAAATGCTACATCACACCACAACATAATACAGTTATTTCATTCATATTGTAGCGACCCTAGTCTCTAGTGCGCGTGCGCGGTCTCTGGGGCGGAGCTAAGAGCGGGCTCAGGAGACGAGGTAGTTTTCATCCATCACCATGGTTACGGCCGACAGTAACCAACTCTGTTCAAGAAATAAAGTGACAACTTGTGAGCACTAAACCAGCATTACTGACCTGAGCGAGAAGTTACAATATTTACACCCAAACCAAAGCACAACCCGCTCCTTTAACAAGCGTTAAACTAACTCACGGAGCGGCACAAGCGGCGACGCACGCGGCGGCTTAAAACGCTTCAATTAAGCCAGCGATCTTCCCGAATGTTCGGTCTCTCGCTTCTTTAAACTCATTGCGCCGGCTTCAACTTCTGCCGCGCGGAAGACGCGTGCGTCGCTGATGGCTCCGGGCCATTGACAGCGATGTCAGTGTTTACGTCTTTTCCAGCGTGAATTTCGCGATCTATGGAAGGTTTAGGATGGTTTAGATTCTAGAACGTAAAGGATATAGAATGTGAGTGCTAGATTTTTAATGAGTCCAGAACCGAATCACCGGGGTTTCGGTTTTTTTGGACCTGAACCGAAACGTTTTTACAAGTCCGGATCCGGTCCATCGTAGCGGTACACATCCCTAGGTGCAACTTATAGTCCGGAAAATACGGTACTACGCTTCATATTCTTACATACTTTTTCTCTTACTAGCTGAAGACACTACACAAATTGTAGCCCAATTTTTTTTTGATTTTCTCTTGTGAATGTACAACTGGACTGATTTTGCACAGTTTACTGAACAAAGTCGCATTTTTTGGGAAAATGTATTTGATAAAATCCCATACCAAGAACAGACATTTAATCTTGAAATGCAGTTTAAAATAATAACGGATGAGAGAACATGGTGAATAGGTGTACGTATGCTAACGCTAACACCTTGAGCTACATGACGTATGCTAACGCTAACACCTTCAGCTACATGACGTATGCTAACGCTAACACCTTCAGCTACATGACGTATGCTAACGCTAACACCTTCAGCTACATGAGGCACAGACAGAACTGTGGTAAGTGTCTGGTATGTTAACGTAACATATGAACAGTTATTCAGATAACTATAGCATAAAGAACATGCTAACAAGTTTAGCAAAGCATCAGTTTTACCCCAAATCACTAAATCCACTGAATTCTTCTTCTTCTGTGTCACTTCTAAACAACTCCACAAACTCCAGAGGTAGAGGAAGTGCAGATTCTTCTTCTGCGTCGCTTAGAGCCTAGAGCGCCCTCTTGTGGACGTTAATTCTAGTTTTAATAGAGTTTAGTATGTGTATATGGATGTTCTTTTTTTGAGCCGTTTGCACCGTGCGGCGAGGCTCTGTCAAAACCATCTTGGCCCAGGCCCACTTCTGCCAACGCCATCCTCTCTCAAACCCTTGAGGCTCTCGAGCGTATGCAGGACCCTCTTCTGGCTCAGAGTCTCTAATGTGTTACAAACAGCTGATGGCGTTAGCTCTAGATGTGTCAGTCATGTCTACTGGCTTGTTTTTTTAAGGATGTGAATATCTTTGGAAAGCATTAACACCTCATCGAACCAAGCCAAGGTTTATGCAGTCAGCGGGTGAGTTTCTTTGATTTTTTGACTGCTCTTTGTGACGCATCCTTAGCTTTACGCCAGCGCGCCATTGCAACAATACGACATTATTAATTCTGAAATAAGTCTGAGCAAAAATGGGAGGAGAAGGGGCTCTACACTGAGCTTCTCTTCTCAATGGGAAAGCCAAAAGAGGTCTGTCGTTTTTGACACAAAAAACAATTCTTATTATTACTTATTACTTTTATTTGTGTGTGGATTTTTTTTTTTTTTTTTTAAAGTAAATAATTCCCCCCCTTCACAATTCAATTTAAAAGCATTTTTTGTTTTCTAGTTCCAGTTCCAGTTCTCTTTTGACTCCACAGTGTATATAGTTTCACCAATTCATAACTATAAATTGTATATGCATTTTGATAATAAATGATTGCCCCAGTAAAATATTATGGCCGCTTGCATAATTGTATACATATTTTTACATCCTTGATCTTGGAGTTAAACATAGAGTAAATGACTCCATGTGGTTCCTCCCTCCTGCTGCTGACAGGACGTGCCATGCCCTCTGCTGTTACCCCTGAGCTTCTCTCTGACCCAGAGGACGGGGGCAGTGTCCTGTCCTGTCCTGTCTGCTGTGCCTTAAGGTGTCTCCTGCCCTGAACCACACGGACACACCATCCACCCCCACCTCACCCCTTCGCCCCCCGGCCCCGGCCCATATAGAGGCGTGATTGCGCTGCATGCTGTCACAGAGCCACAGTCCCAGGCCGCTGATGTGCCCTCCAGAGGGTGAAGGGGAGGAGATTATGTGCAGCTGTATCTGTGCGTTTGGAGGCTACATTAGCTCAGTGCGGTCACGCTGGAAAAGATGGGACAATATTGTATTTATTCTGTGCAGTATTTTGTGCCATGATGAGGTTCACACCAAATAAACACGCTTCTTTTTCCATGCCCATTGGAGGTCACTCTCAATGACATCATGCCAGCGGGTGCAGGGTTTGCATCGTGGTCTTTTCCCTCCTGAGGACCTGGGGTCAACAAGGATGGCTTTTGTCTGTTGGTCTGGAGGGAAGCGGAGAATATGACCAAAGCAGTCAGTGTGTTCCTAAAGTTCTGACAGGTGCGAGCCCTTAGCTCTTTGTTGGACACGTGTTCGGGCACATGATGTTCTGATATTAACAGTTATTCAGATTAACTATAGCATAAAAAACATGCTAACAAGTTTACCAAAGCATCAGTTTTACCCCAAATCACTAAATCCATTGAATTCTTCTTCCTCTGTGTCACTTCTAAACAACTCCACAAACTCCAGAGGAAGAGGAAGTGCAGATTCTTCATCGCTTAGAGCCTAGAGCGCCCTCTTGTGGTTGTCAGTGTGAAAATAGAAAATAATATTACATATAAGTCGCTCTGGAGTGTAAGTCGCACCTCGGCCAAAACTATGAAAAAAGGGTGTGACGTCAAGCCTCGAAATAATGGGCCGGACACGGTCAATGACCGGCGCAAAAATCAGTTTTGACCGACTCCAAAATCAATGCTCCGGACACAATGACCGACGCAAATTTTTCGCCGTAATATATATTATTAATAGGCAAAAACAGCGCGGTGAAACATGCCCAAAGCGATTCCTCTGCACAAACTCGGGCGCGCTGTACTACAGACCACGATTATTGCTGTAGTTATACAGCGGAGGAAGCAGCGGAACATGTGCGCGGGCATTTCCATCGCTTAAGTTTCGTTTTGACAGACATGCCGTTTCGCAGTCTTCTCGCTTCTCATTGGCTGAGCGGTGTCCGTGATCTAATGTCGATGAAAGCGGGCATCTGATTGGCCGCTGCGTTCGGTTGCGTTCGGTTGTACTCGGAAATGCCCGGTCTAATTTTGCGCCACAAGTGATATCGAGGTTGGCGGGCGTCAATCTCCTCAGTTCGCAATTCAGTCTTTTTAAAGTTGTTTGCAACAAAAGCTGTAATTTTGCACATTAGGGACAATGTCAATGTGGAAGTATCCAAGGGCCCCAAGGGCCCCGCCCCCTTTGGAATTGTTAGCATCGGGGCAATGTATATATGTTAGTAGTTTATTTTGTAGGTTGTGATTTTATATATTCCACAAGATCTCCTTGTGTCAAATGCTGTAAACAGTATTTATTTTGTATCTAAGAAACATTATTATATTAAATTAAACAGTATTAAACATCATGATCTCTGGTTTATAGGAATTCAGTATTTGTGCTCTTCATATCAAATAACAGATAAAAGTCCTTTAAATTGTTTTACATGCTAATAACCAGGTTTAAAACAACACATTTATCTTGTTCTTATGACGCCGCGATGCCGCGCGCGCTTCTGGGCCCCTGAAATTGCTGGGGGGCCCTTACTTTTTGAGGTAGGGGGCCCCCCTGGCCCCTAACTTTGAAAATCTATTTCTCAACCTGTAAATGATAAAGAGTTAATAAAAGTTCATTTTTCATTAATTATGTTATTCTGTTTTCCTTTCCTTGTGACCGATTCAGAATTAGCCATGACAGGTACCAAATGATCGGTACCTGTCATGTTGACAGGGACGTAAAAATAATTATTGCAAGGCTTGGACGTATAGTCCGGAAAATACTGTGTGTATCTTTCATTACACGAGAAACAGTTGTTCTCAGCCCCTTGATTGCTCCTGGGCATAAAAATGTGCAAAAGAGCGAGACCTATTTTTGTTCTTTTGTCTTGCCCCAGGACAAATAAAAAGAAAAATCATCCTTAATCACAGGTATTTTTCTAACAAGCTCTTTATGGTGGTCTCCTCCTCTCTCTCACCTTCTTTCTCCGTCTTTCTTTCCCTCAGTCCTGTCCATGGCGCACCTATGCAGCAGCTGGACACACTTTCCACCGTTATTTTCTGTCACCGTCTTTCACACGCCTCCTCCTTCCTCCTCCTTCCTCCTCCTTCCTCCTCCTTCCTCCTCCTTCCTCCTACTCCTACTTCCCGAGCCTGGCAGTCGTAATGGCATTGGTCTCTAAACACCCCCCCCCTTTCTGCGATAAGCTTCAGTTGGTCTCCATAGCAACTTTTATTACCTGGCGTAGAGCGGGCGGCCGGGGATGAAGCGGCGGGTCAGAGGAGGCAGTTGTAAGTGTGTGAGCGACCGGGCTGGAGGTCATTCACTCTTCATCATGAGCTTTACATTTGGTAAAGGTCGCGCGCTCGTAGTCGAAGTAATGAGTCCGCTGCTCTCTGGCCACAAGGGGCGAGGGGAAGTGATACAAGACATATTCAGGGTTTATCGTGGACCGCTGAGTAAACTGTGGCGGTATTATTTCTTCAACAAATATAGACGTTGGTCCTTTTCATGATGCCACCCGCCAGTTCCAGTTTACAATCCCATTAGATCCCTACGGGGGACTGGAAGAGTCTGGCTCCTACTAAACATTATTGAAAGGTCATTGAAAAGTGTTTCTTTTAGTCTGTAATTACTTCACTGAAGGATCATTATGCGTTTATAAAGGTAATCATTTTTATTTTGCAGTTAAGGCTTAAACAGTTGTGCGACGGTCTAACCCAGAGACCCGCTTGTGCCTGGACTTTGAATCCCTCATGATGCCATAGCCTCGCTCACTGCTCCCACATGGCCCAGACCGCCTCTCTCCATCTGCTTTCCCAAAACATCCCAGCGGAGCCACAGATTTGAGCTATATTTGAGAACACTGGTGAATGATTGGGCCTCAGATACGGGCAGCAGAGCAGTGTCTCTGAAGAATCACGGTTCTGTTGAAGAAAAGCCTCATGTATATCACTGATCTGTTCATGCGCGGGATATACAGGACATGAACCTGATCATTGTTTGACACCAAAAGGCTTATTCATATTTAAATGCTGTCTATAGACCTCACCATGGTTACGCCCACTCTTTCAAGTTACTTCAGCAATTCCTTCACCAGTGTGGCTTTGTTTGGTCCAAAGCCTTGTCATGTGGCGATACATCCGCCTGAGTCAGAGCGCTCTCCCGTCTCCTCTCTCCTGCTCTGGGTTAAAGGCTTCAGAGTCTTGACGCTCTGGCTCGATCCGACGGCTCGCTGCCCTGTCCATCCCACAACAATAATCTAATCTAATATCGGCTTGTCATGAACAGTATTTTTATTCTGCGGTGAAGCCACGCAGCATGGGTCCTTGGCCACCGTCTAGTCAAAACTGCAGCGCCTGTTCCTCACTTGTGGTTTGTCCAGCGGTGCTGTGAGAGTATGAACTGAACAAAGGTTTGTCCAAGAGCTGAACAGAATACTTTAAAAACTTATTACTGTACATAACTTTTTTGGCCTGTAGGATTTATTAGAAAGGACAGTTTAGCGTTAAATGGGGACGAGAGAAGGGAGCACTTGCAGTAAATTGTCGTAGCCGGGATTCAAACTTGGACACTGCGGCCGGCTGCACATGGAGCCCGGCATGTGTGCGGCCGCCTTAACCACTCCACCACTCCCGGAACCGCTCTGCCAAAAGGCCCGGACGGGGAAGCGGGAAAGAGACATTTTCTGTTACGTTGTTAACAGTTACGAACCACTTTGACTTCACAGTGTTGACTCTGTGGTTCGGCTCGACGGCTGTCGCTCCTTTTTCACAGTTTCTAATGAAATGTGAGGCAGGTTTTCATCGATCAAAGACCGTTTTGATCCTCGTGAACAGTACAATATGCATGCGGTGGCAACTGGTCCTCTGATAGACGTGTCCTGGTTAGTTTTGACGCGATAAAGAACTGAGAAGTAAGACGTAGTTGACTCACAGTTTAGTGCAGGAGGAACAGTGCATCTGCTGTACAAATATAGGCTACGTTACCAATCCAGTCGTCAGTCAAACCCTCGATAAATCAGGCGAGCACCAATTTAAATCTCTTTTCGGCACAGATCTCTGTCAGGGGGACGGGCTGACACACGCTTCTCTCCGAGTCTTAACAAAGCACCTTTCCCTCCGTCACAACGCGGCCCGCAAAGTGTATAAAAGGTGCAACGTTCTCACTTTTAACGAGGCGCAGCAGCGGCAGACCTCGCCACCGAGTCACACATGCACCGACACTTCCACTGCAGACCTGGTTTTACCTCCGAATCGCACGTGAACCCGACGGCTTCCCGAGCGCCGTCTTCAGGCGAACGGGTCAGACCTTCGTTTCGAGCGATTAACGAGCGGGCTATTGAGGAAACGCACACCTGCCCCGCGAGGTCAGAGGGTGTCGTCTCCACGGCAACGGCACCGGGGAGCAGCTGGACCTAGCACCACCTGTTGTCTCGCGCGCAGAACAGGCACAAATACGCTCTGAACGTATATGCGTTATTCTGGCTTTTTGCAGTGACTTTTCACACACATCGGCTTTGATATTTCATGTAGTGTAACTAAAGACAACTATAAAGCACTTTGTTTTCTACGAAGTTAAACGTGTACAAGCCAAAGACTCCACCTGGTGGCCATAACTCGCTACGTTGTCTTCTTTACAGCAACTTTGGGCTTTTGTTTATGGAGAAATGCCTACGAATGTTGGATGAGTTACAGTCTTTGGGGGCTCGTTTTGGCATTTTGGAAGTCTCTGTTTCGTGTTAATTGACTCACAAAGTATAAGAGTGTCAACCACAACATTTCTGTACTGTCGATTATGTTAAAAAGATAGTTACGAAAGCATGTGCATCTCATTACACCTCCTTAATCCTCCTGACTACGGCTGCAACGATTGATTGATTAGTCCGACAAGTTGTGTTTCGATCATACCGTAAAACTCACACTTTAAAGACGTACAACTACAGTGGGCGGCGGCAATGCAAACACTTGGATAGAAGGAGGAGAAGATGATCGTTACCTGGACCACAGACTATAAAACACACAAAAATACATTCAAGACAGTGGCATTATTAAATGAACAGGGAAAAAAAAGAATAAACTAGTCCAGACTTTCATCAATAATACACGTTATTCATAACTATTCTCTATCCAGAAGCCTTCTGTTGCCACATTTCAACCTTTATTTGGTTGATGATTGATTTAAACCGTCTCAATGTACAAAAGAAATAACAGTTTGTATAGTTGACTTCTAAAGTATACTGTAGTCGCAGCTCTAGCACCATTTCACGCTCGACAACGACTCGAGGAACACTACTTTTACTAACTTAACTGCATTGTACGTAACTGGAATATGACTCCGTTCCAAAATTGTTCTGTTGAGTCATTTATGAACTCATAAAGGATCCTAATCATTATCTGCTCTACACAGGCTCTAAAACACATACAAAAAGACCTTTTTTGACAAAGACAGTGGCATTAATAAATCACAATGCAAACATCTTCATCATTAATGCACTTTATTTGTAAATATTCTTTATCTAGAAGCCTTTTATTATGTGGTTGAAAATGTATTAAAACGTCTCATTGTGCAATGGAAATAAGGGTTTGATGAGTCGGCTTCTATAATAATTGTCAGTTGCTCTATTATAAACAGATATCTATAGTGTAATTAATGTTAAGCTGCACATAGTAACGGTTTTGTCCTTATTTGTTTAAAAATATGGCTGGTAGAATAAAATACTGTTGTGATATTGCTTTACGGTACAATACTCCCCAATATTTATGTGTTGAAATGACATCCCGGTTTTGCAGAGTATTTGTTTTGAGATATTGAGAAGGACATGATTTCCTGTGTGTGTGTGTGTGTGTGTGTGTGATGAAGTGTGTGTGTGTGTGTGTGTGTGAGACTGTGTGTGTGTGTGTGTGTGTGTGTTTGTGAGACTGTGTGTGTGTGTGTGTGTGTGTGTGTGTGTGTGTGTGTTTGTGAGAGTGAGACTGTGTGTGTGTGTGTGTGTGATGAAGTGTGTGTGTGTGTGTGTGTGTGTGATGAAGTGTGTGTGTGTGTGTGTGAGACTGTGTGTGTGTGTTTGTGTGTGTGTGTGTTTGTGAGACTGTGTGTGTGTGTGTGTGTGTGTGTGTGTGTGTCTGTGTGTGTGTGTCTGTGTCTGTGTGTGTGTGTTTGTGTGTTTGTGAGACTGTGTGTGTGTGTATGTGTGTGTGTGTCTGTGTGTGTGTGTCTGTGTCTGTGTGTGTGTGTGACTAAAGAAGAGTAATTAAACCGCGATAAGTGAAGTGAAATCATGAAGCGTGCAGCACCGGCCTCGGGACTCATTATTTAACATCTACAAATCCTGCAGCGTTAATCCTCGTTTAAAGACACGACGACCTGGAGGACAAATACACAACCGTGTCGGGAAAACGCACAAGTGTAAACAATAACTGTGTGTTTATCGATATTATAGTGGAATGTAATGTTATGTCCACTTAAACGAGCTTTTAACCAACAGAGCTTCATCTTCATTAGTTTATTCAAAGTTGTATTTTGATTATTTGTCTGATTATTCCGCATCGTCCCGCGACTGAGGCGTGAGTGCGCGGGAAATTCCTGTTTTCACCTACCCCATATCCCCGCCCACATCCCTGTACTTAGTTGTGATCGGTTGAAAAATTAAGACTCATGTTACGTAATTAAGACTGCGTGTTACGGTGAAACGTCACAAGGAAGAGGCGGGGCTTATCAGCTCTGCGGTTGGGGACAGGAAGTCACTGGACCGGTTGCTATGGTTAAGCCATTTTAGATCCATTTTAGATCAATATTAGGGATGGTAAATGATGATCTACTTATGTTATAGTTCAATACTACAGTCAGTGCATGAATAAAAGCACCACACGTCTCCTTTAAGGCTTTTCCTGTCTGAAGGCTTCACTTTTATTCACTGGCATTTAACCCGGCATGAGAATTGTGTGGTCCTCTGACTGTCTTTTATTATTCTATATAGTTTATGTTGTTGTTGTATGTTTGAATCATTTTTTATGTATTTATTTATTTTTTAACATATTTTACTTGTGCTTGTTTTGTACTCTGTGCAGCACTTTGTAGACTAAAATGTGCTGTACAAATAAAGTTGGAGTGTAGAGTGTAGAGCGTGTGCAGTGCGCGCAGTGAGTGTGCAGCGCGCGCAGTGAGTGTGCAGCGCGCGCAGTGAGTGTGCAGCGCGCGCAGTGAGTGTGCAGCGCGCGCAGTGAGTGTGCAGCGCGCGCAGTGATCGCAGTTGTTTGTGTTTGTCTGTTTAATTCACATTTCACTTTTCGCCTCACTAATGTGAAAAGTGTCTCACCTGACCCCAGTCTCCCTTGTAGTGTTTTAATAACATTTTTGTATAAAATGAATGAACTGAGAGTGTCGGTGGCTCAGCAGTTTGAGTTTTTCGACCAGTGCATTCCTCTCTTGTGTCCTTTGGCAATACACTACTTACTTCACGTGTTTGTGTGTGCGCAGTGTGTGGACGGCGTCTCCGGGGCAGAGCTCTCCCTGAGGCGCGTTGCCGTGGTGGAGGACTTCTTTGACATCATTTATGCGATGCACGTGGAGATGAACCCTGACCCCAGCAAAGCTCCCAAACACGCCGGGCAGAAGAAGACCTACAAGGCTGTGAGTAGACCCCGCCTCTTCTTTCATATTTGTCTTTTTTTTAACGTATGTGGAATTTCTCGTTGATTGCTCCTTCTGATTTTGATACGTCTGGTGTAGGTTTAACACACGCAATCCATAATATTAATATAGAAGGTGCTATCACTCCTATACAGCTACTAAAATAAAGACCTTTCCATTAATAGTTCCCTTACGCAGTCAATAAACATCTGCCTTATTTGTCTCTACATTCAAAACTTTGTTCAAAAGTCATTGGGTTTGAGGTCATCATTAAATTTGGTTAGTTTTTTTATGTTTTGTATCGCTTAAATGTATAATGTCTATATATCATGTAAATGTGTTTGATTGGGTTAAATACATGGTTTACATTAAATGATATTGTTTAATTGGGTTAAATACATGGTTTACATTAAAGGATATTGTTTGATGGGTTAAATACATGGTTTACATTAAATGATATTGTTTAATTGGGTTAAATACATGGTTTACATTAAAGGATATTGTTTGATTAGGTTAAATACATGGTTTACATTAAAGGATATTGTTTGATGGGTTAAATACATGGTTTACATTAAAGGATATTGTTTGATTAGGTTAAATACATGGTTTACATTAAAGGATATTGTTTGATGGGTTAAATACATGGTTTACATTAAAGGATATTGTTTGAATGGGTTAAATACATGGTTTACATTAAATGATATTATTTGATTGGGTTAAATACATGGTTTACATTAAAGGATATTGTTTGAATGGGTTAAATACATGGTTTACATTAAAGGATATTGTTTGATTAGGTTAAATACATGGTTTACATTAAATGATATTGTTTGATGGGTTAAATACATGGTTTACATTAAAGGATATTGTTTGATTGGGTTAAATACATGGTTTACATTAAAGGATATTGTTTGATGGGTTAAATACATGGTTTACATCAAAGGATATTGTTTGATTGGGTTAAATACATGGTTTACATTAAAGGATATTGTTTGATGGGTTAAATACATGGTTTACATCAAAGGATATTGTTTGATTGGGTTAAATACATGGTTTACATTAAAGGATATTGTTTGATGGGTTAAATACATGGTTTACATTAAAGGATATTGTTTGATGGGTTAAATACATGGTTTACATTAAAGGATATTGTTTGATGGGTTAAATACATGGTTTACATCAAAGGATATTGTTTAATTGGGTTAAATACATGGTTTACATTAAATGATATTGTTTGATTGGGTTAAATACATGGTTTACATTAAAGGATATTGTTTGATGGGTTAAATACATGGTTTACATTAAAGGATATTGTTTGATGGGTTAAATACATGGTTTACATTAAAGGATATGGTTTGAATGGGTGAAATACATGGTTTACATTAAAGGATATTGTTTGATGGGTTAAATACATGGTTTACATTAAAGGATATTGTTTGATGGGTTAAATACATGGTTTTCATTAAAGGATATTGTTTAATTGGGTTAAATACATGGTTTACATTAAAGGATATTGTTTGATGGGTTAAATACATGGTTTACATTAAAGGATATTGTTTGATTGGGTTAAATACATGGTTTACATTAAAGGATATTGTTTAATTAGGTTAAATACATTGTTTACGTTAAAGGATATTGTTTGATTGGGTTAAGTACATGGTTTACATTAAAGGATATTATTTGATTGGGTTAAATACATGGTTTACATTAAAGGATATTGTTTGAATGGGTTAAATACATGGTTTACGTTAAAGGATATTGTTTGATTGGGTTAAGTACATGGTTTACATTAAAGGATATTGTTTGATTGGGTTAAATACATGGTTTACATTAAAGGATATTGTTTGATTGGGTTAAATACATGGTTTACATTAAAGGATATTGTTTGATGGGTTAAATACATGGTTTACATTAAAGGATATTGTTTGATGGGTTAAATACATGGTTTACATCAAAGGATATTGTTTAATTGGGTTAAATACATGGTTTACATTAAATGATATTGTTTGATTGGGTTAAATACATGGTTTACATTAAAGGATATTGTTTGATGGGTTAAATACATGGTTTACATTAAAGGATATGGTTTGAATGGGTGAAATACATGGTTTACATTAAAGGATATTGTTTGATGGGTTAAATACATGGTTTACATTAAAGGATATTGTTTGATGGGTTAAATACATGGTTTTCATTAAAGGATATTGTTTAATTGGGTTAAATACATGGTTTACATTAAAGGATATTGTTTGATGGGTTAAATACATGGTTTACATTAAAGGATATTGTTTGATTGGGTTAAATACATGGTTTACATTAAAGGATATTGTTTAATTAGGTTAAATACATTGTTTACGTTAAAGGATATTGTTTGATTGGGTTAAGTACATGGTTTACATTAAAGGATATTGTTTGATTGGGTTAAATACATGGTTTACATTAAAGGATATTGTTTGAATGGGTTAAATACATGGTTTACATTAAAGGATATTGTTTAATTGGGTTAAATACATTGTTTACGTTAAAGGATATTGTTTGATTGGGTTAAGTACATGGTTTACATTAAAGGATATTGTTTGATTGGGTTAAATACATGGTTTACATTAAAGGATATTGTTTGATTGGGTTAAATACATGGTTTACGTTAAAGGATATTGTTTGATTGGGTTAAATACATTGTTTACGTTAAAGGATATTGTTTGATTGGGTTAAATACATGGTTTACATTAAAGGATATTGTTTGATTGGGTTAAATACATGGTTTACATTAAAGGATATTGTTTGATTGGGTTAAGTACATGGTTTACATTAAAGGATATTGTTTGATTGGGTTAAATACATGGTTTACGTTAAAGGATATTGTTTGATTGGGTTAAATACATTGTTTACGTTAAAGGATATTGTTTGATTGGGTTAAATACATGGTTTACATTAAAGGATATTGTTTGATTGGGTTAAATACATGGTTTACATTAAAGGATATTGTTTGATTGGGTTAAATACATGGTTTACATTAAAGGATATTGTTTGATTGGGTTAAATACATGGTTTACATTAAAGGATATTGTTTGATTGGGTTAAATACATGGTTTACATTAAAGGATATTGTTTGATTGGGTTAAATACATGGTTTACGTTAAAGGATATTGTTTGATTGGGTTAAATACATGGTTTACATCAAAGGATATTGTTTGATTGGGTTAAATACATGGTTTACGTTAAAGGATATTGTTTGATTGGGTTAAATACATTGTTTACGTTAAAGGATATTGTTTGATTGGGTTAAATACATTGTTTACGTTAAAGGATATTGTTTGATTGGGTTAAATACATGGTTTACATTAAAGGATATTGTTTGATTGGGTTAAGTACATGGTTTACATTAAAGGATATTGTTTGATTGGGTTAAATACATGGTTTACATTAAAGGATATTGTTTGATTGGGTTAAATACATGGTTTACATTAAAGGATATTGTTTGATTGGGTTAAATACATGGTTTACATTAAAGGATATTGTTTGATTGGGTTAAATACATGGTTTACATTAAAGGATGCCACTCGCAGCTTCTCTGATGCCAATGAGTTGATTGTGTTGATTTGACTAATTTACTAATGCTACGAAACCACAAAATAAATACAACAACTGCATAAAATTCAAACAAAAGAAAAGATAAATTGGGGGAAAAAAAGTTTGTCAAAAAAAGCAATGAACCAAAACCTGGTCGAGTAAAAGATAAATCATAAATAAATGGAGGTATTTTCTCTTCCTAAAGAGGTGAATAAGTGGAGCAAACATTATCTTAGAACTATTACTGATGAAAAGCTGAAACTGTTTATTCTTTTTTGACTTGTCTGTTTAGTCAGAATAATTATTTTAACTGTCAAAATACGACTGCATTAAAAAGAACACAATTGTCTACTAGTCCCAATTAGAGGATTAATTGTCACAGTTTTACATCCAAGAAATATCTTAAATAAATATATAACACCGCAAAATGTGTTTTATTTTTATTTTTAATAAGCTTTTAGACGCAAGTGAACTATTTATTTTATTTCCTGAATGATTTCCTTCCTCACACGGCAGCGCAGTTAATCCAATTTAAATAATGCTTAGGAAACCAAAGTGTCCCAAACCATTCTTAATAAATGATATTAGGTTTATACTTGCTAATAAATGATATTAGGTTTATACTTGCTAATAAATGATATTAGGTTTATACTTGATAATAAATGATATTAGGTTTATACTTGCTAATAAATGATATTAGGTTTATACTTGCTAATAAATGATATTAGGTTTATACTTGCTAATAAATGATATTAGGTTTATACTTGCTAATAAATGATATTAGGTTTATACTTGCTAATAAATGATATTAGGTTTATACTTGATAATAAATGATATTAGGTTTATACTTGATAATAAATGATATTACTTGCTCCACAGGTTGTGCTTCCACCAACTATTGTAGAGGTTTTTCTCCTAACAATTGAGCTCCACGTGCTGCTCCCTGTATATTCCCTCAGTGCATAACTACTGAAAAGAATAAAGTATTTTTTTTCTCCTCATCAACGGTGGAGATAGAAATGTACACACACATATTCATTAGTGCCTTGTGCTCTAACTCGTCTCTGTTGCTGACACCGCCCTCTTTTGGTGAATCCACAGAACTGCTCCTCTGCCACTCTTCCCAATGTGATATCACTTTATCATTTCTCTTCATTATTACGGAGGAAAAAAAACCCCCTTGTAAATCATGTAATAGAACCTTTAAAATGCTCGTTCAACAGAATGTTCAAAATTCCAGAGGCAACTTTCTCCGGCTTCTTCACACAGTCCAAACACATGTGTGAGCCCCAGTGAATGGATGTGAGAGTATGTTTGTGTTAAATATAAATATATATATTTTGTTTGTTTTTCATATTTTTCCAAGTTTCTCCATTGAATTGATTTACAAACTTTTATAGGATTCACATTCATAGATATTAAAGGTGGTGATTCTCACACTTTTTAATGCTGTGTTTTGCTTTTTAGAAATTGAAAGGTGTCAATACTGCAGCTCACGATATCGATATGGCAGCTCACGATATCGATACTGCAGATCACTATATCGATACTGCAGATCACGATATCGATACTGCAGCCCACAATATCGATATTGGACATCTTTAATTCTCTATAGCGTAAATGACTTGTCCGTCACTACCTAAACCTTTAAAAGTCCAAAACATCCTCAGAAAGACTAAAATAACGTATCTTCCACCATCTCGAACCAGGACCAGGATAAAACCAGGATTAAACCAGGATAAAACCAGGATAAAACCAGGATTAAACCAGGATTAAACCAGGATTAAACCAGGATAAAACCAGGATAAAACCAGGATAAAACCAGGATAAAACCAGGATTAAACCAGGATTAAACCAGGATTAAACCAGCACTAGTTCTGGCACATACACCAGACTGCTACCGTAGGCTGTGAGTGACATTTGCCTTATAATTCCCTCAACCCTTTTATCATGCACATATACATATAGTACTCTAATTCAAACATACACAGACGCCATGGCGACCCCCACACACGCCCACTCTTTCTTTTGTGTCTCGACGCAAGAACAATCGTTGGATTCATCGGGCACAATTTTCAGATCACATGTCCTTGCTTTGTGCCGCTGCGGTAATGATAGTCTTATTAATTTCTTACACCGTTTCTATGCAGTGATTGGCGCTTCGGACTAAATCGACACTAAACAACTCGAATCAACGTTCATTCAAAAGTATCGTGACTCGTGTGATTTGGCGTTTTGTCTAGACTTACCACAGCAATAAAATCATTTTTTTGTTTTATCGCAACTTTTATTATGACATTATTGAGCGTTTGTGAATGGCCGACGGCGCAGTGTCCAGAGCGTTCACTATTAAGTTCACTTTTGAGTACGGCGACCACACAATAAGTCTGACCCAGTTTTTAAGCCACAGATACATGCTATATACATTATACATTTAAAAATAAGCATATACAGAGCGGCCCATTTAATTTGTTTCAGGCACGTGTCTACAACCAGCCAGAATATATGAGACGTGTCCGGCTACTTGGCTCGTTAGTACCGTAAAAACCTTATTTTCCAGACTATAAGTCGCACTGGAGTATAAGTCGCATTTTTGGGGGAAATGTATTTGGTAAAATCCAAGACCAAGAACAAGACATTTAATCTTGAAATACAGTTTAAAATAATAACAGATTAGTGAACATGGTGACTAGGTGTACGTATGCTAACGCTAACACCTTCAGCTACATGACGTATGCTAACGCTAACACCTTCAGCTACATGAGGCACAGACAGAACTGTGGTAAGTGTCTGGTATGTTAATGTAACATATGAACAGTTATTCAGAGAACTATAGCATAAAGAACATGCTAACAAGTTTACCAAAGCATCAGTTTTACCCCAAATCACTAAATCCACTGAATTCTTCTTCCTCTGTGTCACTTCTAAACAACTCCACAAACTCCAGAGGAAGAGGAAGTGCAGATTCTTCTTCTGCGTCGCTTAGAGCGCCCTCTTATATATATAAATTATATAAATTATATAAATTATGCATGAACTGTGGATGTAATGTGTGTCCCTAGTGTGATGTCACTTCCTGTCATTTTCTAAAGGTTTTTTCGACGTTTTCTCCACCAATACTTACTCGATTGGTGTGAAACTATAATCTAGGAGTACAACAGGTACAAATACACCAAAAAAAGTCAAAATTTGAAAATTGTCCAAACCTCTCACGCGCACTTTAATCCCACGTCTCACGTGTACTTCTACTTTGCGCTTTGCCATAATAAAGTAACCTTTCGTAATGAGCTTTTTCACCAAGGCAAAGGATGGTCAAAGGTGTAATTCAATTGTCTCTAACTTCTGAAAATAGTCGACGAGCTGCAGATAAAGGTAAATCACACAAAAGCCCTCCCGGTAGAACGTGTGTCCTGCGCGGAGGCCGTAGAACATGCGTCCCGCTTGAATAAACCCCGTACATATCTTTCAGATCGTGGAGACGTACGCGTTCCTGCCGCGCGAGGCCGTCACGCGCTTCCTCATGAGCTGCCGAGAGTGCCAGAAGAGGATGCACGCCAGCAGCACCGCGCAAGAATTCAAAGGTAATTTCACTCGGATTTCACACACATCTGTCTCACAATTACTGTATTATATTTAAAAAGAGAAACAAACATTTTAGGCAAAGCAATCGCAGCTCCTCCTCCAGAGAAAATGACATATCGCACCTGTAATGAGGTCAGAAAGGCTCGGAAGCTACAGTATGACAAATGTTATGGGGGAAAATCCAGTGTCTGAGATGTACAAATAAATAGAGGCTGTAATAGTCAGAACGCTTTACAATTCTGCAAAGTGAATGTATTGAGCATGTTTGAGCCATTCCGTCGTTGCTGTCAAGACGATCTAGCTCGAGGATTCTAGAGAGACTAGAATAAACTTAGACTTACTAACAATATATACTAACATAGATATAAAGGAACACGGAACAAAATGAGAGAGAATAAAAACACTTTAACCGTCCTAATCGCGGGGTCCCTCACAATTTGGCGCAATAATAATAATAATAATAATAATAACTTTTATTTATATAGCGCTTTTCAGCAATACACGATATGCGGCTCACGATACGATAATATACATTTTTTGGGAATATTCAATGTATCGCTCATGATAATCTATAGTATACCACTATTTTTTTACACATTTTGACCACATTTTTCTGTAATAAACCACGACGAGCACAAACTCAAAATTAAATATGCCCGTTTTAAAGGTCCCATATCATGCAAAATTGACTTTTCAGAGCTTTTGACCTTCTTAGAGTGCTACTGGCGTCTCATATAATGTGCCCAAAGTGGTTTTTTGATTGATTCCTGCAGTCTTAAGCTATAGAAAAGTCTCTCTCTTTCTCTTTGGATGAACAGACGGATGGTGCCTACTCACCAGGATGAGTCATCCTTGTTGAGTGCAGCGGCACACGTCCCTGTTTCAGCCCATCCTCCAGGAAGCACTCTGTACCTGTTACACGCTCCCTCCTGACTCCACAGCACCATCTTGTTTAGTGTTGAGAATATACGAATAAAGTAAATACTCTTCATCTGCCTCTTTAAATAGTGTTCTGGGTAAAGATTTGCACGCCATTAGGAGTGTTGAAATTTTAATCCGATCAATTTTTTACTCTAAACTCCATCTTATTAAATCACTCAATTAGCTGACCCTGCAGCCCCTTATGAATAAAAAAATATCTTCCTCCAATCTAAATCACCTTTTTTATAACGTTTCCATTAGAACTGGCTGGAACTTGCTTTAATTAACTGCCCAAACGGCCTCGTGTTTAGGTGTTGGACACGTGCACACAGAGCCTGGTACAAAGATTAAAAATATGACACATGAAGTGCCAGTGCATAGTGACACCTTCTACTGCATGTGGCGATGTGCTGTGTGAGCCACAGGGGACTTCCATATTTAGCCGTTTTGGGACCTTTTCTGAGTTTTTAGATTAATCTGGGGATTGTTTGTCTTCGAATGTGAGATTTTTAAATGTGGTTTGTGGACACCTTGATTGAGTACACTGTCATTGTGAGTCATAAAGCCTCAACAATCTGGCCTGTAACTGAATAGAACCTGCTTTCACTCTCAAGTTGCCTTTCCACTTGGCGGCCATCTTTAGACCGGATCAATTGACTGTGCAGTCACAATCAACGGACACACCGGTCTTGCTCCTGGCTGGTCCCACTCGCTCCGGAGCGAAACCGGAGCTGATCTTGCTTCTCGGCCGGGGCGAGTGGAGCGGCTCTAATCCGGCAATTTCACTAGTGGGAACAAGTTGGCAAGCAAACTGATCCGGGGCGGCCCCGGACTAAAACGCAGTTATAGTTCTGCTCTAGCTCCGCTCTAGCTCCACTCTAGCTCTAGCTCTAGCTCTAGCTCTAGCTCTAGCTCTAGCTCTGATCTTGCTCTAGCTCTAGCTCTAGCTCTGATCTTGCTCTAGCTCTAGCTCTAGCGCTAGCTCTAGCTCTGATCTAGCTCTAGCTCTGATCTAGCTCTGATCTAGCTCTAGCTCTGATCTAGCTCAAGCTCTGATCTAGCTCTCGCTCTGATCTAGCTCTAGCTCTGTTCTAGCTCTAGCTCTGATCTTGCTCTAGCTCTAGCTCTAGCTCTAGCTCTAGCTCTGATCTAGCTCTAGCTCTGATCTAGCTCTGATCTAGCTCTGATCTAGCTCTAGCTCTGATCTAGCTCTAGCTCTGATCTAGCTCTCGCTCTGATCTAGCTCTAGCTCTAGCTCTAGCTCTGATCTAGCTCAAGCTCTGATCTAGCTCTCGCTCTGATCTAGCTCTAGCTCTGCTCTAGCTCTAGCTCTAACTCTAGCTCTAGCTCTAACTCTAGCTCTAACTCTAGCTCTGATCTAGCTCTCGCTCTGATCTAGCTCTAGCTCTGCTCTAGCTCTAGCTCTAGCTCTGATCTAGCTCTAGCTCTGATCTTGCTCTAGCTCTAGCTCTAGCTCTGATCTAGCTCTAGCTCTAGCTCTAGCTCTAGCTCTAGCTCTGATCTAGCTCTAGCTCTAGCTCTAGCTCTGATCTTGCTCTTGCTCTAGCTCTAGCTCTAGCTCTAGCTCTGATCTAGCTCTGATCTAGCTCTGATCTAGCTCTGATCTAGCTCTAGCTCTGATCTAGCTCAAGCTCTGATCTAGCTCTCGCTCTGATCTAGCTCTAGCTCTAACTCTAGCTCTAGCTCTAACTCTAGCTCTAACTCTAGCTCTAGCTCTGATCTAGCTCTCGCTCTGATCTAGCTCTAGCTCTGCTCTAGCTCTAGCTCTAGCTCTAGCTCTAGCTCTGATCTAGCTCAAGCTCTGATCTAGCTCTCGCTCTGATCTAGCTCTAGCTCTGCTCTAGCTCTAGCTCTAGCTCTAACTCTAGCTCTAGCTCTAACTCTAGCTCTAACTCTAGCTCTAGCTCTGATCTAGCTCTAGCTCTGCTCTAGCTCTAGCTCTAGCTCTGATCTAGCTCTAGCTCTGCGCTAGCTCTAGCTCTAGCTCTAGCTCTAGCTCTAGCTCTGATCTAGCTCTAGCTCTGATCTAGCTCTGATCTAGCTCTAGCTCTCTCTTTCTCTCTCGACCCTCTCTCTCCCCCTGTCTCCGCCTCTCTCCCCTCCCTCTCTCTCTCTGTGTCATTCTCTCTCTCCTCCTCCCTTTCTCTCTCTCCCCCTGTCTCCTCCTCTCTCTCTCCCTTCTCTCTCTCTGTGTCATTCTCTCTCCCCCTCCCTCTCTCTCTCTCTCTCTCTCCCCTGTCTCTCTCCCCCTGTCTCCTCCTGTCTCTCTCCCTTCTCTCTCTCTGTGTCATTCTCTCTCTCATCCTCCCTCTCTCTCTCTCTCTCTCTCTCCCCCCTCTCTCTCCCCTGTCTCCTCCTCTCTCTCTCCCCTGTCTCCTCTCTCTCTCCCCTCTCTCTCTCCCCCTGGCTCCTCCTCTCTCTCTCCCCCTGGCTCCTCCTCTCTCTCCCCCCCTTCCCCTCCCTCTCCCCCCCTTCCCCTCCCACTCTTCTATCCCTCAGCCATGTCTTTCAATTAGTCTCCTACTGCCTGTTTCCATCCCTCGCGTCACCTCCAACACCGTCCGCCCCGGGTTTAGACTCGAGAAAAACCCTGCACTGAAATCCTGTTCGCAGCGAGTCGCCGTGGGTCACGGAGAGCTCTTCAAAAAGCCCACTCTGGTTTGTGCATTTCGTGTCTTTGAATGAACGGGCATTGTGCGGCCTCCATACGAGCCGGGCAGACTCATTGCAGCGCGTTTGCTTTCAGAAATATGCATGATTTTCCCACTCTGTTGAAGTCCACTGCTGCTTTCTATAAACTGCGGCTGTGCGATGATAAATAAAAAGGATGAGAATCAAATCACGGCGCACCCAAGGGTAATCATAGATACTTCAATGTTCATTGTTTTTTCCATCTACAGAAGGCAAAGTGCAGTTATGTGTTGTAAACATGAAAACGGAACTGACGTGTCAAAGTTCAATTTGGATGACATAGCAATGAAAAGTCATATTGGGATGTGATTTTTTTCCAGTGTAAATGATATCGGCTTTACCTTATTTAGATTACATGCTGTTTGGTCCTTTTAGAAGCTAGTTGGTGTGCCGTTTTGAAACTGCAGTAAACATTAGAACATTATTTGTACATAGACAAATATTGAGCAGATATTTGGACCTTTTTTGTGTCTGTCTTCAATCTCCAGCAACAACACTTTGCCTCCGGGTGCTGCAGACATTTTAAGTAAGTAAGTATCAAAAACCACGCAGCAGAATATTAATGCTCATTCACTTCAATAAAAGCATGTTCATTTGATCAAATTCTTTCTCATTTGTGCTGGAACCAAATAACTTGCAATAGCCACTCATTAATGTCAAGTGTTAGACTGCGATAAAATAGAGATCGTCGGAGTTTCAATATCCACGTAGATATGAGTAACGACTCTATGAAAAGTATTGGTTTGCACTAGTTTAAAATGCTGGAGAGAAAAGTGCAATAATACATAGATACAATCAATTGAAATACACGTTAAGTTCATAAACTGCAATGATTTGGCACCTTTTTATTGGTTGCATTTTGTTTTTCCATTCATTTATGCCCATGTCTTTGCTTTCATACATATACTGTACCCATAATGTGGCCATTCCTCGAAAGGCGTTATATAAAACCAATTCTTTATATACCACTTCCGCCATGTGAGGTGGGAGTCACTGAGTCAAACCTCTCTCCAGTTACTATTTGTTGTCGTTCTCCTCTTCCACGTGGCCAACTCCGGTCACAGTATGTAGAACGGGGCTCCTGCTGAATCCCAATGTAACGGCTTTGTTCGAGGTCCCTGCCCCGTTGAAGTCCAAGCTCCCACAGCCCTCGGTCTGTCCTCTGAGGCTGGCCTCGCTCGTACGTGTGCCTGTCCCTCATTAAACGCAGGATCCGTTCTGTCCTGGCTCACTCCTCAATTAGCCTAATGACTTGTCTTTTAACAGAGAAAATGACCCAGGAAACGAGCTCATTCTGCACAAAGTGGAGGGACAGGCTGAGGGCGGGAGGGACACAGGCTGAGGGCGGGAGGGACACAGGCTGAGGGCGGGAGGGACACAGGCTGAGGGCGGGAGGGACACAGGCTGAGGGCAGGAGGGACACAGGCTGAGGGCAGGAGGGACAGGCTGAGGGCAGGAGGGACAGGCTGAGGGCGGGAGGGACACAGGCTGAGGTGGGGAGGGACAGGCTGAGGTGGGGAGGGACAGGCTGAGGGCGGGAGGGACAGGCTGAGGGCGGGAGGGACACAGGCTGAGGGCGGGAGGGACAGGCTGAGGTGGAAGGGACAGGCTGAGGGTGAGAGGGACAGGCTGAGGGCGGGAGGGACAGGCTGAGGGTGAGAGGGACAGGCTGAGGGCGGGAGGGACAGGCTGAGGGCGGGAGGGACACAGGCTGAGGTGGGGAGGGACAGGCTGAGGGCGGGAGGGACAGGCTGAGGTGGGAGGGACAGGCTGGGGCGGGAGGGACAGGCCGGGGCGAGATGGACAGGCTGAGGTCGGGAGGGACAGGCTGAGGGCGGGAGGGACAGGCTGAAGGCGGCAGGGACAGGCTGAGGGCGGGAGGGACACAGGCTGAGGGCGTGAGGGACAGGCTGAGGGCGTGAGGGACAGGCTGAGGGCGGAAGGGACAGGCTGAGGGCGGGAGGGACAGGCTGAGGGCGGGAGGGACAGGCTGAGTGCTTCGCTTAGAGCCTAGAGCGCCCTCTTGTGGTTGCCAGTGTGAAAATAATGAACAAAACGCTATAATTATGTGTTAATAACATCACATATAAGTCGCTCCGGAGTATAAGTCGCACCCCAGCCAAACTATGAAACCACTTATAGTCTGGAAAATACGGTAAACAGACCTAGTTTACAATTAAATGCTAACTACCAGAAATTGAGGATGAAATTGAAGTAAACTTTTCGTACTAATCCATTTAGACAAACCATCTGTGCTTTAAAGTTAGAGTTTTCTACAAATGTTGCGTATCAACCTGCTTTACCGCTCCTTTGGAATTACACGGGTCAAAAACGGACACAGACACTCGTTTGGGGGTGATTTGTGGCGTGGTTAGTTTGAATGGAAGGTGTGATTTTGGTACCGTACTCTGTTTATACACTGGTGCAATAATTAAAATTGAATCAGATGAATATTAAATTCATAGTTGATTGTGTGTGAAGATACCTCAATTACATCCATATTTTTTCAGTTTTTCAGTTTTCCCAATCATCTTTTCCAAATGTTATAAAAAAAACTTCCTGAGACAAGTTAATGAGCAAGTGGAGTGTTCTTGTAATGAAGTGTCAGTAAATGTACAAAGACTCTGGAGACTGATTCTGTAAATCTTTGCAACCGCTTCAACAAGTTTAATTATACTGGGTCACACGTTGCCCCCACTTCAGTTTTAAACCTTTGTACAATTATTTTTTCCCATCATCATGATTATATTCTTTTACATGTCAATGTGCAAATATAAAATAAGGATTTATCATTTAGAAAACTTTAGAAATAGCAGCATATTTTTCACTATTTAGCAGGAGTTGTGCAATGCCTATGGACCACTACATGAATGTTATTAAACTTGATCACAAACAAAACTTTATTTCAAACATGGAATCAACACATCCATGGATATTCAAGCATGTTTTCAGAAGTTGGAAATTGTTTTGCTTTGTGATACATTGTGTGACACCTGCTTCAAATGTACTCTGTAGTAAATGGTGCGATTTATACAGCGCTTTTCTACAGTCACGGCACTCAAAACACTTTACATCAAGGATCCAGATATCTTGCCCAAGGACACAACGGCAGTATTCACCTGAGGCAGCTGCGATTGCACCACCAACCTGTGGGAAAAAACAAACCACTACGATCAGAGCGGACGAGCAGTAAAACAGAGTAAAGCACTTTCCGTAACATCAGAGTAAGTTTAATGGCTGTCGAAAACAAGCTGAACCGATGCTATCTAATACAGCACTGGAGGCATTACTGAGATAGTCGTTACTCATTTATGTGGATATTGAAACTCCGACGATCACTATTTTCTCGCAGTCTAACACTAAGTTAGATATAAAGTGCGAGCTGTGGGTTAAAAACTCTGAATAGGGACCAGGAGGTCGATAGATAACCATAAATAAAACTGCTTTTTGGTGATTGATAAAGTGAGGCTTTCAAATGATCAAAATGCATTGTTCATTTTAGTACATGGGTGGACTCATTTAGCCTGACATAAACATCTCGTTGAAGCCAATTATCAGTTAGAGCTAGATCTATGTTATAATCACTCATTAATTCATTGACTAAAAGCAATTTGGAGGAAATTGGCCTTATGTTTAGCAGTCCACATTTGACATGCTTATTTATTTGTTAATTTGTTTTCCAAAGCCTGACCTCTGCTCAAAACAGAGGGGATCGACCGTCTATTGACCGTTTCACATGGTTTTGGATTAATTGCCCAGCCCTGCTTTACAGTCGTTATTTTAGTAGACATCTAAAACAAAATAGTAAATAATAGTAAGTATTTTAAGTATCATAAAAGCGTTTTGTCAATATCTCTCACTCCTCGTTGGAATGCTAAACCACTCCATGTTAATTAGGCATTTATAAACCGTATTTATTTGTCGTTTGCCTCATTATCGTTCATTGTTGTATGTCGCACTCAATCACCAAAGCGAGTTCCTAGCCTGTGAATCTTGTTCCACGACAATGGAAATAAACCTTTTCTGATTCTGATTCATAAGCCAATTTATTGCCAGGAATATGGTAAAAACCCTCACTCTTAACTGGTGTACAATGCAGGATTAATTGGGTCTTCACTTCGATATCTCTTTGCGAGCGAGCGGCGCCCCGGCTAATGGCGCGACATAAAAGATCACGTAGACGCAACAACAAGACATATCCCTCCAACCCGGCAATCAGACGAACTCATAACGAGCCTCTCATCGCACCCGGGCACCTTTGTTTGTGCGCCGCCGTACCCTTCGCCGGTCCCACTCCGAGAGGCGCACAGCTAATTGCCTTCCTGCGTGGCGGGGGTCCGACCGTTCCCCTCCCTCCCACCACCACCATGCACGCTCTTCTCCAGACTGGAGTGGGGCCTCTAAAGTTCACCGGTGAATTATTAAACGCAGTTAATCGGCGAGCAGAGCGGCCATCTTTAATTGAGGCGTGCAGCGGGAGCCCCGTCTGTGTGTCACTCACGCTGGGGCGGTGGAGGAGGAAACGGGGGCGCGAATGGAGGCCCCCCTCGCCGTTTGCGTCAGATGTTAAAGGGGACGGATAAACGGTTCGGCGTCGTAGGAATGTCCAGCGAAACGTTTGTGTGTTCACGTTGGTGTGCTCACGTTTGTGTGCTCACGTTTGTGTGCTCACGTTTGTGTGCTCACGTTTGTGTGCTCACGTTTGTGTGCTCACGTTTGTGTGTTCACGTTTGTGTGCTCACGTTTGTGTGCTCACGTTTGTGTGCTCACGTTTGTGTGCTCACGTTTGTGTGCTCACGTTTGTGTGTTCACGTTTGTGTGCTCACGTTTGTGTGCTCACGTTTGGCGGCTTTAAAATATTTTATATAATAATATAATTCCGAGAGTGACGAGTTTAGAACATGAATTTGACGTTTGTAGTCAAATGGTTGTTTTTAGCTAAAGAAAATGGGACACACCCTGGTATTTACAGTCAGGAGTATGTGTTGTTAGTTAAAGGAATAAAGGAGATTTTTTGCCGATTTGAGAACTCGTGCGACTGTTGGTCCCTTTTTTTTAAATGCGCATGCACACACTCTCCCCCCCACCCTCCTGTTGTTTCCGAGAGGCCGCCTCCCATCAAACCTCCTGCTCCGCTGCTACACGTGCGTTTGTTGCGTGACGGATCGCATCGCTTCTCTCGTCCACCCTGATTTCCGTCTCTTCTGAGCCACAACACAGTCTTTCTGTGTCGTCCCTCGGCCATTTTTGTACTGTAATTGAAGGAACTCGCTAAACACACACCGGCATATCAACCACGCATGCGCAGCCAGGGAAACGTGCTGCTATCCTGGGAACAAGGCTGCAGGTGTGCAGTAGGACGCAGGGAATGATTGACATGTGGGAGAACTACTCAGCTGTCCACGCCACGAGAAAATGAGACTCAGATTTGGCGCCAAAAATTCTCTAATCCTTTAAGGCTTTTGGACATCAAAGTGTGTTTCAATTCACCTCTTGGGGTTGTGTCGGTGTAGTTAGCTCCTCCCTTCAGCCCCGCACCACATCCCTGTCAGAGGAACCCGAACAAACTACTTGAATGAGTGGCAAACATATTCACTCTTTAAGCTTTTGTGAACAGAACTCTGTAATCTCTTGACCTTAACATTGAATCACTAAAACTGAGCAGGAGACGGGTCAGAATTCTCAGGTAGAATTGTCTGCTTCAGTCAGATTGTAGATTTGTTTACCTGGTTTACGGTTCATAATCATTGGGCCTGAAACAAAAACTGGCAGTAGTTTTAAACGTTTTCTCTGGTAACTAAAGGAAAAGGATCTGCTCACAATAGCTTTAGAAAGCGGTGCCATTAATCCGCTCCAAAGACGTGTTTGTTGTCAGTTGATAAGACTTTAAACCATACGATTGTTATGGCAAGTTTGTGGAGCTAATCCCACACTAATAATGATGGATTCTCTTTAGAGTTTAAAGGCCTCTGCCCTCCATCTGAAACGATGCCATCATATTCTAGACCTTATTACTGTGACAACCTCTCCCACTGAACTTAAATGGGCCGTATCTCCACATGTGGTTTAGCTGTGAAGAGGAAATATGTCACATCAGGACCGTCATTGTCTATGGCCCCGGGGGTCTGGGCCCTCACGGCCTTCGCCCATCACATTCTCCTCTCTGACCTGCTTTATGAGGCCAAACTCTCTGACGGTAAAAAGTAAAGTGAAAGAAAGTCATATTCTATAGCGTCTGTTGATTCATTTGCCCTTGAATTAGAAAATAAGTTAATTCCAGACAAACAAAACGGTGTAGAAATTAAAACTTTCTGGGTCGACAAAGATCCCGGTGTTTGACTTCCTGGTACTTCCTGGTACTCCCCCTCATTCAGCCAATGACAGTCTGCGAGACACAGAATCCAGGACATCTTCGTCTGTTTGGACAGTTTTGGCTCCTACACACGACATGCGAATGAAAAACTGAAAATATAACGGAGAACGGCCCAGGGACGTGCCGCTCCTCTCCACCCGTCGAAAAGCCGTTGATGGAATAAAATGTAAATAAAGCGTAGGTCTTATCATTTGTATCGATATGAAACCATGAAAGTACAACCTCATATGTGTGTTTTTGTCTTGATCATTGCAATAAAAGATGGTCAGAGCAGGTTCATCTTTTCAGACATTAAATCAAGTCTCGGCAGAAGATTATGCTGTTTAAACCTTGCCAAGATAAGAAGCCGATGTTAATGTGAAAACTAACATTGTGTGTGTTTATCTTTGGACCATTAACAACATGTTGAGTGTTTTGTGAACTTTTGAACTTGCACTGCGTAACTCTGAACCAATAAAACTGAGGCGAGATGCAGCGAGAGCTCAGAGATGTTTGGCGACGGGCTGAATAAGACCTAACATCCTCTCCTCGTGCGGCCAAAATAACCGCCTCCTGTGTCCTTCTTGTTTTTATGGAATGTTTTTAGCTTAACTCTGACAGCCGTCCGCATAAACACTGTCCGTGCTTTGTCCGTTTGCACCTTCGCGTTTGATGAACACGATCGAGCCCGCGATCCTCGGAACATGAAGCCGCACTGGCGTTTGTTTGTCCGTAGGGGGCGACACTTGACCCAATTATTTCAGTAACTGTGGAATGCGCAGTTGAAAACTCATGCTTGCCGGTGTTGTGATGGTTCAAAGCGTGGCGCGTGTGAGCTTGCTACCAACACGGCGTTATGGGTCCGATTACCGGCCTCGACCTTTGGCTGCATGTCTCTTCCTTCTCGTTCCCCATTTCACGGTGCGGCTATCCTGTCCTGTCTAAAGCCTTCGATATCTTAAAAAAAAGAAAACGGCATCACCGATTTCCGCTTGCCTTCATGTTCAAGCTTTCAATTGTGTGCTGGGTTAGGGTTAGCTGTGGGTTAGGGTGGTATCGCTGTGGTATTGAGACGCAAAGGTGCCAGAGTGATTCGCCTTCTGGCCTCACAACCATGAGCTCCCGGGTTCCGTTCTCTCGCCACACTTTACGTACGTTGAGTGTTCTTCCTGTTTCCGTAACGATCAAAGCGATCTGATAGCGATATCCAATATTTGAGCGTCCGCCGTTTCCAGTAACCGATATTCGCCGATATTTAGACTTTTAAAATCCGTAGCGAGGGTCTATTTGAAGTCGAGGTGAATTGCGCCTCCATTTCCATAGTTACTCGTTAGTCTGTTTAAAAAAGGAAGAGGAAAAAAAACAATCTCATTTCTACCATTTTAAACACATGAGTAGATTTTCCTCTTTAAATATTTCTACTCTTTACCTCAGTCTGTAATTAACTTTTAATTCTTACACATATATCTCACGTGACAATTTCATTTTCGTTTACTGCACGTCTAATTACTCTGTACATTTTTAATGTGTAATATACAGTATATGAGCCTCAGAATTACAGCTAATCACCGTAAATCTTTCTCTTTGTCCTTCTCTCTCCCTCTGACCATCTCTCTCTCCCCCTCCTTCTGCTCTTTCTCCTTCATCTCCTCCATTATCTCATTTTGTCTCTCTCTCTCTCTCTGTCCTTTCTTACTTTCTTTACTCCCTCTTGTTCTCTGTATCTTCCTTCTCTGTGTCTTTTTTTCTCCCCGTTTCTCTCATTCTGTCTTTCTCTTTTTTCTTGCGCTCTTTTTTGTCTCGTCCTCCTATCTCTCTATCCCTTCTTTCTCTCTTGTCCCTCTTCTCTTTCTCTCTTGTCCCTCTTCTCTTGCTCTCTCTTCCCTCTTCTCTCCCCCTTCTCTTGCTCTCTTCCCCCTTCTCTTGCTCTCTCTTCCCTCTTCTCTCCCCCTTCTCTTGCTCTCTCTTCCCTCTTCTCTCCCCCCTGCTCTTGCTCTCTCTTCCCTCTTCTCTTGCTCTCTCTTCCCTCTTCTCTCCCCCTTCTCTTGCTCTCTCTTCCCCCTTCTCTTTCGCTCAATCCCCCTTCTCTTGCTCTCTCTTCCCTCTTCTCTCCCTCGTTTCTTGCTCTCTCTTCCCTCTTCTCTCCCCCCTGCTCTTGCTCTCTCTTCCCTCTTCTCTTGCTCTCTCTTCCCTCTTCTCTCCCCCTTCTCTTGCTCGCTCTTCCCTCTTCTCTTCCTCTCTCTTCCCCCTTCTCTTTCGCTCAATCCCCCTTCTCTTGCTCTCTCTTCCCTCTTCTCTCCCCCTTCTCTTGCTCTCTGTCCCCCTTCTCTTGCTCTCTCTTCCCTCTTCTCTCCCCCTTCTCTTGCTCTCTCTCCCCCTTCTCTTGTTCTCTCTTCCCTCTTCTCTCCCCCTTCTCTTGCTCTCTCTTCCCTCTTCTCTCCCTCTTTTCTTGTTCTCTCTTCCCTCTTCTCTTGCTCTCTCTTCCCTCTTCTCTCCCCCTTCTCTTGCTCTCTCTCCCCCTTCTCTTGCTCTCTCCCCCTTCTCTTGTTCTCTCTTCCCTCTTCTCTCCCCCTTCTCTTGCTCTCTCTTCCCTCTTCTCTTGCTCTCTCTTCCCTCTTCTCTCCCCCTTCTCTTGCTCTCTCTTCCCTCTTCTCTTGCTCTCTCTTCCCTCTTCTCTCCCTCTTTTCTTGTTCTCTCTTCCCTCTTCTCTTGCTCTCTCTTCCCTCTTCTCTCCCCCTTCTCTTGCTCTCTCTCCCCCTTCTCTTGCTCTCTCCCCCTTCTCTTGTTCTCTCTTCCCTCTTCTCTCCCCCTTCTCTTGCTCTCTCTTCCCTCTTCTCTTGTTCTCTCTTCCCTCTTCTCTCCCCCTTCTCTTGCTCTCTCTTCCCTCTTCTCTTGCTCTCTCTTCCCTCTTCTCTCCCCCTTCTCTTGCTCTCTCTCCCCCTTCTCTTGCTCTCTCCCCCTTCTCTTGTTCTCTCTTCCCTCTTCTCTCCCCCTTCTCTTGCTCTCTCTTCCCTCTTCTCTTGTTCTCTCTTCCCTCTTCTCTCCCCCTTCTCTTGCTCTCTCTTCCCTCTTCTCTTGCTCTCTCTTCCCTCTTCTCTCCCCCTTCTCTTGCTCTCTCTTCCCTCTTCTCTTGCTCTCTCTCCCCCTTCTCTTGCTCTCTCTTCCCTCTTCACTTTCTCTCTCTTCCCCCTTCTCTTCCCCTCTCTCTCCCCCTTTCCTTGCTCTCTCTTCCCTCTTCTCTTCCCTCTTCTCTTCCCCCTTCTCTTCCCCCCCCTCTCCCCTCCTCAGAAAACGGCATAGTGACTCCGCTGGTTGCCGAGGAGACCATAGACTACAACATGCCCCTCACCACCACCTACCTGAAGCACATGCGGCTGCACTACATGAGCAACAGCATCAAGGTAACGCCGCACGCAGGTCCCAGAATGTGGCTTTAACACGTCCATTATACACCAGCCGCACACAACGCGTCTCAGTTTGTTTACCGGTCGCTACGGCAGCCGCTGGGCCCAGAAAGGAAACTCACAGAAGTCCCCACTCTATCCTACTCGGCCACACGTTTCTCTAGTACCATTCATCAAAAGTGACCTTAAACTGAAGAAGAGAATCAACACTAAAGATGCACTCTGTAACATTCTGGGTGCAGATTTACATTGAGATTTTATGGCTTTACCTGGAATATTTCACAGTATGGCATTAGCTCTATCTAGCTTCCTTAGTAAAACCTTTTAAACGCGTGTTCCCATCTCCCCACCTGCTCGTCTCCTTGAAGATACAATCGTTTAATGCTCCACTGTGGAATATTCCGGGCAAAAGGGCACCGTTCAGCCACAAGAATACAATGGCAATTTTGTGGACTTTTTGAGAAATAATGCAAAGGTTCAACATTTGTGGATTGTCCGTCCGTGGAGTTGTTTCAAAAGCCGCGTGCACAGGTTTGTAAATGCTCCTGCCCTCCATCTGAGGAGCCGACACCCAATTCTAACACGTCGTGAACGCAACCTGTCGTTATTAGGCCCGAGCGCCACAAGCTGGCGAGAGGCCTATTAATCTCGTAAGGCCGTGCGAAGCACGGCTGCGAAAGTGCGCACGTAGTGCGCACGAAATCGAGCGCAAAGCGCTCGCCCACTTCCAAACACTCACTCACGCACTCCTTCACTCACGCACGCCCCGTGCATACTAATTAGTAGTAGGAAAATGGAACATTACCGTTGTAAACGGGCGAAGCCTGTGCAAAAGTGCACACTAAACGAGCACTTTACATTACATCCCCATATAAAGCACTCATTTGCCCTAAGTAGCTCATGAATACGTTCCCCATCTCTTGCATGTTCCGTGCATATAAGCATGTAATGCAAAAATTGAACATTATTACTGAATAGAGGGCCAAAAACACAAAGTGGGCGGAGCCCACTCAAAATTAACGAAAGTACCCGTCAGTGACCAGGGACCCACACCATGAAAATGTATAGTTTATGATATTTGAAAAATGGGAAACATTGTTTTCGCATCGGAATATTTAGGCCCGAGCCCCAGCAGGGCGGAGGGCCTATTACTCCCGCAACGCTGCCGAAGGCAGTGTTGCAACTGTCTGCGCCCGCATGTTTGGTACCCCGTTGCCCCTGGCAAGTACAGTGAACTAGCCCATGCCGAAGGCATGGATCATGCATACTTACTCGTGCTATGACAGAAATAGTCAACAATGAGTGAATGGGCGTAGCCCATTCACTCATTGTTGACAACAGCAGCGCGAAGCGCTGCATTCCTCCAAAAACCCTCCTGGCATCGTCCCGTACGCGAGAATCCATGCCGCAGGCATGGGCCTTGCTTGTATCTGCTCAAATCAATGGAAGTCTATGGGGAGTGGGCGGGGCATCCCGACGGAATAGGGAGTGACGAGCACGTAAGCGCTCGTAATGATGATTCCACCCCATGGCGGCATCGGGAAGGCTTAGAGCTTTCAAACGATGTATAATTTGTTGTTATAGTGGAAACGGCTATATTGTTTTTGCTAAAAATATTATTATTATTATTTTTCTTGTTCTTCATCGCTTTGAACTCTAATTTGACCCCCTGAACATGCTCAAAAACTCACCAAACTTTGCCCAAAATTCAGAATCGGCGAAAAATTTTGTTTTTTTCTGGGCCATTTTTTTTTCCATTAAAAAATGGCGCGACAGCGCCACCGACAAAAGTCAAAATACATTTGTCGTAGAGCTACGAAATTCGGAACACACATTCCTCTTGTGAGGACAAAAAACAAATATTATTGTGGCCACGCCCCCAGACTTACCCTATGGCCGTCATCTTCCTTTGAAAATGAAAACACGCTGAGTTAGCCATTTGGACCAAATTTGAATCAGTTGTTAAACTATCCAGTTTGGACCAGTTTAGGCTGACAAAATTGAAATGGGCGCGATAGCGCCCCCTAAAGAGTGACCTTTAAATTAACATTGAAGGTCAAAAATTAGTTTTACCAAAATTGTCTAAACTTTACCCAAAATTCAATTTTGCCGTCCCGATCACAAAAGCCAATCACAAAAATGCCTAATTTTTACGGCGTAGTCGTAGCGATGACAGAAACCTCCCATGTTATCCCTATGGGAAAACCGCAAAATCTCTCAAATTACCACATTTTTATGTTTTACACTTTAACAAACTCCTCCTAGTGCGTTTTGCCCACCAACCTCAAAATCGGTGTACGTCCTCTAGACAAGTGGGGCATCTAAAGTTATCCAAATTTTAAGGATAACTTTTACGGTCTCTGTGCGACGGAGCCGCAAACGTTTCCCAGAATTCTGACTATTTGGCCTTCAGAGTGGCCTATAAACAATAGAGTTTTTCCAAATGACATAACATTTTGCACACAATTCTCATTTGCCATCCCCAAAATAAAAGTATGAGAGCCAAAGTCATATTTGGTAAAGCGTAGCCGTAGCGATGACAGAAACATCCCATGATATCCCAATGGGGAAACCGCAAAATCTCTAAAATGACCACATTTTTACGCTTCACACTTTAACGAACTCCACCTAGGGCGATTGTCCGATCAAACTCATATTGGGGGAAAATCATCTAAGTTATCCATCTTTTGATATCAAGTGCTACTGTCTCTGTGCCGTGGAGCTGCAAATATACTGTCACAAATGGGAAAAACGCTAAATCTATGAAATGTTCACATTTATGCTTCACACTTTAAGATAAGATAAGATAAGATAATCCTTTATTGTCCCACATGGGGAAATTCCATTGATGCAACGCAGGTAGATACAGAGATAGATACAGAAGAAAAGAACAAACAAACTCCTCCGTGGGCAATAGCTCGATCAAGCTTTACTTTGGGAAAAATCATCTACACAAGCGGGGCATCAAAAGTTATCCATATTTTTATTCCAAGTGCTACGGTCTCTGTGCGGCGGCGCAGCAAATTTGACTGACACTTGTGTTCATTTGCACTGGATTGGCCATGTCCAATGTGTCGCCGTCTGTCAAGTTCTTTTTTAATTCAACACAATAAGGGCGCCATCTTTATCAAGTCGAAAGCGCAGAGTCGGAAGGCCGGAGGCCCGCGAGGGCCGTTGGATGCCGCTTGCGGCTTTAATTATTGTTCTTCTTCTGCTTTTTGAGCTTTAATTTGACCCCCTGAACATGCTCAAAAACTCACCAAACTTTGCCCAAAATTCAGAATCGGCAAAAAATTCGATTTTTTCTAGGCCATTTTTTTTTGTTAAAAAATGGCGCGACAGCGCCACCGACAAAAGTCAAAATACATTGCGCCTATGGGAGACGCCCCGGGGTCAACTTTGCCGTAGAGCTACGAAATTCGGGACACACATTCCTCTCTTGAGGACAATTTTTTTTTAAATTGTGGCCACGCCCCCAGACTTACCCTATGCCCGCCATCTTCCTTTGAAAATGAAAACAAGCTGAGTTAGCCATTTTGTTCACGTCAAACTTTGACGAACTCCTACTAGGGCGTTTTGCCCACCAACTTCAAAATCGGCGTACGTCCTCTGGACAAGTGGGGCATCTAAAGTTATCAAAATTTTTGGTATACCTTTTACGGTCTGTGTGCGGCGCAGCCGCAAAGTTGGACCACTTATTTTGGGATATTGCTAATCTAAAAATTGCTCCCATTTGAACAAAACGAGTCCGATTAGGACCAAATTTGAATCAGTTGTTAAACTTTCTAGTTTGGACCAGTTTATTATTATATAGTTTACACCGATAAAATTGAAATGGGCGCAATAGCGCCCCCCTACAGAGTGACCTTTAAATTAACATTGAAGGTCAAAAATTTGTTTTACCAAAATGTTCTAAACTTTACACAAAATTCTATTTTGCCGTCCCGATCAAAAAAGCTTATCAGACAAATGCCTTAAATTTTTACGGCGTAGTCGTAGCGATGACAGAAACCTCCCATGTTATCCCTATGGGAAAACCGCAAAATCTCTCAAATATCCACATTTTTATGTTTCACACTTTAACGAAGTCCTCCTAGTGCGTTTTGCCCACCAACCTCAAAATCGGTGTACGTCCTCTAGATAAGTGGGGCATCTAAAGTTATCCAAATTATAAGGATAACTTTTACGGTCTCTGTGCGACGGAGCCGCAAACGTTTCCCAGAATTCTGACTATTTGGCCTTCAGAGTGGCCTATAAACAATAGAGTTTTTCCAAATGACATGATATTTTGAAAAAAAATCTAATTTGCCATCCTGATCATAAAAGTATGAGAGCCCAAGTCATATTTTGTACGGCGTAACCGTAGCGATGACAGAAACATCCCATGTTATCCTTATGGGAAAATCGTAGAATTGCTCAAATCACCACATTTTTACGCTTCACACTTTAACGAACTCCTCATAGTGCGATTGTCCGATCAAGTTCATATTTGGAGAATATCATCTACACAAGCGGGGCATCAAAACGTACCCATATTTTGATTCTAAGTGCTACGGTCTCTGTGTGGCGGACCCGCAAATATATGTCAGAAATGGGAAAACAGCGAAATCTCTAAAATGACCACATTTTAACGCTTCACACTTTAACAAACTCCTCCTAGGGCGATTGCCCGATCAAGCTCATATTTGGGGGAAATCATCTACACAAGCGGGGCATCAAAAGTTAGTCATATTTTGATTTTAAGTGGTACGGTCTCTGTGCCGTGGATCTCTCCTTCACTGGAACTCCTCCAGGTTTCTACGCTTTTTTCCCAAAGAGGTTTTTTTGTAGTTTTTCCTGGCCGAGAAGGAGAGTCTAAGGACAGAGGACCCTGGGACATCGTCCCTCGCCACCACAGACATTGTCTGACTTCATCGCCACCACAGACATTGTTGATTCATTTCTCCCTGTGGCCCTCAGAGGCAACTGTTGTTGTGATTTTGTGCCTTACAAAAATAAATTGATTTGATTTGATTTGAGCTGCAAATATACTGTCACAAATGGGAAAACGCCAAATCTTTGAAATGTTCACATTTACGCTTCACACTTTAACAAACTCCTCCGTGGGCAATAGCCCGATCAAGTTTTACTTTGGGAAAAATCATCTACACACGCGGGGCATCAAAAGATATTTATATTCTAAGTGCTACGGTCTCTGTGCGGCGGCGCAGCACATTTGTCTGACACTTGTGTTCATTTGCACTGGATTGGCCATGTCCAATGTGTCGCCGTCTGTCAAGTTCTTTTTTAATTCAACACACAATAAGGGCGCCATCTTTATCAAGTCGAAAGCGCAGAGTCGGAAGGCCGGCGGCCCGCGAGGGCCGTTGGATGCTGCTTGCGGCTTTAATTCTTTCTTCTTTCTTCTTTCTTTCTTTCTTCTCGGGACCAACCCCCCTATTTTTCACCCAGTGAACATTGACGAAAAGTCACAAAAATTTGCACACCTCTAAAAATCGTGCCTCTCTGCATTCTAGCTATTTCCCTTTTCTAAAATAAAAAAAAAATGGCGCGTCAGCGCCCCCAAATGTACCAAAAATGGTACTGAGGAGTGGGACATCAAATGTTATTCAAATTACATTGACCCTGTCACGGTCTCTGTGCGGCGAAGCCGCAAACTTTAGCTACAATTTCAGAAATCTCCCAAATTTAACATTTCTGCCGTTTGCGCAGATAAAGTCTGAATTGCGTCAAATTAGAATCAGTTGTTAAATTCTTTGCCCTTAACCTACTTGAAGTGAAATTAATTAATTTGGCGCCACAGCGCCCCCTACAGATTTTATATGGAGGTTAAATGTTTAGTTTCGCGAAATTATCTGAAATTTGACACAAAACTCAATTTTGGCATCCCCATCAAAAAAGTAAATGAGACCCATGTCATAATTGTTACGGCTTTGCTGTAACGATGACCAAAACCTCCCATGTTATTCCAATGGGGAAATCACCAGAACATGTTTACACTTTATACTTTCACCAACTCCTCCCAGGGCGTCAGCACTATCAACGTGAAATTTGGTGAGACTCATCTTCAGATGTGGACCATCAAAAGTTATCCACATTTTTATTCAAAGAGTCACGGTGTCTGTGCGGCAAAGCCGCACATTTTGCCAAGAATTCAAAATAAAATAGCTTTTTGATGGTAAAACAAAGGGGAGAAGATGTGACAGTGTCACAGATTCTGCAGTAGGCGTAATAAAAGGACCATTGGGGCGCGTTAGCGTCCCCTCCTCTTGCGGCCTGGCGGCGGCGGCGTGGCGAGGGCCGATCATTGCCGCTTGCGGCTATATTTATTATTATTATATATAAGCACACAATGGCCTTAAAAAACAGGATCACAACACGTCTATATAGAGTCAATAGTGTCTGTGTGTGTGTGTGTCTCTGTTTGTGTGTGTGTGTGTGTGTCTGTTTGTGTGTGTGTGTATGTGTATGTATGTGTGTGTGTGTCAGTGTGTGTGTGTCTGTTCGTGTGTGTGTGTTCGTTGTGTGTGTGTGTGTGTGTCTGTGTGTGTGTGTATGTGTGTGTGTGTGTGTCTCTGTTCGTGTGTGTGTGCGTCTGTGTGTCTGTGTGTGTGTGTGTGTGTGTCTGTGTCTGTTCGTGTGTGTGTGTGTGTGTGTGTGTGTCTGTGTGTGTGTGTGTGTGTCTATGTATATGTGTGTGTGTCTGTTCGTGTGTATATGTCTGTTCGTGTGTGTCTGTGTGTGTGTGTGTGTATGTATTTGTGTGTGTGTCTGTTCGTGTGTGTGTGTGTGTGTGTGTGTGTGGCGTAAACATGTGTGTGGGCGGAGTGACAGAACGCAGGTGAAATAAAAGTGAGAAGAAAAAAAACACCCACGCTCAACCCTGGGCAAACAATTAAAGCTCTGTAACGAGACGGTTTAACAAAGTAAAGCAAATATATAATGCGTGTTAGACGTCGGCTGGCGAAGTCGAGAGAGCGAGGTGATTCTATTCTAACAAGAACGTGCGGGATCGGGAGGAGCAAACGAAACGCCGGGTCAACGCTGAGCAGAAACGAGGAGAAAAAAAAGATTGTTAGAATTGTCAACTTTTTTTGAATGTAGAATGAGGTGTGGAGACTGTTCGGAGGTCGGCGTGGGTGGAAAATTGATTCAAGTTTTGGTGAATTGGAATAATTAGTAGAGATATTGCGAAAGAATTAGCTGCTTTTGGCCCTTTGTTGAATTTCTGTTGCATAACTTCAATTTTTGGCTTTTCTTAAACTTATTTTGACTTGATTGAAGATGTACCCTTGAACTATGCCAGGTTTTAAAATCTTTTTTAAGAGAATTCTTTGTTCGAATTGGATGTTTAACTGATTTAACAGATTTGTTAACCTGGTTTATGCTTCATATTTCTGTAATTACTGAACTTATCCACATGAAACAAAAACAAACACATAGTTTGACATCTTCTCTGTCAGTACAAAAGGTGAAATTTAGTTTTAACTCTGAAAAGTGACGGCATTATTCAGCTTCAAAGGAGTTGTTTAAAAGACTTTCAGTTTTAAGATGAATATGACGAGGACTTCCGTTCATGGTGACGCTTTGAGCAGACGCACCTCTCACTGCTGCAAAACTCTGCTTTAAAATCCTCCTTTGACCCACGTAACCCCAAAGAGGAAGAACAAAAGATGGAAGATGGAACAAGGAAGAAACAAGTCTGGTACCAAAGCAAACAAGCTGACGGCCGCATCACATGCTACCGAAGCTAACATGGCTAACAAGGCTAACAAGATGGAGATTCTCGCGACTTCTTTGCATTGGGAGGGTGAGAGAATATGACGCATCATCAGATATTGCTCTTGTACATGTACATCTCAGTGGAGAACCACGAGATCACACATTTGGAGGGAATTCTGTTGGAAAAGTGTGTCTCGCTAACTTTATAACTGCGGTTATTGGACTGAAATGAATAAAGCACTGCAGACAGTCTTTGACATTGCTATCCCGGTTAATTTTAGAACAATGTTTTTCGGCCTCAAAACCCCTGCCATGGACACGATCAGCGGATACCTTTGAAGTGTGCTTTTGGTGGTGGGGAAAAAAGGCCATCACAAAGAAATGGAGGTCACGGACCACATCAACGATCAAGGACTGGACTGACATCAGACAAACGGGAAAAATGACATTCGGACTCAATTTGGAAATGGACAAATTCAATAGACCTTTGTTTTAATTTAAATATGCCGCAATTCTGTTTGTATTTATGCATAGATGCTGTTTACCGTAGTTTCCGGAGTATAAGTTGCAAGTCGCACCAGCCAAAAAATGCATAATGGAGAAGAAAAAAACATATATAAGTGGCACTGGAGTATGAAATGTGAAAATAACAAATAATATCACATAAGTCGCTCCGAAGTATAAGTATATAAGTATAAGTCGCAACCCAAAACTATAAAAAAAAAAAGGTGCAACTTATAGCCCGGAAAAATCTTCTCTCTGAGCGTCAAAAACACTCCATTCTGAATTTCCCTGATAAGTGAGGTGGCTCAGAGAAACGTTTCAGCTGTTTTCAAGTCCATAAATCATCTCCAGACTCATCCGTGCATTTCTCCCGTCCAATCACGATCAGTACTACTGTGCCGCTAGCTAGCATCTCAGAGAAAGCGCTCCAGTACTTTTAACGTGTATATTTCCATCTGCAGCCAGCAGGCGGCACCATTTCTCCGTGGAAAATGGCAGAGATCCAGATGTTGATTTAGTTTAGTTTTAAAACATGCAAGGCCATATTAAAGGTACTCAAGAGCACCTTTAAAGGCTAATTATAATTCCAATGACGCAATAATTTAAATGTGACCTTTGTTTTAGCTTTGCGTTTGACCACGATGGCTCAAGAAAATGTGTTGCTTTTTGTACTTTTTTGGTCTTTTTGTTTTAAGACCCTCTGTAACTGGCTGTGTAACCTAATGGTACTTAGGCCTGATGTCACTGCAAAGTACTCAGGCCTGATGTCACTGCAAAGTACTCAGGCCTGATGTCACTGCAAAGTACTCAGGCCTGATGTCACTGCAAAGTACTCAGGCCTGATGTCACTGCAAAGTACAAAACCCAAAACGATTCATCAAGTTTCAATTTGTCCAATGCGTACTGTGTTTTATTTTCCTTTTTGAATGCCTCTCTTCCTGCTCGAGCGCCGCTTTGCAGAGTGCCTGGGCGATTCGTTTCCACGCCGCCGCACCCACGCTCCCCTTCTCTATCAGCAGCTCCCCCCGATAACACAGGGAAGGGGGGGAAATGGCCAGACGAATGTGCTCCAATTAAAGCCAGCCGCTAAGCATCTAGTTGATTAGCTGAAGAGAGAGAGAGAACAGGACATATTCGAGGAGCAATTTGCACCGGAATGCCAATGTGTTCACTTATATAAGGCCAGAGCGGATGGAGGGCACACTTCCCCCCAGGCAGCACCTTGGCACATTAACACCTAGCTTACGAAATATGCTATTGGAATATTATATTTCTATCCATGCTGTTGGATTGTCATGAAAAACAGAGCATTGAATCTTCAATGAAAAGGGTTGATACTTGAAGGAGAAAGAAGTTCTGGGCTTTGATCCTTATCTACAGCATCAACTTACAAACTTTAGTGAACATTTGAATCGGCTCTTCCTCGTCCACACGCCCTCTGCACGGGACACGCCTTTAAAGCTTTGGAAAAAAATTAAAAGGACAAGGCCCACTATAATAACAATCCAGGATTTAACAGCTACACTTATGACACTTCTGTGTGAGACTCACATTTGAGCGTAAAATTATGTGTGAGGCTCACATTAGAGCCTAAACCTATGTGTGAGGCTCACATTAGAGCCTAAACCTATGTGTGAGGCTCACATTAGAGCCTAAACCTATGTGTGAGGCTCACATTAGAGCCTAAACCTATGTGTGAGGCTCACATTAGAGCCTAAACCTATGTGTGAGGCTCACATTAGAGCCTAAACCTATGTGTGAGGCTCACATTAGAGCCTAAACCTATGTGTGAGGCTCACATTAGAGCCTAAAACAATGTGTGAGGCTCACATTAGAGTCTAAATCTATGTGTGAGGCTCACATTAGAGCCTAAATCTATGTGTGAGGCTCACATTAGAGTCTAAATCTATGTGTGAGGCTCACATTAGAGCCTAAATCTATGTGTGAGGCTCACATTAGAGCCTAAATCTATGTGTGAGGCTCACATTAGAGCCTAAACCTATGTGTGAGGCTCACATTAGAGCCTAAACCCTGTGTGAGGGTTTTATCTTGGCTTTATATTTGGAGAGAAAAGCGACACACTTTGTTGCGGAAACTGGATTGGAGTTTTTTATTTCCTCTGCTGTAGAAAGCTCACAAGTCAGTGAAAAACATTGTCATAAAATGAAAAAGTTTCACCTGCACACGCCCAGAAACATATACATATTTACCACCTACACAAATGTAGTTGTTGACATCAGTGCTGCGTGTGGACATAAGAGTACCTTTCATTGAAAAGTATAGTACTCAAGTAGAACGTAGTGGTCCAAGAAATTGCGTTAAGTCAAAAAACGTATTTGGGGAAAACTAGCAGCAAAAGTAACGAGCTACAGTAAAGTATTGCATAGTATAGAGTACATTATAAGGCTCGTTTAGGCCTGGCCTACTGTGTAACTCCGGTTTCATGTATTATTATGTATTGAGTGTCTTGGCACTAAAATATTTCAAATGCGTGTAATAGTTAAGTACAAGTTGATTTACAGCAGTGGTTCTCAAACTGTGGGTGAAGATCCAAAATGTTTGTTTTTGTGTGTTTTTTAAATGAACCTTTATTTTAGCAGGTAAGAACCAAGCCCCCGGAAGCCAAGATGGCCGCCATTGAAACCTATGGAGTTGCTCATTGGCGCATGGCTCCCAAAAAGTTTTTTAGTTCCGCATTACTTCCTGGTATATCTCCTCCCACTTTTGTGACGTCATCGCCGTGAGGCTTTGGCGTCGGGAGCGCGCACGTCACAGCAGCGTGAACGACTGAAAACAGTCAACACGGACTTTTGGAATAATTCGGCTTGAAATAGTCTGTTTACGTAACGTATAATGATGGATTGTTATATCCATCTATAAATATACATGTATCATGTTGTAAAGCTCTGATATTTAAGAGAATTATAAAGAAGTGTTAAGATAAAAAGTCTGGTTTAATGACAATGAATTACATTTAGAGGTGGAATAACGTCCTCATCATTTTCTGTAGTTTTTGGTTTGGGTATTTATTTTGTTATTAACTTTTCAGTTATTAATTTACATAATATAATTTGGCCAATATGCTTTTTTTTTAATCAGATGAGAAGAAATATAAAATGTAATCATCGATTCTGTTACATAAGGGAGTTAAGCAGTATTTAATTATATTCAGTTTCCTTTTGTGTGGTTTTTGTGTCATGTCAATCTTTAATAAATACAAAACACATTTGTTTATTAATGTATTTAATAAGAATAATGAACATGAATGAACTTGTTCAATAAATGCAAATCTGATTATAACTACAAATGATAAATTGATTTTAGCCACAGTTTTAGTTGAGTTTTAAAGCTACAATGTGGGAGTCCCTTGTGTACTGTTCATTATTATTATTATCATCATTAATAGAATCAGAAAATGTATTGCCATTGTCAAAGAAAAGAATTCACAAACAGTGGAACTTGCTTTGGTGATTCAGTGCAACATAAAAATATTAACAATGATAAAACAACCTGTATAAGTCAAATAGAACAAACTGAATAAGATAAGATAATCCTTTATTGTCCACACATGAGGAAATTTCGTTGTTGCAACACAGTAGATACAGAGGAAAAGGACAGGAAGTTTAAAAAACACTCTTAATAGAAGAACTCTTATAAACAAAAACTCCTATAGACAGAACCTCTCATACCTTAATAAGGAATGGAGGGAAAATAAAGATAAAGATAAAAACAGCGTAAGACAAAATAATACTAATAATAATGGTAAAATAAACACTCTTTTTACATCAGTTATATGCACATGAATGTGACATTATTGCGTTAAATACTGAATATCTCAGTATTTAACAAGACTTTGTTTCCATGGCTACGCAGTCTTCTGTACTTCAGTAACTCCTCCGTTCAGCTCCATCGTATGACTGAGACAAACAGAACATGTCACATGTTTAGATAATACAAGTCATATAACATACACTTCATATGTATTAGATTATAAAAGTCATATAACATACACTTCATATGTACTAGATTATAAAAGTCATAGAACATACACTTCATATGTATTAGATTATAAAAGTCATAGAACATACACTTCATATGTACTAGATTATAAAAGTCATAGAACATACACTTCATATGTATTAGATTATAAAAGTCATAGAACATACACTTCATATGTACTAGATTATAAAAGTCATAGAACATACACTTCATATGTACTAGATTATAAAAGTCATAGAACATACACTTCACATGTTTGTCCTGAAGCTGCTTCACAGACACATGTGATACATCAGTGGCTCTTTTGAAGAACAATTATCATTTAGTTTTTTTGGTCATAACAAAACAGACATTTTATAAATTCAAAATACTGATTCTACTGTTTACTTTTAGTCGAGGCACAAGTTATTATTAAAATACCTTTTGCTTTGGAGTCGTCAGGAGTTTACTTGAGATGACTCTGTGTCTGCAGTGACCTGTAGTGACCTGCAGTGACCTGTAGTGACCTGCAGTGACCTGCAGTGACCTGTAGTGACCTGTAGTGACCTGCAGTGACCTGTAGTGACCTGTTGTGACCTGCAGTGACCTGTAGTGACCTGTAGAGACCTGTAGTGACCTGTAGTGACCTGTAGAGATATGTAGTGACCTGTAGTGACCTGCAGTGACTTGCAGTGACCTGTAGTGACCTGTAATGACCTGCAGTGACCTGTAGTGACCTGTAGTGACCTGTAGAGACCTGTAGTGACCTGTAGTGACCTGTAGTGACCTGCAGTGACCTGTAGTGACCTGTAGTGACCTGTAGTGACCTGTAGTGACCTGTAGAGACATGTAGTGACCTGTAGTGACCTGCAGTGACCTGTAGTGACCTGTAGTGACCTGTAGTGACCTGTAGTGACCTGTAGAGACCTGTAGTGACCTGTTGTGACCTGCAGTGACCTGCAGTGACCTGTAGTGACCTGCAGTGACCTGTAGAGACCTGTAGTGACCTGTAGTGACCTGCAGTGACCTGTAGTGACCTGTAGTGACCTGTAGTGACCTGCAGTGACCTGCAGTGACCTGTAGTGACCTGTAGTGACCTGCAGTGACCTGTAGTGACCTGTTGTGACCTGCAGTGACCTGTAGTGACCTGTAGAGACCTGTAGTGACCTGTAGTGACCTGTAGAGACATGTAGTGACCTGTAGTGACCTGCAGTGACCTGTAGTGACCTGTAGTGACCTGTAGTGACCTGTAGTGACCTGTAGTGACCTGCAGTGACCTGTAGTGACCTGTAGTGACCTGTAGAGACCTGTAGTGACCTGTAGTGACCTGTAGAGACATGTAGTGACCTGTAGTGACCTGCAGTGACCTGTAGTGACCTGTAGTGACCTGCAGTGACCTGTAGTGACCTGTAGAGACCTGTAGTGACCTGTTGTGACCTGCAGTGACCTGCAGTGACCTGTAGTGACCTGTAGTGACCTGCAGTGACCTGTAGTGACCTGTAGAGACCTGTAGTGACCTGTAGTGACCTGCAGTGACCTGTAGTGACCTGCAGTGACCTGTAGAGACCTGTAGTGACCTGCAGTGACCTGTAGTGACCTGTAGAGACCTGTAGTGACCTGTAGTGACCTGTAGAGGCCTGTAGTGACCTGTTGTGACCTGTAGTGACCTGCAGTGACCTGTAGTGACCTGTAGAGACCTGTAGTGACCTGTAGTGACCTGTAGTGACCTGTAGAGACCTGTAGTGACCTGCAGTGACCTGTAGTGACCTGTAGTGACCTGTAGTGACCTGTAGTGACCTGTTGTGACCTGTAGTGACCTGCAGTGACCTGTAGTGACCTGTAGTGACCTGTAGAGCTCTGGACAGCACAGACAGACCAAACTCACAGCACTGAAGATGAGAAAGATACTCATTAGAACATTGATATATTCTGCACATTTAACAGAGAAAAGCTGGAATATGTTATTGACAGATTTACATTTTGCTCTGTAACACAGTCATTTTTAAAGCTAGAACCAAAAGTCATTTACTTTTGCATAAGTTTAAACCTTAGAAGTTAGAACATAACTGACATGTTTGCTAAATCTCTACATATTCCATAGAAGTAAATCCATGACATTCCTATAGAAAACAAGCATTATTAAATGGGTAATAAAACCTCAAATGTGGTCTCAGCCCCTGTAAGTACAGCACTGTCACTTTTACATACGTTTACATTTATATATGTAAGATATGACCCATTTCAGCAGGTTATATTTGAATTATTGGTAGTTTTTTATAGCACATCATACAAACATCACTTTATTTCCCTTCTTTCTCTAATTTTCCTTATCTATGCATAACCTCTTGTCTCTTAGAACATTTAGTAGGAGAAATAATGAGTTATTTATTTGCAGAAGCACGAGCCATCACGACGTGTTGTTGCATCTTTGTGTAGCTAAACTTTAGCTTACGTTAGCTCGTGTTAGCTCGTGTTAACTTGTGTTAACTCGTGTTAACTGTGTAATCGTTGATTTACACTTCACATGGAACGATGTGTGAAACGTGAGGAATGACATTCAAACACAACTTACGTGTTTCGTGGTCTCGTCTCGTCACTTTCTTCTGCTTGTGTTTAGTTTCCGTCACATGTTCTCCCGAGGCTCGTTCACGAGGGTCACGTGCGCGCTCGGTGCTCGTACCGTTCACCGGGAGGTTAAAAATTAATTTTTTAAGTATTTTAGAAACAGTTAAAGAGTGAAATTCCTTCTATTTTATTTTTAGACTAAAAACAATTTAGCATGTTTGGTAATTTTAGAGGCCGAACTCTTGAAATGGTCCGACCAAAAGGCTGCATTCTGCGAAGTGGCCACTACTCAATTTGGAGCCAGAGGCAGAGGGGGCGTGGCCTATCCAGATAATATAATACATCCATGGTAAGAACCCACTGAGATCAAGCAGCATAGAGAAAGCTCTCTTTCCCCCGTCAGTCGTCGCACGAGGAACAGACAAACCAAACAGAGCACGTGCAGAGCAATGACCCCCCGCCCTCTGCACCAGGACACACATGAATCCAGAGCCACAGATCACTTTATACACTAAAAGTATCCAACGTGTGAAGCTCCTGCTCCCAAAGAAGGACATCCAGCCTTAGCCTGGAGTTCCAAGTGATGGAGAGCCTCCCACAAGCTGCTGTGACTCTGAGCTCAGTGATGCGTAATATCCAACAGACATTTGCAGGCTTCAAGGGTCAAAACAAGCTTTATTCCGATATACTTAGTCCAGTAAAAAGCCATGGTACTTAAAACGGAAAAACAACAACAACAACAACAACAACAACAACAACAACAACAACAACAGTGTTTTTCTGAGGAGTCATGCTCTGAGGTATATCCTCCATGTGAGAAGATCATGGCTTGTGTTTTGTTTGAATTCAATATTAGTTTTAGGGAGACTCACTACAACAGAGTCAGACTCTAATGTCTCTATGATCTTCAGGATTCCAACTTAGAGCTGAGGATCTACAGTGTCAAAAGCCTTAGGCGGGTCAATGAAAAGGGCAACATAATATTTGTTTGGATCGCAAGAAATCATTTAAATCTTCAGACCATAGTGTGTATTTTTCTAAAACTGGACAGAAACATCATTAAAGCTCATTCAAAAAGATCATTTGCGTCTAAAAGTCTTTCAAATGGACGCTGATCAGCTTTCCAAGTATTTAGTATCCAAGTATTTATTTTTACACCACCTTTTAACAACAGAAATACTAATGCAGATTTCCCCGTCTTAGCAATGGTCGCACTATTTAAACCTAAATGGTCTTAATCGGACGAAACATGGACAGCTTTATCAAATACAGCAGGCGACTAGTGCTACGATTACAATTTAAGCGTAATTAGCCCAACGCTGGAAACTAGCAATTGTCCGAGTAACTGTGTGGACGTAACATCTGATTTAGAGTTTGAAGTTTGTGTAATTGGACACAGGATCTGAATATTTCTCACGAGCTTTATTTCAGCACCTGCCTTTACACAGCGTCGTACCCTTAACCGACAAATTCGTCCGCCGACCCTCTGTCCGACCTGTTGCCGTGCCGTCGACGTGTTTGGAAGCCGTTTAATTGGGTCGCCGTGACGAATGGGCCGGCGCTCGTTATCAGCCTGCTGCCTCGGCCCGATCGAGCCCTCGTGTTTGCATGTTCTACACACGCCACACACTTTAAAACGTGCTGACGGAAAAGAGAGCGAGCTGTAATGTTCACGTGCATTGTGCGATTTCTGGAGTTGTCGGGTTATTGCCTTGTAATTTAAACGGTTCCATCTGATGTGAGTACCGTATTTTCCGGAGTATAAGTCGCACCGGCCAAAAAAATGCATAATAGAGAAGAAAAAAACATATATAAGTGGCACTGGAGTATGAATCACATTTTGGGGGAAATTTATTTGATAAAATCCAGGACCAAGAACAGACATTTCATCTTGAAATGCAATTTAAAATAATAACAGATTAGAGAACATGGTGAATAGGTGTACGTATGCTAACGCTAACACCTTCAGCTACATGAGGCACAGACAGAACTGTGGTAAGTGTCTGGTATGTTAACGTAACATATGAACAGTTATTCAGAGAACTATAGCATAAAGAACATGCTAACAAGTTTAGCAAAGCATCAGTTTTACCCCAAATCACTAAATCCATTGAATTCTTCTTCCTCTGTGTCACTTCTAAACAACTCCACAAACTCCAGAGGCAGAGGAAGTGCAGATTCTTCTTCTGCGTCGCATAGAGCCCAGAGGGCCCTCTTGTGGTTGTCAGTGTGTAATTAACAAATAATATCACACATAAGTCGTTCTGGAGTATAAGTCGCACCCCGGCCAAAACTATGAAAAAAGGTGCGATTTATAGTCCGGAAAATATGGTAATCCGATTTCAGCTCAAGACATTCATTCACTATTATACAGACTAGCCATAGCAGAAAAATACATCTCTTCAAAAAGCTCATAAAAACCCTGTGTGACCCTGATGGGAGGAGCTCAGACTCGTGCTTCAGTGGGAGGAGTCAGCTGTGATGGTTCCCGCCCACCTATCAGTCACTTGATTGTGAAGTTCAAGAGTCCTGGCATTTTCAAGTTCTGGAGAGTGTGTTTATATCTTTTACAGAAGTGAACGTGATCCAGGAGATTATGTTTTAGGAGATGACTCAGTGATGGATTTGTGGACAGTTGGGCTGAAGGTCACGTGGCTGTTCAAAAGGATCCTCAGGTCCTCGAGGGCCTCCACCGGCTCCACTGCTTCTGTTCAGGCTTAGAGGGGCAAACGGGGACTTCAAACGGGCTTTAGGACCATAAGCTCCACAGGGCTGTCCTCTTGACCTGCAGGTGGTGAGGGAGTCGTCCTCTGATGTGAGACAAAAGAGGCACCACTGGGTGAAATTGCCAGTATTGTAATTTATAATACTTTAACATATCTTATTAAAGCATGTGTTAGCTGTTTGACATGACTGCCATTTGATATTAATACTTATATATGTTTTTTGTTTTTTAGTGTTTAATCAGTCTGGCTGTAACATAATCACTTAATAAAAGTGCATGAAGATAAACACTTTCTATTATTCTTAACTAATATTGCATGTTTATCTCTACTTTAAATCTAAAGTATCAGAAGGTTAATGCTGTCCTCCAAAGAGCGTCCTGCGTTTTGACATGAACAATCACACACTTAAAAGACAGATGAAAAACAGAAGAAGCTCATCTGTCATTTATGCTCCAGAAAAGGTCAAAATAAATTATGATTATATTCTGAGTTTTGTAAAAATCCATCTGATAATATCGGCACCAGTTTGATTATTTTATTACCATCACCATTATTTCCTACCAAAAGTACATGAATTCATCCCTTCATCTTCTTCTTCGTCAGGGGTTGCGGGTAACTGGAGCCCATCCCAGTGACTTTGGGCCTTAGGCGGGGCACACCAGGACAGGGGCTCATCACAGGGTTACCATAGAGACATAAACACACAGACAAACATTCACTCTCACATTCATTCATTCGGGACAATTTACAGTTGCCAATTTTGCCGATCACATGTCTTTGGACGGTGGGAGGAGCCGGAGAACTCTGAGAGAACCCACGGCAACACGAGGAGAACACGCAAACTCCACCCAGAGAGATCACGTGATGTACGTTACAAAGACTGCACGACGTCCTCCTCAAACAAGTGGTGCAAGACGTGAACGAGCCTCCGTCGCTCGAGCGTCACCTTGAATAATAACTCGACATGAATATCACATTTACGAGTTTGAGTCTGTCAGTGCTCTCTCGTATCGACTCGGCGGCGAAACTCCAGCGAGCGCCCGGGAGACACGACTAACACCCGACCCCTCTGCGTCTCGGCCTTCGTCTCTCCGTCTCCGAGCGATCCGCCAGCCGCGATCGATGGCAAACCTCCCGACGCCGACGCCCTGTGTCCATAATGAGCCTCCGACGGCTTACGGCGGGTCAAATTATGCTCGCGCTCTGATCCCCGAGTTCTGCTCCAGTCGATGCGCAGTCCAGTGGCATTTGCGCTCAAAACTGTTAATTGAGTTGCACCTTTTAAACAAATGACATTTAGTTGGTGTAATAAACTCGCCGGAGCGGCTGGAGTTTAGAGTTGATGTGGAGAGCGAGTGATTCATGTTGAACTGTGGAAATGCATGCTTAAATGTAGAAATATGCTTTTAGTTTTATTTCCTCTGGCCCTGTTTGTACCAGGAGCTGTTTCATGCTTCATTCCCGCTAGTTTGATTGATCCGGTTTACAAGGTCCTCGCCCTCTGAGCCTCACAAAAGCACTCGCATCTATCTGTGATGTCATATGTAGAGCTCAGAGATCTTTTGTGCTGCTTTTAAGTCCATAAATCATTGTCAGACCCAGCCATTGTGTTCAGTACAAACGCATACCTGCATTAGCGTGTTTGCTTATCTTCCCTTTGTAATTCCCTCTGCTGCCAGTAGATGGAGTGCAAACACATCCTGACGAGGGAACGCTTCACAGATATAAAGTCATTTGTGCTTTCAGTAGATGCGTTATTTCTAATATATTCACATAAGCCCGCGGTTATTTTATTACTTGGTTTACGGATCCGCCGCACTTAGATTATTGATTTCTACAATATAAATAAAACAAATTCTTATATATATATATTTTTTATAAAGTACAGCCGACAACGCAAAATAGCATTAAATGAAATATAAAAAGCGGTATTAAGTCAAAAGATGGAGCACGTGAAGCAATTTTTCGCCAAAATCCTGCGGGAGTCTGTGACGGAGCGGGGAGAGCGTGCGGTCCCGGCGTGCGGGGACGCTCGGAGACGGAGAGACGAAGGCCGAGACGCAGAGGGGTCGGGTGTTAGTCGTGTCTCCCGGGCGCTCGCTGGAGTTTCGCCGCCGAGTCGATACGAGAGAGCACTGACAGACTCAAACTCGTAAATGTGATATTCATGTCGAGTTATTATTCAAGGTGACGCTCGAGCGACGGAGGCTCGTTCACGTCTTGCACCACTTGTTTGAGGAGGACGTCGTGCGGTCTTTGTAACATACATCACGCGATCTCTCTGGGTGGAATTTGCGGCGAAATGGGCGTGCGCGCGCGCGGTCCCGGCGAGAGCGCGCACGCCCGTTTCCCTGTCTGCTGAGCGCCTTTATATCGTAAATACACATTGTACATATACAATTTTAAACCCGTTAACCACATTTTCTCCAGCGCGTTTTGCCGTGACTAAGGCTGTAAACTTAGAAGCGTCAGTTCTACCAATGCAAAACACGCTAAATCTACTGTTACACTCACCTGCGCGGCGCGTCTCCCCCCCCTCCTCTCGTGGTACGTTTTAGGGAAACCCGGAAGAAAAAAATCTTTTGAAATGGAAATTATATTTTGTCCGCCTGTTATAAAGTAATAACTGCGGCCTAATGGACATTATAAAAGAGACGGTCTTGTTCCGATATATGAATGATTGAAAATCAAATTCAATTCTGTTTCATCAGGAGCTTGTATCTTGTCCCCACTCATTCCTTCTGTACATTAAAGAAGTTGAATTAGTTAATACAAATATCATATCCTCCCCTTTAAGCCTGGCATTTTTTATAATAATATCACAACTTTTATTTTAGTCTGAACACTGATTCGACTTTGATTTGAGAAACTTTCTGATCTTATGACACACTTTTTGTTAGCCTCGGATATAAACCTCCATCTTGTATACGTTATTATTTCATGAAGATATATTTTCACGCAATCATTCATTTACACCTTCTGCGGTGTAATTTTCACCACACTTTTCATACCATGATAACATCGTTTATGCTATTTACTTCCAGTTACGTCTCCACCAACATTAACACTTATTTTACCTTCAGGCGCTGTATGGTTTCTCCTCCTACAGCCGGGAGAGTGATTACATGCTTGTCTCTACAGTGAAGTAATTGAAATACCCCCTCAATTACACCGCAATATTCAGCTCTTTATTTATTTTGCAGCTTTTTTAGAAATTACATTCAATAAAAGCAGCACCAGACGGACTTTTCGCTTGGTATAATACAATGAGAGCGTTAGCTGGCTAGCGGCTAGGTTAGCAGCCTGGAAACTTGGACATTATTTGTGTTTTAATACCGTGTAATGTGTTTTTGCATAAACGTATGTCTATACAGTAGAAGTCAGGCAATATATAGTCTGTTGTTAGGGGTTAGGGCGTGAGAAGAAATGCAAAATTACAATATCAAGTATGTTTTTACAATTAGAAAAAAAAAACACATTTAAAAAAGAAAAGGAACTCTCTTTCAAAACCAAATATGTGTGTTTTATGTTGCGGTACAATATACTTGAAGCTTAAAGTGCGGTCTGCATCTACTCATAACACCGCGAACCAGGAAGATTGTGCTGCATTGTTAGCGCTATTAGCATGCTAGTTTTTGTTAGCATTACCGTGACGCCGAGGGATTCTTCCGGAGCCTGAATTTAGCATTCTGTTATTTATACATAAGCAAACATTATTTTCGACAATATATTGATCATATTTAGGAGAAGATTTGTGTTAGGATTAGGTTTATGTTTAGGAAAAGTTTATTTGGTTAAATATTTGGGGTTTGAGACGTGCAATATTTTTTATTTTAGGCAATATTATTCACAATTAGAGTAAACTAAACTTTTGGATTAGACTTATGTGTTCATTCATTTATTTAATATTAGAGCTTTGGGAACTGGAGTACTAGTGCCGACCTCAGACGAAACGCCAAACTTTTAGAGTCCCGTAAACTCATTAACTGAATTGGATTTTTTTTTTAATCGCAAAATAAAGTTAACTCATTGCAGTGAATAAATAGGATGCGAGGAATGCGTGAGGAAAGTGAGAAATAACAGGGAACACATTTCGAACATCCATTTAAGAAAATAATCAAACGTCGGCGTGAATCAGGCACGTTTTGGCCCTTGTTTACAAGACGGTTGCTAGGTAACACGCACAGTTACGGAATGACCTCTGCGCGCGTCACATCTGCCGCACATGTCCACGACCGCCACGTGAAAACGAACTTCCCCCAAATTGTCAAACTAGAGAAATTAAGTACAATTTGTGTGGGTAAAATCCCAAATGCGTCAGCGTACACTTCAAACCAAGACGCGTACAGCCAACGCAACATCTCCATGGCGACGAGGTGAACCAGTTACGCAGTGCGCCTTTATTAAGCTGTCCATTAGAACATAAATGGAAAAAAGTAACTATATATTGAATCAAAATTGTAATTTATTTTGATTTCGATACGCACGTTACAAGGGAAAACAACATAATTCATAGCTTACTTCCACATTCTGCACCCAGACACTATTTACCTCCACTTAGCTTCTCTTCTCATCCCTCCGTCTCCATCCCCTTTTCGCCTGGAGACCGGAGACATTATTGCGAGTGCATAAATGCGTCGGCGCGCGCGTAAGACGGCACAGTACGGCGAGATTAGCGCCGGGGCCCCCGAGGAGCCGAGCGCAGACAGTCAGCAGTCAGTCGCCTATAGAAACAGCTCCGCCGGGTCCCCGGGTTCGGCCGGTGCGGCGGACGAGCGCACCGGCTGAATAGGGCCATGCGCGAGCGGAGGAAAAAGAAAAGCAAGGTCGACGTCTTTTGTCCGGGATGTGTTAAGAGCGTGAGGTGAAATGAGTGAGCGAAGAGGCGACGTTTGTGCGATGGACGGGATGCGCTAAATCATAATGTCATGTTATTCCTATTTTTAATCAATAATACACATTTTCCATCCAGTAACCTTCAGTCATCATAGTTTGAGCCTTATTTGGTTGAATGTGTTCAAAAAGTCTAATGTACAATAAAAATAATTGTTTGACTAGTCGACTGATTAAAATGATAATTTGTATTGTTTGTTGCAGCCCTAGCGATTTTGATACCACAGTGATGATAATGTAAAGTAAAAAAAAAAAAAAACACTGAATAATGTTTATAGACCTTTCCTGGAGTGTTTCATTTAGTACAGTCTGGCACTGATATAATCCTTCTAATCTATTTTTTTAAGTTCTTTTTTTTTGCTCTGTGAAGCTATAAAACTAAAATGTCATTTCCTGCTACATTTTTAGTTCATTATTGTTCAGCATAATGTTAGATTTAAGAAACGTATCTTACGTCGTCGATAGCATGTTTGCTCATTTCGGCGCTAATTGTTGAATCTACAATGCGCATGGGATTTTCCACCTCTGCTCAGGAGCTCTTGTTGCGGCTCGTACTCGTGCTTCAGTCACAGAGCAGAGATCTGTCTGTTCTGATCCGATAAGTGCAAACCGCATGTGCGTGCACGTCCGCACAAAATAATGGAGCCACCTTTTATGCCGCATGGTACAGTGTCTCAGTGTGTGTTGAACTTAACTTTCCCAGTGAAAATGCAGTTAAGCTTTACCATCTAAAAAACATTGCCAAAATCAAAAATATAGTGTCTAAACCAGACTTTGAGAGATTTGTCCATGCGTTTGTCTCCAGTAGATTAGACTGTAACGGCCGCTCACAGGTCTCTCCAAACGAGCTGTAAAACAGCTGCAATACATCCAGAACACTGCTGCTCGGGTCCTGACTAGAACCAGGAAGTACCATCCCATTAGTCCTGACTAGAACCAGGAAGTACCATCCCATTAGTCCTGACTAGAACCAGGAAGTACCATCCCATTAGTCCTGACTAGAACCAGGAAGTACCATCACATTAGTCCTGACTAGAACCAGGAAGTACCATCACATTAGTCCTGACTAGAACCAGGAAGTACCAACACATTAGTCCTGACTAGAACCAGGAAGTACCATCACATTAGTCCTGACTAGAACCAGGAAGTACCATCACATTAGTCCTGACTAGAACCAGGAAGTACCAACACAGTAGTCCTGACTAGAACCAGGAAGTACCATCCCATTAGTCCTGACTAGAACCAGGAAGTACCATCACATTAGTCCTGACTGGAATCAGGAAGTACCAACACAGTAGTCCTGACTAGAACCAGGAAGTACCATCACATTAGTCCTGACTAGAACGAGGAAGTACCATCACATTAGTCCTGACTAGAACCAGGAAGTACCATCACATTAGTCCTGACTAGAACCAGGAAGTACCATCCCATTAGTCCTGACTAGAACCAGGAAGTACCATCCCATTAGTCCTGACTAGAACCAGGAAGTACCAACACAGTAGTCCTGACTAGAACGAGGAAGTACCATCACATTAGTCCTGACTAGAACCAGGAAGTACCATCACATTAGTCCTGACTAGAACCAGGAAGTACCAACACATTAGTCCTGACTAGAACTAGGAAGTACCATCACATTAGTCCTGACTAGAACCAGGAAGTACCATCACATTAGTCCTGACTAGAACCAGGAAGTACCATCACATTAGTCCTGACTAGAACTAGGAAGTACCATCACATTAGTCCTGACTAGAACCAGGAAGTACCATCACAATATTCCTGACTAGAACCAGGAAGTACCATCACATTAGTCCTGACTAGAACCAGGAAGTACCATCACATTAGTCCTGACTAGAACTAGGAAGTATCATCACATTAGTCTTGACTAGAACCAGGAAGTACCATCACAATAGTCCTGACTAGAACCAGGAAGTACCATCACATTAGTTATGACTAGAACCAGGAAGTACCATCACATTAGTCCTGACTAGAACCAGGAAGTACCATCACATTAGTCCTGACTAGAACCAGGAAGTACCATCCCATTAGTCCTGACTAGAACCAGGAAGGACCATCACATTAGTCCTGACTAGAACCAGGAAGGACCATCACATTAGTCCTGACTAGAACCAGGAAGTACCATCACATTAGTCCTGACTAGAACCAGGAAGTACCATCACATTAGTCCTGACTAGAACCAGGAAGTACCATCCCATTAGTCCTGACTAGAACCAGTACATTTTGGGCATGTTAGTGCCATATGAACCATCTAGGACTCTTAGGACCTCAGGGACTGGCCTCCTGCTGGTGCAACAGTGTTTTCTGACGGAGAAACGAGGTCGAATGGATTGCAAAAAGAGTCACTTTTGTAATCTACTGTAGGAGAAAACAACATTTACTCTAGCACATGAAGAAGGTTTACATCATCAACGTGCTCAAAGGGAAGAAGTACTACGGTAAAGTGGACACAGTGACAGTATTGAATGTAGAAAGCAGGTTTGTGCCTCTGCACTTTGTTTATTTCAAGAAGATGAGAAACCATGCATTTCTCTTGAGCAATTGAACCATATTATCCAAAAACTATATTCTTTAAAACATAAAAATAGCCTCATCCGACCCATTTCTGAAGGAGAGAGAGAGCTCTGGACACACGGCCTTTTAGACGAGGACATATTTGAGAGTTTGCACCATTAGCACTCAAACCAGCCCCTTTATCTTTTTCAGCTCCATCCCCCCCTCCCCGTCCCAATTCAATAAGAGGAGGAAATTACCCAAGCTTCCTGGCAGGGAGGAGGGGTGGAGGAGTGGAGGGGAGAGTGCTGCTGCTGCTGAAAACACTGAGGACAGGGTGAGGGGAGGCGGATGACAGGGCGGAGGCTGGAGCGGTCAGCGCGGTCAAATACAGTTACGGCTGATGAAAACCTCAGCAACGAAACCAATCGTGCGCGGTTCTTTATCGTTCTGGACGCGCACCTCAAGGATTCTCAAGAAAAGTTCACGTCAGATATAAAAGTCGACTTGACGTTTGGGGGTGTAACAGCCTTTCATGTCCCCGTCATTGTGGTCAAATACAAAGAGGTAAATGACCCAATATGTATTTAGAGCCAGTGGAATTACAATTGTGTCTTAGGAAATAAAACTGAAGTCTTTTGTTGTTGAGAAAATGAGGATTTATACATGTAATTCCACAGGACACACTTTGGATTACGGCATTAAACTTAAACTCTGATCTTTTTCTTTTCTTTTTATACTTAAATGTTTTGATAACATGATAAACAAAAGAAGAAAAGAACACGACCTGAGAGAGGAGACATGAACCAAAAAAGGAGACGGCCATAAATGAGAAAAAAGAAGATCCAAATGTAATCTTTTCCATTTTACGTATGTCCATTGTAATGTTATTCCAGTCCTTGATCGTCGGTGCATTTTAAGATATTCCTTTATTGTCCCACATGGGGAAATTTCATTGGTGCAATGCAGGTAGATACAGAGGTAGATACAGAAGAACAGATCACTTATAGGAAGTCTGAAAAACACTTTCAGTAGAAGATCTCCTATAAATAAATAAAAACTCCCATAGACATTTTTGTGTCATCCATTTTTTTTTTGTAAGTGCGATTTTTGCTGCAGCCAGGAGAATTGTGTCCATGGCAGGAGTTCTGAGGCCCAAATACAGAGTCCTGAAACCCAGTGGGATGGTGATGTCATACATTGTGAGGTTTTGTAGATCTCAACAGGATAATCCCAAACACATGACAGTGGTTTTCCTCCCGGCTGCCAAGTGCCAGTAAAATTACAGTAAAGTTACTATTGTATTTGTGTCTTAGGAAACACAAATTGGTTTCTTACAAGTTTTTTTGTTGAGAAAATTAGGATTAATTCATGTATTTCCAGAGGACACACTTTTTCCAGATTTAAAGTAGAGATAAACGCGTGATTTCAGTCAATAATGTAAAGTGTCTGTCTTAATGTTTCTTTGTGTGCAAAAAACAGAAAAGAAATGAAACAAAACCTCTCTCATTTTTGTGCACTGTAGATGTGAAGTTTGGAGCAAGAAAAGCACGATTTAGGAAGTTGCTAAAGTAAAATGGACGTCACATCCAGTAATACTACAGTGCCTACAGAAAACAGATTTTGAGTGAGGATCTAGAAGTAGTTTGGGCGATGCCGCGTCGATATATATCACCCAAGAAACACTAGAGTTCTCAAAAGAAATTAGAGCTCAAAATAGCTAAAGAAATTAGCAAAACATTTATATTGGAATGTGCTTTCTGGTCTCCAGCGGCATCTTGAGGCTGTCAAAACGCCACACATCCTCCACTCCTTTGCGCCACTCATCCTCCACTCGTTTGCACCACACATTCTCCACTCCTTTGCGCCACACATCCTCCACTCGTTTGCACCACACATCCTCCACTCCTTTGCGCCACTCATCCTCCACTCGTTTGCACCACACATTCTCCACTCCTTTGCGCCACACATTCTCCACTCCTTTGCGCCACACATCCTCCACTCGTTTGCACCACACATCCTCCACTCCTTTGCGCCACACATCCTCCACTCCTTTGCGCCACACATTTTCTACTCCTTTGCTCCACACATTCTCCACTCCTTTGCGCCACACATTCTCCACTCCTTTGCGCCACACATTCTCCACTCCTTTGCGCCACACATTTTCTACTCCTTTGCGCCACACATTCTCCACTCCTTTGCGCCACACATTTTCCACTCCTTTGCGCCACACATTCTCCACTCCTTTGCGCCACACATTCTCCACTCCTTTGCGCCACACATCCTCCACTCCTTTGCGCCACACATTCTCCACTCCTTTGCGCCACACATTTTCCACTCCTTTGCGCCACACATTCTCCACTCCTTTGCGCCACACATTCTCCACTCCTTTGCGCCACACATTTTCTACTCCTTTGCGCCACACATTCTCCACTCCTTTGCGCCACACATTTTCCACTCCTTTGCGCCACACATTCTCCACTCCTTTGCGCCACACATTCTCCACTCCTTTGCGCCACACATTCTCCACTCCTTTGCGCCACACATCCTCCACTCCTTTGCGCCACACATTCTCCACTCCTTTGCGCCACACATTCTCCACTCCTTTGCGCCACACATTCTCCACTCCTTTGCGCCACACATCCTCCACTCCTTTGCGCCACACATTCTCCACTCCTTTGCGCCACACATTCTCCACTCCTTTGCGCCACACATTCTCCACTCCTTTGCGCCACACATTTTCTACTCCTTTGCGCCACACATCCTCCACTCCTTTGCGCCACACATTCTCCACTCCTTTGCGCCACACATTCTCCACTCCTTTGCGCCACACATCCTCCACTCCTTTGCGCCACACATTCTCCACTCCTTTGCGCCACACATTCTCCACTCCTTTGCGCCACACATTTTCTACTCCTTTGCGCCACACATCCTCCACTCCTTTGCGCCACACATTCTCCACTCCTTTGCGCCACACATCCTCCACTCCTTTGCGCCACACATTCTCCACTCCTTTGCGCCACACATCCTCCACTCCTTTGCGCCACACATTCTCCACTCCTTTGCGCCACACATTCTCCACTCCTTTGCGCCACACATCCTCCACTCCTTTGCGCCACACATTCTCCACTCCTTTGCGCCACACATCCTCCACTCCTTTGCGCCACACATTCTCCACTCCTTTGCGCCACACATTCTCCACTCCTTTGCGCCACACATTCTCCACTCCTTTGCGCCACACATTCTCCACTCCTTTGCGCCACACATCCTCCACTCCTTTGCGCCACACATTCTCCACTCCTTTGCGCCACACATCCTCCACTCCTTTGCGCCACACATTCTCCACTCCTTTGCGCCACACATTCTCCACTCCTTTGCGCCACACATTCTCCACTCCTTTGCGCCACACATTCTCCACTCCTTTGCGCCACACATTCTCCACTCCTTTGCGCCACACATTTTCTACTCCTTTGCGCCACACATTCTCCACTCCTTTGCGCCACACATTCTCCACTCCTTTGCGCCACACATCCTCCACTCCTTTGCGCCACACATTCTCCACTCCTTTGCGCCACACATTCTCCACTCCTTTGCGCCACACATTTTCTACTCCTTTGCGCCACACATTCTCCACTCCTCTGCCGTCTAAGATACAGTCCATACAATTCCCACCTGTATCTCGTCCTGTTACGGTCGCCGGGCGGCCGATTTCACAGCGTTTATCGGACCCCAAACGGACCCGCGTGCCAGGACGCTTCGGCGCTCCCGTCTTTTGTACCTCCACCGCTCCGCAAACCCCCCTCTTTTACCATTTTTTTTCATATTTCAAAAGACTCTCCCAACTACCAATTTCTCCCTCGGGGTTTGCGCCGAGCCGTAGAACGAGTGCATTATTTCCCGTGATTAGGTGGAAGCTGCGGCGGGGCGGAGTGGAGCGGGAGGAGGGGACGGGGGGGTGAAAAGTGGAAAATCAAAATGAGAAAACGGAGAGGTGATGTTCCACTGTACGGGAGGGGTCCGCTGTACGGGAGGGGTCCGCTGTACGGGAGGGGTCCGCTGTACGGGAGGGGTCCGCTGTACGGGAGGGGTCCGCTGTACGGGAGGGGTCCGGGATGGCGAGATAAAAAAAAAGAGGAGGGGGCCCGGGTAAGCGTCTTAAGTGGGCCGAATGAGCTGCTTCGTTCATTACGGTTTATGGTGGACTCCATTATTCCGTGGGCTCCAGAGGGAAGACGTTTCATTATTTTGGGTGGAGGGGAGATGGGGGGGGAGGAGATAGGCTGGGGGTGGGGTTAGTGCTAATTACAAAAAAAATGGACGGCACGAGAATGGTAATTTGGGTGCGGATATGGCTTTTGTTCTCATGTGCGGTCCAGAATTAAAAAATGGCGAAATGAAAAACGGGATCAAGGATTGTGTGACTGTGGTTTAAAGGGACCACGCCCAGATGTTTTCTTGTAATCATGTAACATCTGTTTGTTTTCTGCTGTCCAATTAGAGCGCTCGAGTCGCCGCGAAGCAGGAAGTGCGCCGTTAGCGTGCTTGTTTTTTGTTGTTGTTAGCTTTAGCGTGACGGCCGAACTCGCTCTGGCCTCTGAAAGTTGTGAAAAGTGCACGTTTATGAACTCGGTGCGGTGATTATTTTAGCGATTATGTGGCTCAGAATGCGTTTGGTGAGCGAGTAGTGCGACTGCAAAGAGTTTAGTGAGCTAGTTTGACATGAGCTAGTTCTGTTTTTCAGGCTTTCAGACGGTGTAACCCTTAAATCTTGATCTCGCCAGTCTCTGAAGGCGGTGGATATGGCGTGTTACAGTCGAGATTCAAGATGTTTTATGTTTTCTGCTGTTTTCCTTGTCAAAATAAACCAACACGGCAGGACAACGTTTAGCGGCGTCTTTCTTTATTTTCACCTGTTTCCACTCACTTCCTGTGTGTCAATCAAACGCGGTGTACAGAAACAACTCAAACAGGAACCACATAAATATACATATATATAGCAGGATAAATGAATAAATGTACCCACAATAAAATAAGTACAACACAATATATAAAAAAAACTTCAAATCAATATCAAAATAAAAATCCTCAAATAATTGTAAATTAAATAGAAATTGATGTTAAATAAAATCATATATTACAACTTTATCCACAATCAGTCCCTCCTTCCGGCTGTATCCGTTCACATAGATCTCGACAGTAAATATAAGTTCTACACAGACGCAACATCGGAAGTGCCAATCCGTGGCAAAAAGAGGCAAAAGTGGGAGGAATAAAATAAACAAATACAGCGCTTTTATCACAATAATCAGGACAAATTCATATGATCAAATCCACAAATCTTTGATAATTTGATAAATGTAACTTCACATGAAAACGGTGTATTTGCTAAATGTAGAGTTGGAGTTATAATTCCCAAATAGACAAACATACATAGCTACATATTCATTACAATGGGAAGTGTAACGCAAAACTGTACATTTCTCACTATATTTGCTACGGGCGGGCGCCGGTTGCACACTTGAAATGACCAGAGTGACGAGTTAAAGACCTATATTTAGAAGTATATACATCCAAACGACTAGGTAAAGATTCAGCCGCTTTCTTTGACCAAAAAGCAACATTTAACCATTTAATAGTTCTCATAATTGGAAATACCTTTGCATTTTCTAGCTGCTACGTCAATTCTTTGACTTGAGTGGATCATTGTACGCGTTAATACAATTCTATACATTACACAAAACCAGCCGCTGTTTCTTGCTCCTCCGATAATCCCCGTGTTTTCCCGTCACTTGAGTGATTAGTGGACTCCGGAGTGTTAAATCTCTCAACCCAAGTGCAGGCCGCGCTCGTGCATTCGCGGCGGGCTCATCGACGTTTGACCCGTCTCCTCGCCCTCGCCATCTGCCCTCTGCGCCTATTCAGACTGATATAGACGAGTAAGCATGGAAACGGGATCTGAAAAAAAAAATACTCTGGGTGCAACAGTAAATATAAAGTGCTCCACATAGAGTTAAATATACAGTAAGTGGTGCAGTCCGTTTATAACTCCCATCAGGCAGGAGGCGGGTCCAACCGTGTAGTTAACTGCCCAGGAGCGACGGGCGTCTACCACAACTGTTCAAGGACAAAGGGACTTTAAATAAAAGCTTTTAACCCTGTTATAACATTGTTCTCACGTCAAAAACTCAGTTGTATTGAGCTTCTTTTATTCATCCTGTTGATGAGATTGTCTGCTCTGCTTCTTCTCTGAGCCTCACAAAAACACAAACACATTTCCAAGATTTGTAACGTCAAAGGTAGATTTGGACGTCTCCTGTGCTGTTTTTAAGTCCACAATTCAGCATCATTTGAAGCATTTCTGTCATCAAATCTCTTTACAGCTGCGTTCGTATACCTGCATGTCGGGATATTCTAGCAGAGATTATTGATATGTCCTTTTTAATGGCCAAGGCCGATGTTTGGAGTGTAGAGCAGCCAATGACCGATAAAGTTTAGTTTAGTCTTTATTTGTCAGGGACAATTTAAAAATGTATTAATCTTACAAAAAAAAGATTACAAAACAGTTAAAAAAAGTACATATTCCCTTTCTCACTCCTTTACTCACAAATATTAACACAGGACTATATCTTTTAATGTAAAATAATAATACTCTTGATTATAAGATAAGATATGAGAATATATTTGCACAAAGTGTAAGTAATGAATTGTCCCTGACTCAATAATAATAATGTGGTCGCACATATTTGGGTACCACACATGTGCAGACCTGAACAAGCAGCTGCTGTCTGCTCAGGCGGTACAAGCACATGTTGGAGAGCATGAACGGGCCTCTGAACACAGAGCATGAAAAGGGGCGGGAGAAGAAGAACTAAGCTTCCTCAGCTACTCAGAGACCACTAAAAGACTGACACTTTCAGCCGAGCTTCAGATTTGATGGTCAATCACTGCTTACCTTGATTGCCCTGACCAAACGCCACAGAATAATGGAAATTATTCATTAAAGAAATCTATATTTGAAACTAACCTCACTTGTCCTTAAGACTTACAAGAATATGAATTAGTCTGCAGTTCCATTTAATCATGTCCTTAAGTGTGGCCTCCCCACTTATGGTCTGAATTTCTCTTTTAGAAAACCCTCATGTCCTCGTTATGCTTCTTTATTCTTTGCGATGCAGAATAAAGTCTCAACCATGTTTTGTGCGACCGTTTTGAAACGTTTGAACAATGAAAGAAATCTTTTTAGAGACATTAGCCTTGGAATGTTGGTGACCTCATATAACATTAAAGAGTTTGCATGTATTGAAGTGATCTAAACGTGTCGGGTGATGGTGTGTGGACTTTAAAAACACAGAGGAGCCCTTCTGGATTACCTCCTGATGCCGTTCGCAGCTCTCATGAAGATGACTGTCTGTAATGGATTACTCAAATGTATGAAGTAAACGTGAACACATTCTATTTGATGAACAAAAAACAACTTTTGCTTAAAAAGTAAAAGTGGCTTCGTTAGACTTCATTTCTTGGAACCACTAAGAAGGTTGTGGTCTGTTTTGCTTGGAATGTTCCCCAGTCTGGCATTAGACACATGCATTTCCTCAGGCTAAGTTACATGTCCGATCTGTGGAGAGGTAAACAGTAAAATCATTATTATTATGATACATTTTAGCAGTTAAAACACGTGAATACATTGAATGAATGCATGGTAGATATGTGTAATGCCAGACCATGCATCGTCCACCAGAAAACGTACATTGTGCGCCTCTAAAACGTCACAGATTTGTTGACATCAGTATTTAATCTGAACTTGTTGACGTCAATTATATGTTTAAAGAAAAGCATCCTAAAATAGTAGAAAAAGCTTCAGTTGTAGTCATCTGGACTCGGTTAGAAAAAATATTAATTATTATTATTAATTTTTTCTAACTGAGTCCAGATGACTACAACTGAAGCTTTTTCTACAATGGAACACGCCTGGACGAATGAGGGATTACACCGACATACATCCTAAAATACTTTAAAATGTCATCATAAATGACATTATAACAGTTTTCTATGGTGGAATTCACTGTTTAACTGCCAGATTTGTTCACCTGATGTATGAACCCATTCAATTGAAACAAAAACCGGCTTGAAGTTCAATGTCTTTTTGTCATTATTAAATTAACTAAAGTGATTTTATACTTCTTTTTTTTTCACAATCGCTTCAGAAAATTATACAACTCTAAATATGTGTTTTTTGCTTGTTTGCCAAGTGCCAATCCCAAACAAATAATCATGATAAGCTTCAACATTTGTGGATATAAGTGAAAATGTCTTCTAAAAACAGACTCTCTCTACATAGTTACACAGGCCCCTCCCCTCCTCATCTTCCAGTTCTAGAACGTTCTTCTCGGCCACATAGAGAGACGCCGCGGTAACCAGCATCCACCCTAAGCACCACTTTCTCCCCCTGAGCGGCCCGCACTCCCCTCCACGGCCCACAGGGGGCAGGTTTGTCATGAGAATGTGTGAGGGCACCTGCTCCTCGCTTCGTCTCTGTAATTAACATGGAGCAGAGTGTTCAAATATTGACGCAGTGTGAAATCCAAAGAAAGGCCAAGGAGCGGGGACTGTGGCGAGTTATTGCTGCTGAGGTGGAATGTTGCGTTAGCTTAAATTTAATTACACTCCAGTCTTAATAATTGTGCGAAGTGTAAATGTCAAAGGGGTGTGGATTTTTCAAAATTGGAAAATCGGAAATGTATTTTAAGGTTCAATTTTCCTTTGCTGTAGCCGTCTTCAGAACTTGAGCTGTATTGGTTTTGGCCATTTTTAAATGATAAGTTCCTGCGCATCCAATCCAAATAATGTGTTCCGTAAAGTGGGTTAATTTTTAGGACATTGCGACTATATATACCTATAAAGTCTAAAGAATAAAGTCTAAAGAAGATGGCGGTAAATGTACCTTTGTAGTTGGCTGCCAGTCGCCATTAAAAACAACAACAACAACTAACTTATATTTGTAAGTTACTTTTAGCGTTTTGTAACTTATGTCCGGTTGTTTTTAATGTTTTACTGTGCACGTGTTGTCCAATGTGCTTTTCAAAAACTCACTAAAACTAAACTATGCACAAATACAACGACATGACCGTATGTGTTTAAAATTGTACTTAATGTTCTTAATCAGAAGTCATTTTAGACCAAGGACTTTGTGAAGTATTCAGATTTCGACCCATTGTTGCTGATTTAGTTAATGTATTTGCTGTTTGTTGCGGTCGGAGATGTATTGAAAAAGATATAATATCGCAATTATAGTTTTGAAACAGGTGTATATATACTAGTCTGATTATAAAAGCATAATACAAAGTTGAAAAAGTGTAATTTCTGCGCTTTAGTGGTTCATTTGATCGTCCATTCACGTTTTGTGCAATACTTGAAGCACAATCCAAGACTTTTACGATATATATATACCATAATATCGTCTGAATCCATCCAGATATTCACTTTTCTGTCTGTGTTGGAAATTATACTTGTATTAGAATGTATTTTGTTACATATTGGTCAGAGTATTCCAAACACGTAGAATACTTTCACTCTGAGTTGCATTAGAGTGTAAGAAAAAACGTGACTAAAAATGTGTTTGTTTGTTCCGCACTGTGCTTTACGTAGACACAAATAATTACAGATACTCTTGTTTTCCATTATCGGCTGTAATAAAATAAGTAAAAACTACGCGCACATATTCTCACCATAAGAGTTATAGCTACAGCTTCTATATTTCTCCCTCCGATACTGTGCAGTTTGGTTTTTAGGAAAGTAACTGATTACTGGACGCCGCCAAATGAAAGCGTAACCGTACCGGAATGCAGTTACTCTAGGGTGACCAGACGTCCCTTTTCACCCGGGACGGTCCCACTTTTGAGCCCTGTGTCCCATGACTCAGCAGATGTGTCGAAAACCATTGCTTTGTCCCAATTTTATTCAAGACGTGTCCCAGTTGTCCCAGTTTTGACAACTTTGAGACCTTCCAATTGTAAAGAAATGAGATTTGAGAACTCAAGCCCAAGTGTTAAGTGTTGTCTTAATTTTGCCCCGTACACTGAGGGAACTGCGCTTAGGCACAGGGAAACGTGCTGCTCTCCTGGGGACGAGCCGCACGAGGCTGCAGGTGAGCGGTAGGTGCGTTCGATGATTGACACGTGGCAGGACTAATCGGCCGTCCACGCCACGAGGAAATGAGACTCATTCCACCAAAAAATTCCACCTTTAATTACCTGCGTTTTTAACTCTTCTAATAATACTTCCCATTCCATCCTGGGTGTGTCCCATTTTTTAAATTTGAAAGTTACTCACGACTCTAGAGTACAAACGTTGCGGTACTTCACATCTGTACGAACATTTGAGAACAACGGCATCCAACTTAAAAACAACTTTAAAACAACGTGAAAAGCGCTCAATTCGCACGCTTTTCATCCCCAACTGTCTATTCTAATTGCGTCTGACGTCACCGCGTA
>NW_027315801.1:3859032-3876532 GCF_026437365.1 Eucyclogobius newberryi
GTTTCATATTTCAAATGGTAAATAAAGAGGATTGTGTGTTTGTGAAAGTTTTTGAATGACAAAGTTTAGTTTTGCCAAGTTTAGGATGAGACTGAACTCGAAAAGTCTGAACAAAGAGCGGACCAACTAAATCAAGACCACGACCTCGCTGTCGCCAAAGCCACTCACCGTTTTCAACTTTATAATCTTTTGAATGAAGAAGAGTTCTCAAAATGTTGTAACTGAAGCTGAACCTGTGAACCTGGAGCTCCACGCACGCTCAGCACTTTCCATCATTCCAGGCAAAAAATGAATAGCGTTTGAAAACCCTGTCACATTTATTTTGAAACTCTGAATGGAGCTCTACACGGTCTGGAGCGGCTCTTATCTGACCGTATGAATCTGACCGTATGAATCTGACCGTATGAATCTGACCGGTCGAAGCGTCGCGGCGGCGGAACAAGCCGAGAAATCAAACCGTCGTTGAATCTGGAGAGAACTGAGGTCTTTCCCTCCACGAACGCACGAATGGCCTCGATGTGAACGGTTTTAAGACAAAATAGGCAAGACACGTCGCCCGTTTTGCCAAGCATGAAAGTGGTGCGTTCATGACCGATCGGGGCAGCTGTGGCTGCAGAATGACTCGATGTTTACGAACTCAGAAATATCACAATACTTTATCTTTGAGTGTTTTTGCTGGATATGGACATCAGTATGATTAAAAGGAGCTGCTCTTGAGTTTGAGACAAAGCTTAGGAGGCACTCAAGACAAAAAAATGTCTTTGCCCCAGAGAAAACCAGACACATAATCATTTGTTCAATTATTTAGGAATTATTGGCTAGAAATGACAAAATATCTCATTTTAAAGAAGAAATTGAGTCGTCTTCACATAGTTTGTTTGTGTCTTTTCCTTCCCTTCCGTATAAACCACAACAATGCGGCCTGTGTGTTTATGAACTTTGACAACCAGAGCATTGTTGAATCCATTAATAATCATCATGGAGAGAGAGAAAAGGAATCTATGCTGGGAAACCCCCCTGAATGACAGTGTGAGAGCCTGTGCTGTCACGAGGGAGACTCATGCTCTACACGGCAGAGAGTAAGGGCCCACCGTGGGCCAAACGTGGGCCAACTGTGGGCCAAATGTGGTCTAACTGTGGTGCAACCGTGGTCCAACTGTGGGCCAAAATTCGGGCCAATCGTGAGCCAACTGTGGGCCAACTATGAGCCAACCGTGGTCCAACTGTGGGCCAAAATGCGGGCCAATCGTGAGCCAACTGTGGGCCAAACGTGGTCGAAACCGTGGGCCAACCGTAGTCGAAACGTGTTCGAAACCGTGGGCCAACTATGAGCCAACCGTGGTCCAACTGTGGTGCATTCGGAGTGTCAGTGTCCCAGTCACACAGCATTCTATAACATTCTATAACATTCTATAACATTCTCTAACATTCTCTAACATTCTATAACATTCTATAACATTCTCTAACATTCTCTAACATTCTATAACATTCTATAACATTCTATAACATTCTATAACATTCTATAACATTCTACAAGCAGGAGCTTTTAAATGAGATGTTCACCAAGTCACACTCCTTAAAAGCATCTGAAATAATCCACTGTATGGCATTAGTGTTACCGATCTGCCATATGTTATTACATCTTGTACCATTGTAACACACACTGTAACATACTGTGTGACGATATATTGTTTCAAATGATCATGTGAGCGTCCGTCCCAGGGCAGCTAACCTCCTGCTCCATGATGTAAATCCAATGCATTATTATATAGTTTAAATATTTCACTGGGTTAAGTCAAACAATTGCACTCATATTTTTTCGGGATCTGTAGATTATCCCCAGTCCACATTCTACCACAAATTGCATCCTATTTTGGTTCGTACTTATGTCGGAGTCGTCCTGATGAAGTGCGTCGCAGAGCAGATTCAGTGCCTGGCTCAAGAGCACTCCAGCACAGAGGGTACACTCTGGACAATCACCCTACAGTGCACAACGCCCGTTCATATCTTGTTTTTGTTTCTTTTTTCCACCCGTTCTCCTCCCTCCATGCGGGTTATAGGACCAACTCAGGACGCTCCAAGTTAAGTCCCCGGGCCCTGCTTAGCTCCTCCCTCGGCCTCCTAAATAGTGGGGCGGGTGTACGCGGGTTGTCCTTGGCGGCTCGGGAGGAGGGCAACACCCGCCTAATCCCCCTCACCTTCATCCCCGGCACCTATTCCTGGACTCCTTTCTCTAAACTCCCAACATGCTGCTTCTGACCTCGACGTGGGGCTCTTTTTCTTCATGAAATTAATGCTGCAATGGGGCAGGTCGATGTAATAACTGTAATGACGTGATACGCGAAAGATACTAGCGTTAGTTTATTGTTTACCACAACGTCCTGCGGAAGTCGTCGTGGTACTTCTACTGCTGCGTGCACTTCAAACTCTAAATCTGACTCTGGGAATAAGATGTGTATTCCCGTGATATGATATAGCATAATAGCATAATAGCATAATATAGGATCTTTAGAAACAAATCAGATTAAACATTAGTGATGCCACTCCGATTGTGCTTTTGGAGAGTTTAGATCGAGTAGATTGTGCCCTGAATCTGCAAAATCTGTACATCTGATTCACTTTCCACCTCCTAATGTCCAAAAGTGTCTCTGGAGATGTTTGTGAGGAATAACCATGACTGATACTGATAAATAAAATAGTGAAACATTGTTATGTGAAGCTGCTGAACATGACGGAGAGTCTAACTCACGCTTGTTCACTCGTGTAATAAAACACCCATTTTAGTGTGTGATCTTACTGAACCATCAATTATGCAAAGAGTGTTTTCTGAAAAGCCTTTGTGATTGTTTCTCTTTGAACTTCTCGCTCGCTTGATTCATAGATGAAAAATGATTAGAATCGCCAATACATGAAGATTCTGAATTGTTATGAGACGAAGATGATTCGTACATGAACAAAAGAATCCACAAGCACTGAAACTTCTTCTTCTTCTTCTTCTTCTTCTTCTTCTTCTTCTTCTTCTTCTTCTTCTTCTTCTTCTTCTTCTTCTTCTTCTTCTTCTTCTTCTTCTTCTTCTTCTTCTTCTTCTTCTTCTTCTTCTTCTTCTTCTTCTTCTTCTTCTTCTTCTTCTTCTTCTTCTTCTTCTTCTTCTTCTTCTTCCTCCTCCTCGCTTATCGCTCGATTCGCAACCAAGCTAGCCGTTTACTATTGCGGACAAGCTGCGCGGAGCGGGGGTTTGTTTTAACGGCCGACGCCTTTTCGCGTGCAATAAACGGTAGGGCCGCGAGCGTTTGGTCGATTAATTGGTCGTTAGCGTTTCAGTCAAGCAAGCTTTTGATCCGTTCACTCATATTTCGATTGTGATTCTAAAGCTTTAGGTTGACGACACAATACAGAAAATACGCAGAGTGAGTTGGCTTGAATACTTTTACTTTCTTGGTACTTCTCTGTACGAAAAGATAGTTATTGAGTGAACCAGGGATGTCACGATATCAAATTTTAGTGTTACGATTCAACGATTGTTCACGATGATTGAGACTGTGACGCCAGCATGTTATTTTTCCTCAAGTTTTACAAAAAAGTACGTTCCGAACCACAAAATAAAGTTAAATATGACAAATACTGCCAGATGAAATAAAGTGCTTAACGTTTAGGTCTATTTTTTCATAGTTTTGGGCCGGGGTGTGACTTATACTTGTACTTATATTTATATAGTTATACTTATACACCGGAGCGACTTATGATATTATTTGTTATTTTCACACTTGCAACCGCATTTCATCCTCCAGTGCAACTTATAAATGTTTTTTTTCTTCTCTATTATGCATTTTTTGGCTGGTGCAACTTCTAAAATTGACACGATTACAATTGTTTTGGTTCTTACGATTACACTGTGACCTGAACAATCCCAATTATCGATGACCCTGATCATCGTGACATCGCTGGAGTGAACTTACGCACTCCTAAGCTCGTTTGTGTACATTTTGTGTCAGATATGCTCAGATTATGGACACGTCGTCACGGTTTGGCGAGCGCTTTCGGATCGACGCTGTTATTGAGTTGGCGACGGCCCGAAGAGACTCGAGATAGGTAACGTTTGATGCCATCCTGACAGTATCGGCTGACGAACGCGGCGTCGGAAACACGTTTGTAGTGCGGAATATTCAAATTGTATGTTGCCAAACGCGGCCTGCAAACGCTCACATCATTATATCCATCTCTCCTTTATCCGTAACGGGAAAGCATCGTTTGTGAGCGATGCGTCGGACAAAAGCGCCTCTGCCTACCTCTATAATGACCACCTCCAGTCTCCAGCAGAGCCCAGAGGAAGTCCAACCCGGGGACGGCTCCGGAGACGAGTCTAAATAGAGACATGTGTATAATTCCGACGCCACAAACATGAAATCTCTGACCTCTGACAGTTCTGACTCAAGGGCGCGCTCCGTGTCCAACCGAAACTATAGTAACACACTTTCGCCATTTGTGGAAAGTGCGGTAAAGAAGTCGTCGTGGATCGTAACCGTTTCCGCGTCTGGTTTTACGCAGCATTTATGTGGACAATTCAAATCATTTAATATATTGTTTTAAATGGTTAATTTTTACGGCAGCGACCCACATTTCTCGCCCTTTTGAAACTCATGAACACAGTCAAGACAAAGCATAGATGACGCTAACCCGTAGCGAGTGCTGTATTTATATAAAATGTTACCATGTCACACAAATTATCCTCCTATTTTCATTTTATTTGTTGTACTTAAAATGCAGTTGTTTTTCGATGTGTTGACGTGACTCTCGTGGAGTGAATTTGCACTAACAATGACATTAGGAGGTGTTGTGTGGCTGTGGTGTTTGTAGTGTTTGTAGTGTTGCAGTAGTGAATTGAGTGAAGTTGTAGTAGTTTAGTGGTTGTAGTGAATGTAGTGTGGTGGTAGAGTATTTTTAGTGGTTATAGTGTGGTTGTAGTGTAGTTTTAGTGGTTATGGTGTGGTTGTAGTGTAGTTTTAGTGGTTATGGTGTGGTTGTAGTGTAGTTTTAGTGGTTATGGTGTGGTTGTAGTGTAGTTTTAGTGGTTATGGTGTGGTTGTAGTGTAGTTTTAGTGGTTATGGTGTGGTTGTAGTGTAGTTTTAGTGGTTATAGTGTGGTTGTAGTGTAGTTTTAGTGGTTGTAGTGGTTATAGTGTAGTTTTAGTGGTTATAGTGTGGTTGTAGTGTAGTTTTAGTGGTTATAGTGTGGTTGTAGTGTAGTTTTAGTGGTTATAGTGTGGTTGTAGTGTAGTTTTAGTGGTTATAGTGTGGTTGTAGTGTAGTTTTAGTGGTTATAGTGTGGTTGTAGTGTAGTTTTAGTGGTTGTAGTGGTTATAGTGTAGTTTTAGTGGTTATGGTGTGGTTGTAGTGTAGTTTTAGTGGTTATAGTGTGGTTTTAGTGTAGCTTTAGTGGTTATAGTGTGGTTGTAGTGTAGTTTTAGTGGTTATAGTGTGGTTTTAGTGTAGCTTTAGTGGTTATAGTGTGGTTGTAGTGTAGTTTTAGTGGTTATAGTGTGGTTGTAGTGTAGTTTTAGTGGTTATAGTGTGGTTGTAGTGTAGTTTTAGTGGTTATAGTGTGGTTGTAGTGTAGTTTTAGTGGTTGTAGTGGTTATAGTGTAGTTTTAGTGGTTATGGTGTGGTTGTAGTGTAGTTTTAGTGGTTATAGTGTGGTTGTAGTGTAGTTTTAGTGGTTGTAGTGGTTATAGTGTAGTTTTAGTGGTTATGGTGTGGTTGTAGTGTAGTTTTAGTGGTTATAGTGTGGTTTTAGTGTAGCTTTAGTGGTTATAGTGTGGTTTTAGTGTAGCTTTAGTGGTTATAGTGTGGTTGTAGTGTAGTTTTAGTGGTTATAGTGTGGTCTTAGTGTAGCTTTAGTGGTTATAGTGTGGTTTTAGTGTAGCTTTAGTGGTTATAGTGTGGTTGTAGTGTAGTTTTAGTGGTTATAGTGTGGTTTTAGTGTAGCTTTAGTGGTTATAGTGTGGTTGTAGTGTAGTTTTAGTGGTTATAGTGTGGTTGTAGTGTAGTTTTAGTGGTTATAGTGTGGTTGTAGTGTAGCTTTAGTGGTTATGGTGTGGTTGTAGTGTAGTTTTAGTGGTTATAGTGTGGTTTTAGTGTAGCTTTAGTGGTTATAGTGTGGTTTTAGTGTAGCTTTAGTGGTTATAGTGTGGTTGTAGTGTAGTTTTAGTGGTTATAGTGTGGTTTTAGTGTAGCTTTAGTGGTTATAGTGTGGTTGTAGTGTAGTTTTAGTGGTTATAGTGTGGTTGTAGTGTAGTTTTAGTGGTTGTAGTGGTTATAGTGTGGTGGTAGTGTAGTTTTAGTGGTTGTAGTGTAGTTTTAGTGGTTATAGTGTGCTTGTAGTGTAGTTTTAGTTGCAGTGTGGTTATAGTGTGGTTGTAGTGGTTATAGTGTGGTTGTAGTGGTTATAGTGGTTGCAGTGTGGTTATAGTGTGGTTGTAGTGGTTATAGTGTGGTTATAGTGTGGTTATAGTGGTTATAGTGGTTGCAGTGGTTATAGTGTGGTTGTAGTGGTTATAGTGGTTGTAGTGGTTATAGTGTGGTTATAGTGGTTGCAGTGTGGTTATAGTGTGGTTGTAGTGGTTATAGTGTGGTTGTAGTGGTTATAGTGTGGTTATAGTGGTTGCAGTGTGGTTATAGTGTGGTTGTAGTGGTTATAGTGTGGTTGTAGTGGTTATAGTGTGGTTATAGTGGTTGCAGTGTGGTTATAGTGTGGTTGTAGTGGTTATAGTGTGGTTGTAGTGGTTATAGTGGTTGCAGTGTGGTTATAGTGTGGTTGTAGTGGTTATAGTGTGGTTGTAGTGGTTATAGTGTGGTTATAGTGGTTGCAGTGTGGTTATAGTGTGGTTGTAGTGGTTATAGTGTGGTTGTAGTGGTTATAGTGGTTGCAGTGTGGTTATAGTGTGGTTGTAGTGGTTATAGTGTGGTTGTAGTGTGGATTTAGTGTTGTAGATGTAGTGTTGTAGTGTGGTTGTAGTGGTTATAGTGTGGTTGTAGTGTGGATTTAGTGTTGTAGATGTAGTGTTGTAGTGTGGTTGTAGTGGTTATAGTGTGGTTGTAGTGTGGATTTAGTGTTGTAGATGTAGTGTTGTAGTGTGGTTGTAGAAGTTCCAGTGGTTGTACTCTAATTAGGCCAATGTGCTGCTCATAAACAGGAGTCACAAAAGAGAAAACAGGTTGAAGCGAGCACAAGATACGCAAGACAATGTTTAACAATAAATAATTAACATTTGTTAATACATTTTTTTAAGATTAACATTCTGACTTTATTCAGAGTCTATTTGTCATTTCATTTTTTAATTCAGCCCTCTGTTCCTGTTTTGTGTTCGTTCTCTGTTTTATGTTTTATTTGTTCTCTTAAATAAGCATCTGTATCTTTCAACTTTTAACAATGATAAACAATCAAATAATTAAGATAAAATTATAAATATATTACAATTAAAAAAATGTATGTAAATGGCAACATTACAGAACAAAGTCGGATTGGAATTGTAGCATGGCCTTCAAATGATTGTTTTTTACACACCGTGACCTTTATAACTAGCTTTAGAACATATGTATTTGAAAAATGGGCGTGAGGGCGTGTCTACAGGTTCAAGTCTTTTCTACAGCCACAGAAGGAACCGTCTGAAGAGGCTCAACATTCACACACTTTGGATCTGCTCTTTGCCCTTTTGCTTTCTATGGAGGGTCCAATATGGATTTTAAATTGTGTTTATTCATGAACGATACCGATATCCGATATTGGGCTCGCCGCTGTGGTCGATAACCGATATTTGCAGATGCCAACGTTTAGATTTATCGAAAATCCATAGCAAGGCCCACAAATCTGTCCGAAGTTGAAGTATTTATGGTCTTTAAAAACAGCACCGAAGACCTTTTTCTGAGGCTCAGAGGGAGAGGACTCACTAAACGGGATTCATCAGAACTAACAGTGAAGCTAAATATGAGCCCAGGTACGTTTTTGATGAAGGAACATAGTTAAAATCCTTCCATTTAGCCTCATTTGTGTCCTTTAACCGCAGCCGTTGCCACAGACCGACCGAGCCTCGTGACATCTCTTCATTTTAGTGAAACGTTTGTCATAAATACATGTCTTTAGTGGCATGAATGCAGTTGTCCACGCTGGGCTCTCGGGTCCATAAAGGTTCTGAAATCCCCTGCTTGAAGCGCAGCCTCGGCCTTTTGTTCCCTTCAGGTGCTCCGGTCCGCCACGTCAATCACGGCTCTACAGAGACCGTCTTCTCCTGGGGACCATGCTGCTGTTCAGCCCCGGCCCCTGCAGAGATCAACCCTTTATACAATAGTGCGCACGCCAACCACAGCGAAGGGCCCGCTCCTCCTCGTAACGTTTAAGTCAACAAAATGAAACGTCACATTTAAACATGGCTCTGTCCGTGTGCAGTTTGGACCAGTTTCATTCAAGTAGCATTTGCATCATGAAAAAAAGTGCGCTACATTTTATTCTGTTGTTTGTTTAGTCTTGTTGATGGCGCCTCCGCCTCATCTTCTTCCTCTGCCTCCTCTTCCTACTCTGCCCTTCTCTGTCTCTCTTTCTTCTGCTTCCTCTGCCTCCTCGTTTCGTCTGCTTCCTCCATCTCTGTCTCCTCTCCCTCCTCTGTCTCTGCTTCCTCTGTCTGTCTCCTCTGCCTCTCCCTCCTCTCCCTCCTCTGCCTCTGCATCCTCTGTCTCTCCTTCCTCTGTCTCCTCTGTCTCCTCTGCCTCTCCCTACTCTGCCTCTCCCTCCTCTGTCTCTCCTTCCTCTGCCTCCTCTGTCTCCTCTGTCTCCTCTGCCTCTCCCTCCTCTGCCTCTGCCTCCTCTGTCTCTCCCTCCTCTGTCTCCTTCCACTGCCTCCTCTGTCTCCTCTGTCTCCTCTCCCTCTCCCTACTCTGCCTCTCCCTCCTCTGTCTCTCCTTCCTCTGCCTCCTCTGTCTCCTCTGTCTCCTCTGCCTCTCCCTCCTCTGCCTCTGCCTCCTCTGTCTCTCCCTCCTCTGTCTCCTTCCACTGCCTCCTCTGTCTCCTCTGTCTCCTCTCCCTCTCCCTACTCTGCCTCTCCCTCCTCTGTCTCTCCTTCCTCTGCCTCCTCTGTCTCCTCTGTCTCCTCTGCCTCTCCCTCCTCTGCCTCTGCCTCCTCTGTCTCTCCCTCCTCTGTCTCCTTCCACTGCCTCCTCTGTCTCCTCTCCCTCTCCCTACTCTGCCTCTCCCTCCTCTGTCTCTCCCTCCTCTGCCTCCTCTGTCTCCTCTGCCTCCTCTGTCTCCTCTGTCTCCTCTCCCTCTCCCTCCTCTGCCTCCTCTGCCTATGCTTCCTCTGTCTCCTTCCTCTGCCTCCTCTGCCTCTGCTTCCTCTGCCTCTGCTTCCTCTGCCTCCTCTGCTTCCTCTGCCTCCTCTGCTTCCTCTACCTCCTCTGCTTCCTCTGCCTCCTCTGCTTCCTCTGCCTCTCCTTCCTCTGCCTCCTCTGCTTCCTCTACCTCCTTTGCTTCCTATGCCTCTCCCTCCTCTCCCTCATCTCCCTCCTCTGTCTCCTCTGCCTCTTCTTCTTCGGCCTCCTCTGCCTCCTCCTCTTCTCCCTCCTCTGTCTCTGCCTCCTCCTCCTCCTCTGGGCCTTCATAACAGACTTCCTCTTGTACATAATGTCTGGTGGCGAGCTCTTGGGGCCGGCCGCTCGTATTAGAGACAACTCAATCTGCAGTTCGGCGGTCTGCAGAGACGAGGGCCCATTAAGACTAAATAAAGGCTGTAAAAGCACAAGGACAAGTTTGTTTATAGGCGCAGCTGGACAGAGCTCCACCATGAGACGCCGCGACGCTCTCATAAGAGGGCCAGGCCTGGAGGAGGGGCGTGTCCCCCAGACATTTCTATGGTAACATGTCAAATTGCTTTATTAACATGTTTCTGCCATTTTGTCTTGGTTTTATCATGGTTCAGTCTTAGTTTAGTCTTGGTTTAGTCCTGGTTTAGTCTGGGTTTTGTCTTGGTTTTGTCTTGGTTCAGTCTTGGTTCAGTCTTGGTTCAGTCTTGGTTCAGTCTTCGTTTAGTCTTGGTTTTGTCTTGGTTCAGTCTTGGTTCAGTCTTGGTTCAGTCTTCGTTTAGTCTTGGTTTTGTCTTGGTTTTGTCTTGATTTAGTCTTGGTTTAGTCCTGGTTTAGTCTGGGTTTTGTCTTGGTTTTGTCTTGATTTAGTCTTGGTTTAGTCTTGGTTTTGTCCTGGTTTTGTCTTGGTTTTGTCTTGATTTAGTCTGGGTTTTGTCCTAGTAAGTTAACAGACTTGGACTAAAACACATTTGTTTTAATAGGATTAACACTTTTTGACACTTAAATGAAATGTTTCACAAATATATTCAAGTGTCACAATCGTTTTCCAACATGGTTTCGTCCTCTCTCACACTTTCATTTCACCCCGTACTAGAATCAGGTTTGTCGTTTGTTTGTCTCTATGGCGATAGAACTGCTTTGGCTGGCATGTTCCACAGTATGGCATTCACCCTTTTTTGTCATCTCATAAAGTAGGCGTTGTATTACTAAAAGCACTTTTTTGATTGGCCTTAAAACCTGCTCTTGTACTTTTGCTTTGGAATCTCATGTTTTAGAACTTTAGATATTGTAGAAAATACTCCATATACTCCATATACTCCAAATACTTCCATCAGGCAGGCTTTTTATCAGGATTTGTCAGACTGTTTTAGAACTTCACTCAGACATTTTACAGTTTTAGAGGATTCCTCGTGCGGTTTAAGTCAGTAAAACATGATTTCAACAGTATCATCTACAAACCTTTAGCATCTGCCAATCTACTCATCTTTTTCTGTACTTTTCTGTCGTAACAATCCGCATTTTAGTCGACAAAACGCAGCTCGGCTCATTTCACCTCGGCAGCCAAACCCTGTTCCTGCCCGTCGCCTTCTAAACCCGCGTTTGATAAGAGCCGGAGTGAACTTTGGCTCATCTGCTGCTGCCGTTATTGATCCTGAAGCACCGAAAGCAGATGAATTATGAATTGCACTCACGCCTCCACACTTTAGATTACAGAATGTGTTTTTTACCTCAGTATTCAGGCGCATTTACAGTTTTCTACTTCCTTTCTTTGACATCAATAAGCCAATAGTCAATATATGTATCTGTGTATATATCACACTTTTTATTATCTATACCTTTATTAGCCTTAATAAAGTTTGAGTAAAGACTTCGAATTACGTCTTTCTTCATGTTTTATTCAGGATAATGAATGTCAATATATACCGTATTTTCCGGACTATAAGTAGCCAAAAAATGCATAATATAGAAGAAAAAAACATATAAGTCGCACTGGAGTATGAATTGCAGTTGCAAGAGTGAAAATAACAAATAATATCACATATAAATCGCTCCGGATTAAAAGTATATGTATAAGTGCAAGTATAAATATAAGTATAAGTCGCACCCCGGCCAAAACTATGAAAAAAGGTGCAATTTATAGTCCGGAAAATACGGTAGATAGTTTTCTGTCGCTCAAACGTGGGAGACATCTTCTTTCCAATCTTCTCATATCATTTAGAACAAAAGCGATACAGAAGAGTTTAGAGCTTCGCAGAAATGTTCATCTTCTCCGTTCTCGTTTTGTTTTCTGTTTCACTCGTAAGCCGCCACGTTTGTCGAGACACAAACGGCCCGTCCGCCCGTCACTCCTGCTCCTCAGACACTGGGGCGACAGGAAACCGTGCCACGCCCAAACCTAATTGTGAATAATTGTTCACTTTCTTTGCATGTGCCCAAACTCGCCCCAGCCCGACATTGAATCGTGATGTATTTTTTGTCTCTCTCACTCTTCGCCTTCTGCTGATCAAAGTGCAGATCGCTCTTAATTGCACCTCTCCTGTTATGATCCGACTTGGCTCCGCTCATCTAAGCTAATCGGTTAATCCTGTGTCATTGCGCCCCGTGTCCCAGCGTGCGGCGGCGCTCCAGCGGTCGCTCCTCCCGTGCTGCGTGGAGCGCCCGCTGACCTCCGCCTGGGCCTAATCCTCGCCGTTTGTTGGGCCGCTCTTGGTGGTCGTGGTATAAGTGTTAATCGCAGAGCTCGGGTCAGATGGGTGGCCGCCGGGATTAGGACGGCCTCACCGCGCCGGCCGCCGCTCTAATCTGCCCTCGCCGTGGCCCCCGCCCGGAGCTCAAGGAAGCACTCGCCAAATGGGAGCGCGGGCAGGACCTTGTTTGGGCGCGGTGGATCCGGTCTAATCTGGCCGCCATCGATTTCGCGAAGATGGAAGAGGATCGGCGAGTTCTCCGGCGAGCGTTGTGATTTAGATGTGCGATTTGTCTTTTTAGGAGGCTCTTTACGATTTGAGAGAAGATGCTGAGCGATCGGTAGTATCGCAATTTTTAGACATTTGCAATTAATCATGACACTTATTCATTGGCCAGGTTCCAGAATGAAACTTGGACTGGACCAGCAGAAAATTAGGACTATGGGAAAATAATAATGATAATAATAATAATAATATTCAGGACTGAAACTGCAATCAAGTGGACGAGTGTGAATGCAGCTATATTTCCTCTATGTTTCCTCTATGTTTCCTCTATGTTTCCTCTATGTTTCCTCTATATTTCCTCTATATTTCCTCTATGTTTCCTCTATATTTCCTCTATATTTCCTCTATATTTCCTCTATGTTTCCTCTATGTTTCCTCTATATTTCCTCTATGTTTCCTCAAAGTTTCCTCTATGTTTACTCTATGTTTACGCTATATTTCCTCTATATTTCCTCTATATTTCCTCTATGTTTACTCTATATTTCCTCTATATTTCCTCTATGTTTACTCTATATTTCCTCTATATTTCATCTATGTTTCCTCTATATTTCCTCTATTTTTCCTCTATGTTTCCTCTATATTTCCTCTATGTTTTCTCTATATTTCCTCTATATTTCCTCTATATTTCCTCTATGTTTACTCTATATTTCCTCTATATTTCCTCTATGTTTACTCTATATTTCCTCTATATTTCATCTATGTTTCCTCTATATTTCCTCTATATTTCCTCTATGTTTCCTCTATATTTCCTCTATGTTCTCTCTATATTTCCTCTGTTTCCTCAAAGTTTCCTCTATGTTTACTATATGTTTACTATATGTTTACTCTATATTTCCTCTATATTTCATCTGTTTCCTCTATGTTTCCTCTATGTTTCCTCTATATTTCCTCTATGTTTCCTCTATGTTTCCTCTGTTTCCTCTATATTTCCTCTATATTTCCTGTTTCCTCAAAGTTTCCTCTATGTTTACTCTATGTTTACTATATGTTTACTCTATATTTCCTCTATGTTTCCTCTATGTTTCCTCTATATTTCCTCTATATTTCCTCTGTTTCCTCAAAGTTTCCTCTATGTTTCCTCTATGTTTACTATATGTTTACTATATGTTTACTCTATATTTCCTCTATATTTCCTCTATATTTCCTCTATATTTCATCTATGTTTCCTCTATGTTTCCTCTATATTTCCTCTATATTTCCTCTATGTTTCCTCTATATTTCCTCTATGTTTCCTCTATATTTCCTCTATATTTCCTCTATGTTTACTCTATATTTCCTCTATATTTCATCTATGTTTACTCTATATTTCCTCTATATTTCCTCTATGTTTCCTCTATGTTTCCTCTATATTTCCTCTATATTTCCTCTATGTTTCCTCTATATTTCCTCTATGTTTCCTCTATATTTCCTCTATATTTCCTGTTTCCTCAAAGTTTCCTCTATGTTTACTCTATGTTTACTATATGGTTACTCTATATTTCCTCTATATTTCCTCTATATTTCCTCTGTTTCCTCAAAGTTTCCTCTATGTTTCCTCTATGTTTACTATATGTTTACTCTATATTTCCTCTATATTTCCTCTATATTTCCTCTATATTTCATCTATGTTTCCTCTATGTTTCCTCTATATTTCCTCTATATTTCCTCTATGTTTCCTCTATATTTCCTCTATGTTTCCTCTATATTTCCTCTATATTTCCTGTTTCCTCAAAGTTTCCTCTATGTTTACTCTATGTTTACTATATGTTTACTCTATATTTCCTCTATATTTCCTCTATATTTCCTCTATGTTTACTCTATATTTCCTCTATATTTAATCTATGTTTACTCTATATTTCCTCTATATTTCCTCTATGTTTCCTCTATGTTTCCTCTATATTTCCTCTATATTTCCTCTATGTTTCCTCTATATTTCCTCTATGTTTCCTCTATATTTCCTCTATATTTCCTGTTTCCTCAAAGTTTCCTCTATGTTTACTCTATGTTTACTATATGTTTGCTCTATATTTCCTCTATATTTCCTCTATATTTCATCTATGTTTCCTCTATGTTTCCTCTATATTTCCTCTATATTTCCTCTATGTTTCCTCTATATTTCCTCTATGTTTTCTCTATATTTCCTCTATATTTCCTCTGTTTCCTCAAAGTTTCCTTTATGTTTACTCTATGTTTACTATATGTTTACTCTATATTTCCTCTATATTTCCTCTATATTTCATCTATGTTTCCTCTATGTTTCCTCTATGTTTCCTCTATGTTTCCTCTATATTTCCTCTGTTTCCTCTATGTTTCCTCTATATTTCCTCTATATTTCCTCTGTTTCCTCAAAGTTTCCTCTATGTTTCCTCTATGTTTACTATATGTTTACTCTATATTTCCTCTATATTTCCTCTATATTTCCTCTATATTTCATCTATGTTTCCTCTATGTTTCCTCTATATTTCCTCTATGTTTCCTCTATGTTTCCTCTATATTTCCTCTATGTTTCCTCTATATTTCCTCTATATTTCCTGTTTCCTCAAAGTTTCCTCTATGTTTACTATATGTTTACTCTATATTTCCTCTATATTTCCTCTATGTTTACTCTATATTTCCTCTATATTTCATCTATGTTTCCTCTATATTTCCTCTATATTTCCTCTATGTTTACTCTATATTTCCTCTATATTTCATCTATGTTTCCTCTATATTTCCTCTATATTTCATCTATGTTTCCTCTATGTTTCCTCTATATTTCCTCTATATTTCCTCTATGTTTCCTCTATATTTCCTCTATGTTTCCTCTATATTTCCTCTATATTTCCTGTTTCCTCAAAGTTTCCTCTATGTTTACTCTATGTTTACTATATGTTTACTCTATATTTCCTCTATATTTCCTCTATATTTCCTCTATGTTTACTCTATGTTTCCTCTATATTTCCTCTATATTTCCTCTATATTTCCTCTATGTTTACTCCATGTTTACTCTATATTTACCCCAGGGCCAAAGCACAATTGTGTTCCATAACAACTAACTACAAACAATAAAATAAAGACCATTGCATTAGAACCAAAAAACAAAAATCATGATTTTCTTGGGGCCAGATCACAATTTAGATTTCATAAGTGTGAGATGTATGAAAAAATAGCTGCAACTGCTGCTCTGAAAAACTTAGAACATTGAGTGCAGCATCCGCAATCAAACTGCGCCACAAACGTCCAGCGTAATCCCACAAACACAAAGCCACATTTCCACACTACGTAGCCACATTCTGCATTATTCAAGCGCAAATGACTGAATTACAATTTTACTAAAGTCAGAGGAATCGGATCACATTTTAACCACCGCATTGCCAGCGAGCCTTTTGACGGTTATTTATGTTTTAAACTAAAGAAATATCTACTGAAGTACAGATTCACTATTTATAATGTCGTAGCGCTCCGTATTTTTAAAGTCCTGCTCCAGACATTTGTGATATTCATTTTGTTTGTTCTTGAAGTGGAGAAAATATGTTCACAAAAGCGACTAACCACATTTTGTTGTTGTTTTTCTTCATTGTTTTTTGCCGGTTGGTAGAATCCTGATCTCACTTTTGTCAAACCCAGAGCGGGGTGTGAACAAAGCCCCGCTGTGCTGCCTTCACTGCCAGTGGGAAAGACCCAAATCTGGGATGTGAGTCTGCGAAACTGTGAATGAAAGTTTGAGTGTTTGGGCTTCAAGCTGAGATCGGACAAATTAACATGTTTTGTATTTCCACTTGTCTCGTTAATCTATTTTTAGGTTAATATTTCAAGCCTCTGCAATGTTGATAAGCGTCTGTGTTTCTCTCTTTCTTGTTTTTAAATGTATTTATTTTCTCACGGTACAGCCTAAAACTCATACTTTGAAGACGTACAACTACAGTAGAATGTGGTAATGCAACACTTTATGGAGCTCAACCGCCATAAAACACCATAGAAGAGGAAGAATATAGATTATCATTACTAACAAATATATATACTAAGTTCTCCGAGAACTGTTGTCCTTCTACTGCGAGTGCTTTTCTATCATTTCATATCGTGCAAACCTGCATTCCATTATCATTTTTAATATTTACTATTATTAATATGAAACGTTACCAGTCAAAAAGGAAAATATCCAAATTTGCATGCATTTATATACACAAATATTGGAATGGAGTCGTGTAAACATGTATTGATACTTTTAATTGAATATATAATTTCCCCTCCCCAAATGTCATGTTAACTCTCAATGATGGAAACTAAAATGGAGCCAGTTTTAAAAAATAGTTAGCTAATTTTGTTGACATTTTTTTATGAAAGAGGGTCTGGGTTTTTTATGCACAATATCCCAACTATTTTTAAACTGATTTTTATTTTAACATTTATATTAGAGATTGAAAAAAAGAAGAATATTGGAGTGGAGCCAGGTAAACATGTATTGATACTTTTAAACTAATATTAAAGTGTTTTCAAATGTAATGTTAACTCTCAATGTCACAATATCCCAACAATTATTGAAACAGATTTTTACATTTATATTAGAGATTTTAAAAAAAAACTAATATTGTAATGGAGCCAGTTTAAGTTTTGTTTAAGCTTTAAGTTACTATTTCACTTTGAATTTTTCACTTTGACAGCTACTTTAGAAAACTGCTTTTATACATGGAACGACAATATGAACACTTTTTAACCCATTTTATACACAAACTGGCCACTCTGAAATGTGACTCAAAATCATGTAAAATAGCTGTTAATTCTATGTTAAAACTGCTGTTTCATTTAACTTTATATTAGACATGAGATAATGACACTAAATGAGCATTATACATCATTTTCATGTAAATAAAAACTTCATAGTGCTTCTCTTGTCACATCACATGATCTTTGCAGTACACCACTCCCTCTCTTCTCAAAGTGTTTTATACTATTTGCTTGAACTCTTCCTCATCATGTGCTTTTTCGGGTCATCCAGTTTATGGCCTGGGTCTTAGGACATTGCTGCTCGTCCCCGCACAGACCCTCTGAGACACCGGGTTTGTGAAATAGGACTGTAATAACAGAGAGGACACGGCAAACATGTGGCCCCTGGTTTGAAAGAGCAATATTAGAGTTGATTTGCTTTTATGGCGCCTAAGTCTGAAGTACATCTGCACTTAATGATTCCACTGATATAGTTTTAAGTAAAGTCAAGTTAAATT
>NW_027315801.1:3879032-3904032 GCF_026437365.1 Eucyclogobius newberryi
ATTCATTTAGCTTTTGTTATTAAAATTAAGGGAGTGTCTACAGAGCCGCGGCGCGGTCGAAACTGCCATGTTATTTTGTGCCACGGCTCCTGAAACTGCTGCGCTATTTGACCGCTCCGTTTTAGACCGCGCCGGGTTAAGGTTAGGGTTAAGGTCAGAGTTAGGGTCAGGGTTAGGGTTAAGGTTAAGGTTAGGGTCAGGGTTAGGGTTAAGGTTAAGATTAGGGTTAAGGTTAGGGTCAGGGTTAAGGTTAGGGTTAAGGTTAGGGTTAGGGTTGGGGTTAGGGTTAGCCATGAGGCTAGGGTTAGGGTTAGGGTTAAGGTTAGGGTCAAGGTTAGGGTTGGGGTTGGGGTTAGGGTTAGCCATGAGGCTAGGGTTAGGGTTAGCCATGAGGCTAGGGTTAGGGTTAAGGTTAGGGTTAGGGTTAGCCATGAGGCTAGGGTTAGGGTCAAGGTTAGGGTTAGGGTTAGCCATGAGGCTAGGGTTAGGGTTAAGGTTAAGGTTAGGGTCATGGTTAGGGTTGGGGTTGGGGTTAGCCATGAGGCTAGGGTTAGGGTTAGCCATGAGGCTAGGGTTAGGGTTAAGGTTAGGGTTAGGGTTAGCCATGAGGCTAGGGTTAGGGTTAAGGTTAGGGTTAGCCATGAGGCTAGGGTTAGGGTTAAGGTTAGGGTTAGGGTTAGCCATGAGGCTAGGGTTAAGGTTAAGGTTAGGGTTAGGGTTAGGGTTAGCCATGAGGCTATATGGCAGTGCCGCGGCTCCTGAAACTGCCGGGCCATTCGACCGCGCCGCGGCTCTGCAGCCACGGCCTAAAATTAAATATACTAATATTATTAGTATATTTAATTATGTGTGCCTCGTATTCTTTTTGTTAACTTTGATCGTTGAGGTTTGGTTTCTCTTTGTGAAATAGTCGACACATTTAACAACACAACTACATTCAAACTGAGCTCTACACACGACACAGAGTCAAGAGGCTTTAAAGGGTTCGAGATGTGTAACTTGGCGGCGTCACCCTCGCGAGTTTACCGCCGCACCGTGGAGCGTTTTAGGCACACAGCCATCTCCATGGAGACGCCGCACATCTCTCCGGCGAGCTCTGAAAAGCCTCAGCCGCGAGCCGCCTATAGAAAACCGGCGTGGAGGACGTTCTGAACCACAAACACGCTCGGCTGTCCTTGTTTCCACCGTCGCCCTTCACTTTCCGCGGACACGACTGATGCGCGTCGTCGCCGGCCGTTGTTCCGGGCGCCGTTATTGTGTGCGAGGACAAAAGTCACGTCTGTTACCGAGTACATTTGCGACGCGGCGCAGAAGACGAGGCCAGCGCGCCGTACGATGAAATGATCTGCCTTGAGCCCGGTGCATCTTTTGTAACCGAGATCTAGTACGCCGATGTGGAAGTGCAGTTCAGAAGTATTCATGGCGTAACACGCGGATTGCACAGTTTTGCACAATGCGATTTTGACTGCCATGTGGAGTTCAGGCAATTTGTTGCGTGTCCTTCGCACTCTCTCTGCCATTTCACGTCACACAGTTCTGTCCAATAAAACCTACGGGGCAAAAACAATCCTTAAATGCCTAAGCTACTAAAATAATTAAAGTGACTCATCTCCTGTAGTCGAGACACCATTGCTTCGATAAGTCTCTCCTTCCTGTCCGGTCCCAGCTCCCAGATTTGTCCAGTTGGGATGATGTCTCGCCCGAATCGTTGCACCCGAGTGTGGGAAAGAGCTCAGTCAGTAAAAGTGTGCGGTTTGCTCCTAGTTTGGAGCAGCGTTCAGACTTTGGAAGGTAGAGTTTGGGTCATTGGTTTGTTCATGTGCAAGGATGCTTCTAATTGTTCAGGTATCGAAACGCAGGTATCGTTAAGGTGTTGGTCGGCGTCGAGTCGATGAGTCGACGAATCGGCCGATCATGTTTTAGTCGACCCAAATTCGTATCGGTTGCACTCTTGGCTTTTGATTGGATGATTAATTGGACGATAAGGATTTTGGACGATCAATTGGACGATAAGGCTTCTGGACGATAAATTGTCAACAAGGCTTTTGGACGATTAATTGGACGATCAGAGTAAAGGCGTGGATCACGAGTCGAATCTCCCTTTTACGTATAGATGCGCAGGTTGCGGTTTTGTGGGCGCAGCTTAGGTCAGACACGGTCGGAGTACAGTGACGCTTGTTAGCCACGCCTCCTTTTTACTCAATTAATCGGCAGGGCGTGTCTTTAGTCCACCGCCGTCCATGCAATCGAACGCTGCCCGGCCCTATGTTCAGTGAACGGGATTTTTTGTTGTTGTTGTTGAAAGACGGACATTTCACTCGCCCAGTCCTGTACGGTTTATGAAGCCGTCATAGCAACACCCTCTCTCTCTCTCTCTCTCTCACTCTCGCTTTGGTCCGGGTGAAGGTCAGTGTTTCTGTATTGATCCCGTCTCCGTTGCCTCAGAACTGTATGGGCTTTTCATACCGCGATGGACAGATAGACGCCCCGACACACGTCTTTTCTCGCACTCTCGCTCTCTCTCTCTCTCTCTCTCTCGCTTACCGCGCACAGAAAAGAAATAAAAGTGTATAGGATTTCTATATGTGTAAACGTAGGTCCCACTCTTTTTGTTGTTGTTGTCACTGTCGCTCACAAGTCCAAATGAAGAAGAGGTGAGGGGCATTCCGCGCCTTTTGCAAGTGAAAAACAACAAATCTGACGACTGAATAGTGCACAGGCTCTTTTTCTCTCTCTTCTCTCTTTACTTTCTCCCCTTCTATCTGTCCGACCGCTCTCCTTATCTTCTTGCTCCCCCTCTTTCCTCCTCTCTTTTCTCTTTCTCCTTTCTCTCTCTCTATCTCTACTCTCTCCTTTCTTTCTGGCTGTCCTCGCTCTTTCTCGTTCTTTTCTTCCCCTTTTCTCCCTCTCTCGCTCCCTGTGTCTCTTATTCTCCCTCTCTTTCCTCCTTCTCCCTTCTCTCTCTCGCTCTCTCGCTATCTCTCTACCCTTTTCTCGCCCTCTACCATTCTCTCGCCCTTTCTCTCCCTACCCTTCTCATTTTCTCTCCCCCTCTCTCTTTCCCCCTACCCTTCTCTCTCTCTCTCTCTCTCTCTCTCTCGCTATCTCCCTACCCTTCTCTCTCTCTCTCCTCCCTCTATCTCTCTCTCTCTCCTCCCTCCATAACTTGTTCCCTAATCAATACCTTGCAGCAGCTTTCTTCTTTGACCTGCCTTCTGAGACTCCTCATGCTCTCTCTCTCTCTCTCTCTCTCTCTCGTTCTCGCTCTCTCTCTCTCTCTCTCTCTCTCTCTCTCTCTCTCTCTCTCTCTCTCGTTCTCTCTCTCTCTCTCTCTCGTTCTCGCTCTCTCTCTCTCTCTCTCTCTCGTTCTCGCTCTCTCTCTCTCTCTCTCTCTCTCTCTCTCTCTCGTTCTCGCTCTCTCTCTCTCTCTCTCTCTCGTTCTCGCTCTCTCTCTCGCTCTCTCGCTATCTCTCTACCCTTTTCTCGCCCTCTACCATTCTCTCGCCCTTTCTCTCCCTACCCTTCTCATTTTCTCTCCCCCTCTCTCTTTCCCCCTACCCTTCTCTCTCTCTCTCTCTCTCTCTCTCTCGCTATCTCCCTACCCTTCTCTCTCTCTCTCCTCCCTCTATCTCTCTCTCTCTCCTCCCTCCATAACTTGTTCCCTAATCAATACCTTGCAGCAGCTTTCTTCTTTGACCTGCCTTCTGAGACTCCTCATGCTCTCTCTCTCTCTCTCTCTCTCTCTCGTTCTCGCTCTCTCTCTCTCTCTCTCTCTCTCTCTCTCTCGTTCTCTCTCTCTCTCGTTCTCGCTCTCTCTCTCTCTCGTTCTCGCTCTCTCTCTCTCTCTCTCTCTCTCTCTCGTTCTCGCTCTCTCTCTCTCTCTCTCTCTCTCTCTCGTTCTCGCTCTCTCTCGCGCTCTCTCGCTCTCTCTTCCTCATTGATATCCCTCCTCTTCCTCCTCTGCACCTCTCCTTGGCTCGTTCCCCTCCGGCCTCATCGATCCGGACAAGGGATGTTTGCGATCGGGAGTGAGACGTACCAGTCGTATGGAACTGATCGCTGAGCCTCGGCCACGTCCTTTTCTTAGATCTAATCATATTGTTGAAAATACGAGCTGCAACTGAAAGAAACGTATTCAATATTTGACCCGCAACAGCTTAGATCTAATCATACTGCAAAAAGCAAAGACACAATACACACAATTAATATCAAACCTCCAAAAATATTGTTCCATCTCCAGTTTTTTGAAGGACAAGGACACACTTCACAACAGGCCAAATGAAAAGCACTCAGACACCCTCAAACTCTTACTTCCTTTTTCCCCCTCCATTTTTCAAAATAAAATGAAAACCGACAAACACAAATGACAGACAAAAAAAAGAATAATACATTTTTTCAAAGTCATTAAAAATCATAATAATAATTAAAAACATTTTTTTTAAATACAGAAAAAAGCTAATTTTGTAGTATTGAAGAAAATGATTTAGGAGAAAATAAAATAATGCATTAAAAATATCTAAAATATACTTAAGGCACATAAAGTCCAAGATATCCATTCAGTCCAGTTTCTGTTGATTTTCACTCTTCTCTTCAAACAAAGTGAGACACGTCTTCAGGTCACAGCAGGCCCATGTCTATAAACACTTTTCACCTTTTCTACCTGTGTGTTTGTCTTGTGTTTGTACTTTTCTCAGTTTACGAAAGCAGGACTAAAGCTGGACTTAAACAGGACTAAAGCTGGACTAAAACAGAACAGGTCTAAAATAGGACTAAAGCAGGTCTAAAGCAGGTCTAAAGCAGAACAGTGTTGTTTTTCTGTTATACATTTTGGAGACATCAGGAATTTTACCACTGCACCTACTGAGATCTACTGACGTTACATTCGTTTTTACCATTTGAACTGAATTAATCCGAGGCCCGTTAAAAAAGTTTGATGCAGCGTAGTTATTCCAAAAGACAAAGTCGATCTTCTTTTGCATACCTTCCATGCGCACCAGGGAAACCGATAACTTGCCGAGTCCAGTTTCATCAGATTTGACTAACTGCACGTGAACACGGGAGCTGCGATTGATGCGTAGAAGTACGTGTGTGTAGTACTATCCCTGCTGCATGTAACAGTACAGTTCGATCACACTAGGAGCAGACTAAGAGAGGCATCCAACTGCACCAAGTAAGAAATGGACAAGAAAATATATATAACCCTCAACCTCTAACTCATGTGTATGGACATGTACTCACTCGTTTTTAGATTAGCAGAGATGACAAACTACAATCCCTCCACCGCGGATTAGCATGCATGGTTTTGTTTTGGTCCGCTACGGTAAAGCAAACGGAAAAACTTCTGGCACTTGAACATGTTTATATGAGTTGCGGAGGGAAAATAACGAGTTGTCGCTTATCTATGTTTGCCAAAAGTCTGCTCATGTATAGCCGTTTTTTTTATTGGCAATTAGAGCTACAAAGCTAATGCTAAACTAGCGAAATATCTTTTAGCACCCCGTTAGCACCTCCTATGACACTCCTTCCCCCTCCCAACGTGTTCTGCCAAGACCCAGTTAGCGATCCTATCCTAGAATAACCTTCAACCAAACACTTACGCCTACCGTACGCCTCATCTTAACCATTGCCACCACCTCAAAATGCCGATTCTGTGGCGTGACTGGTTTGGGCGTAAAAATCAAGCGGCTGGGAGACGAGCGTGATCCGACCGAATCGATGGCGGCCCCGATCGTTTCCCTGTATGTACACAATATCAACCTGCCATTGTCCCGCTTCGTCCTGCCTTTCCGTCCCAACTCCTGAATCCATCAACCGCACCGGCTGCGCCAGCCTCCCGTATCCCACCTGTATCCATGGCAACCGCCAAACAGGCCTGCCTTATGAGTATGAGTGCACGTGCCTTTATGTCGAAGAATGAAGCAGCGATGGCGGCGACGAGGGGAGGATAAGTTTTGGGGGTTGGTCGAAGGATGGGTGCACGTGCTGACAGGGTGCTGCTTGATGAAGGGGGGGGGCAGCCTTGGCAGAGAGGAGGAGGGAGATGGGGGAGGAGGATGGGAGCGGGGTGATGGGAGGGGGAGGCCAGGATACAAAGAGATAAATGAGGAGGTGGTCCGCTCGAGGGGAACGAAAAGGAGAGGAGAGAGGGGAGACGTGCCAATTTGAACGAAGTCGGCGCGACCAACACCAACACCCCCCTTTACGTCCATACCATCACTATAGCCTACGGTGAATAGATAGATATAGATAGATATAAGGGAAAATAACATTGGATAAACATTGGGATCATTTCTGCGATTTATATTTTAAAATCAAGAATCGGTTCACAAGACGCATTTCAAGCCTTCGTTATTGGCGTTGAAACATGCTCTTGAGCACCTTTACTTTCCTCTCTCATGTTTTAGAACTTAAAGAGGCTGGATGCATCTTTTTCCCCCGTTCAGTTGAACAAAATGTGGTTGGCTCCGGTACAGATACGTTTTACGGTAAAAGCAGTCCCGAGTGCATTCTGCATCTCATTACAAAGTGTTTTATTCTCCCGGAAACCAGAAAATGCGCTGTTAGCATGCTAGTTAGCTTCACCGTGACAGCAAAACTCAGAAGTCTGGCGTCTGAAAGTTGTGAAAAGTGCTTCTAAACTCATCGCTGTGTATGATTAGGATGCTCGGGATATGGGAGAAGATGAGGACTTTGGGACCAGGCAGGAGAGGGAATTACCATGGCGAAACAAACAAAAGCTAGCTTACCCCTAATGTAGGCATGCAGTTGTAGTGGTTTGAGACAGAAATGTCCAGAAAGAACGTGGTGATAATAAATTGACTTAAAAACAGCACATGAGATCCTGTGTTTTTGAGGTTATAACCATTTTATACAAGAAACCCATGTATTGTAGAACATTTTAATGTTCTACAATACAATCTACAATTTAAAATGGGGTCAGCGACTTTTACACATGATTAAACCCAATGACTCGGGGACATTTAGTTCTCATATGATTGTGTATTATCAAAAATAATTGCAGCTTTTGCAATTTGAAAATGCCAAGCCTTTAAATTACATTTAATCTTTCAACTCTGGCGGACATTTATTATAGTTGTCTTAAATTATAGCGTTGGAAAATGTTGCAGGAGAGACTTGTGTGTGTTATTGAGGCCAAACGTCTGGTGGGTTCAGTTATTTCATTTTGGCGCACAAATACAGCATGTCAGGTTGAATATATACACGTTTGACCATATCTTAAGTGTGTGTTTGTGTGTATTTGTATTTGCTCACATTCACCACACTCAATCTGATCTTCACTCAAGTCTGTGCATTCCGTTTACTCATGTACTTGGACAAACACTCGCTGTGTGTGCACGAGTCGCAGCGGTTGCATACATTTAGCCACGGTAGAGTCGTTTAAAAATGCACTGTGTAACTTCTATTTTCCTGAAATGTCCCACAAAATGACATGGAACTTGTCTAGCTCCATGGATACGAGTGACGTTAAAAGTATGTCAGTTAATTATGTCAGTTAATCGATAATGGTTCAAATGGATAAAACTCCAATATTACAAATCATTTATATTCAAGCTGCTTTCTGAAAAAGTAAAACCTACGTATTAAGTACTCTTTAACTTGGCTGACATTTAAAATACTGTACTTTTCAGACTTCAAGCCTCTACTTTTTTCCACACGCTTTGAACCCTCATTACAACAGTGCGTCTAATTAAGTAATATATTTTTACTGGCAAACGGCCTCCAGGGGGCACTGTAGCAGGAAGCGCAAGCGTTTGAGACTGTAGAAGAAGACGTCAGTGGACAAATCATGTTTTCTATATTTTAAGCTTCAAAATGCTGTGTGTTTTATTACAATTAGACTCATATTCACGGAGAAATTAGTCTAATGAGGAAGTGAATCTAGACGTGGCGAAAGGCAACGACACACGTGGAGCGCGGACATGTGATATACGACCGTCTGCAGTTTAGAACCTGCCGCAGTGAAATTAGACTTTCTTAGCCCTTGACCCTGCATCACTGCCATGGAACATATTTCTGTGTAAATATCTCATGCTAAAATGAGGGAACCTGCGGCTTATTGACAGGTAAAGCCCGTATATGTACAATTTATTTTTTTCTTTGTAAATATTGTTGCCGTGGCTTTCATTCAGGAGCGCTGTACAGCCCGAAAAGTATGGTACTTTTTTTTCAGTCACAAAGTTTGATTTCATAAACCTGCAACGATACGAATAAAAGTGAATTAAGACTTTCACAGTTGTTTTTTTTCTCAGTATTAAATTGTTCTGTTACTTCTTGCAATAATTGTACCTCAAAAATTGTATATTGTTCTAGAGAAGTCACAATGTCAAGTTTTAGTGTTAAGATTATTGTGAGAAAAAACATCACAATTTAACAAATATTTGCGATTTTAATATTCAAAAGGCTTAAAGGCTGTATGGACAATTTTTCTGCGATTTGAGAACGCAGGCGGAAGTGCGCATGCGCCCTCCCCCGTGCGGACCGATACATCACACACGTGTGTTTGTTTATTAGCGCAACGGAGCACATCGCATCTCTCGTCTCCCGTAGATTTCCGTCCACTTCTGCGTCAGCTCGAACTGTCTTTCTCCGTCTTCATTTTGCCCCGTACACTGAGGGAACTATATTATGATAGATCCATGCGCTTAGGGACGCGGAAACGTGGGGACGAGCCTGACGCGGCTGCAGGTGAGCGATAGGTGCGTTTTATGATTGATACGTGGCAGGACAAATGATTTATCCACGCCACGAGGAAATATGATAAAAAATTAGCTGAAAAAAATCGTCCATACCACCTTTAATATTGCTTTTAAAATAGTCAGAATTATGATTATTTTTACCTCTTGTAATTACATTGTGCCTTATGGATTCCCTCGTATGAATGGCTGTCCAAACAATATGACTAGTATAAGATAAGACAAGTTTGTAAAAAATAAAAAAAAAACTAGAAAACTAACACCGAAATATAAATGATGAAATTGATACTTTGAAGATGGATCAAGGAGACACTTTGACTGACTCCAACCGCCACAACCGCGCCCATCCTACTCAAAACAAAGAGAACAAAGAGGCACGGCCCAATTTACCATCACCACCGCCGCCGCCCCCAAACCCCACCAGCCCCACCAGCCCCCGCACCCAGAGACCCACGTCCACCTTAATTGATTTTCTTAATGAAATTCATTTAGCCGGCAGCACCGGGGGGAAGAACGGTGGAGCCGCGAGTTCAAACATGTGCTGGGAGAAACGCCGATACGCGCACACAAAGGCCGTAACGCCGCGTGCTCTTTTCAATTTAAAAGCGGTGGACAATAGGTCTCAAAAGGTGGGCATCATAAACGAGTCGTGGAATTCATTTTCCTTTTGATAATTAGACGTGCGCAGTGTCACGTCGAACATTGCGCCGTCGAGGTTTTGCGCCGATGTCGTTTGTGACATTTCGGACTCTTTTTTTGTCTGTGGAGTTTTTGTTTTACTCGGATTGACTTTATACGGTGAAACTGTGCCGAGCTTGTTTGTGAACGTCAGGGGGAGATAAAGGACAGTTCAACTCTCCCGACAACTTTTGATTTCCTCGAGAAAATTATTCAGAAATTTGGTATTTATGGAGGGAAATGTGACAAGTGTGTGAGCCTAAAGTCTGTGTCAGTGATAAATGTGATGTTGTTTTATCTGATACTGTTTCTTTTTTAGATGTCTTAAACTTAAACTAAAGTGCCCATGACAGGTTTTTACGATTTTATAATTTTGACTATTTGGTGTGTTAATGCCTTCTGTTCATATAAATTATAGTTTTACACCAATCAAGGAGGTATTTGTGGAGAAAACTTTGAAAAATCTGTAGAAAATGACATCACACTAGGGACATGACTCATTCCAGTCAAATGTATGCATAATTTACACAAACAAAAAACTGTTTGGATCCCTAAACAATAATTCAACAAAATAAAGTCGCTCTCATATATTTTTATTTGTCAAATAAAACATATTTTGACATTAGATGAGTTCTGGCCCGGTGTTTGCTGGGGAATGCCCTAGTGTGATGTCATCAATTACAACCAGGAAGTGAAACTATAAAATATTTCATAATTTTTTGTGAAATTCAAAATAGATTTATCTAAACTGAATTTTTGTTCAACGAGTCCTCCGACCTGTAGGGGGCACTTTAAATATTTAGCTGCAGACTTTTATATTTGTTATTTTTCATTACTCACCAGTGACACTTTTCCATTCACTGCTCAAATTACAAATGATCCGCATAATCTTTATATACACTGTTTTAATTAAATGTAAAGTGGCTTAAGCGTTTGCCCGCCAACGAGAAGGTAACTGGTTTCAATTTTGCACAGTTATTAAGTCAAATAATAAGCATATGTTTGCGTAGTTTGCCCGCCAACTGAAGGACCTGGTTCAAACTTCCAAGACGTGATTTTTTTCCTCTCGTTTCGGCGGTTCGAATCTCGTTTCGCATGGGTCGAAAGTGTGATTGTGGTTCCGGTGTACGCCCACTGACGGGAAGGTTGCTGGTTCAGTCGTCAAACAAGCACACGCTGTATCGACTAAAACTGTCATACAACCGATTCCACTTCATACTCGGTCCAGGTGCATTGCGGGACAGGGCCGGGAGGCAGAGGCCGAGGGGAGGGGAGGGGTTTGAACGACGGATAGCCTTCCTGCTTCCCGTCCGGCGGCTAACGCGATTAGCTCAGCTCCGGATCCGGTTGAGCAACGTTCCCTGGAAACACTCGGCTCACGCTCGCTAAACGGACAGAAACAGAAACAAGACTTTTTTAATGGAAGTTTGTGACATTTTTCTTGATGTTTGGCACAATTTAGAAAAATTAAAGTGTCAAAATATTTTTCTTCTCTTAAAGCCGCACCATGTAACATTTCTGATGGCTACGCTACTTGCTAACCACTGAGAAGGCCTTAAGAGATGCTGCAGGTGAATAGGAAACAAGCTTAAATGTAAAGATGCCAATTTGAAACTGAAGCTGTAGTTTAATGACATAAATGCTAAAGAAAATGAAAAAAAAAATATTACAAGTTTTTGATCAAATTATGTTTTGAATAAAGGTGGGATTTTATTTGTAAAATTAGCAAAGTTGTGGATATTTGGGAGCCAAGTTTTAAACGTTTTGCTTCATTTTGTCAACGTATTTGATGCAAAACATTTACAGTGGTGATTATGTATATCTTGTTTAGTATTTGAGTAAACTAGACGTTACGTGAAGTAAAGAAAATAAAAGATCTATTCTGGCCTCATTTGTGTGTGTGTGTTAAAAGTTGAATACATCAGACTTGGAATTAGACCAAATCCTTCTGTACGATTCGCCAAAGTCTTGTTAAGTCCCAGATATTACAGTTTTATGTGTGCAGGAGCTACTTTAAGTCCCATTGAAATCTGTGGATGAAAGTGGCTTCAATGAAGTAATGAAGCATCTTTAGGAGCAGATTGGACAAGGCTGTTGTGTCTCAGGGAAAACTGACCAAAACACCCAAAATAAACCAACAAAAGATACACGAGCTTTGCCTGCCGCGGCTCGCCTTGAAAACACCAAACATTAGGCTATTGTCCTTGGCGTTAAATAAGTTTAACACGTTTAACCGACGCGCGTAAAGATGTGGCCGGTACGCGTGAAGTTACGGGAAAAACTGAAATACCGTATCAGTCTTCGCCACAGTCATCCTCTTCCTTCAGGTAAACGCGATGTTAGAGCGTGAATTTGAATTAAAAGCAGGCGCTGTGCCGGCTGCCCTTGATACGCCAGCTGATCGGGCAGTTGGATCAGGAAAACTGGACCGATTGCCAGTACATTTTCCGATATCGATACTGGTATTAGTGCATCCCTTAAAGTAATCCCCAAGTAATGTAATGTTACTTTTGTTTTGTTTTTTAAAAGTAACTAGTAACGTGTAACTTCCCAATCACTGATAATGAATCGTTGTTTTGGGTCGTGTTTATTGAGGCTTATTAAAGGTGTAGTTGTTATACAGCGTTAACAGTCATTTATATGGACTTTCTACGTGCGGTTTGGACCAATCATGAATAATTTAGACGTCTCTTCCTCCAGTCAAGAGGAGCGCTTGTCTGACGAGGCAAAACAAACACGACCAGAACAGCAAATGAGGGTTTATTATGGACACTTTTGAGCCGTGTGTGCAAATGTGGTTTCCCCTGTCATGGCGGTGGAATGAGGTGGAAAAAAACTCGGAGAAGGAGAAAATTGGTTGAAATTACAGGTTCTGAAGAAAGACTGAGGGAAGAGGGGATTTGGCAGTGACAGTGGAGGAGAAAACGCACATGACGAATAAAATATGAGGTTAAAACGACTTGTCACAACATTTTTCTGGGGTGTTTTTCAAGCCATTGTAGTACAGAAACGACAGGGAAATTTGAGAAAAAGCTGTGCAATTTGACTTATAAAGTGTATACTGCAGATTCAACTTACACAAAACGACTCTTTTCTTAGTATAGTATAGTATTGTATGGTATTGTACTGTACTGTACACTGGACCAAATTTACACACTGTATTTACATATGTTTAAAGTGATAGATCTTTTTTGTGTGAAAATCGGACATAATTCTGAGTGTGATGTCATCAATATTTTCAACAGACTTTTAAACATCATTGATCTGATATCCACCCCCATTATCACTTAAAATGTCTTTCTAAATAATAGTTTGAAAAAAATAAAATAAATCAACAACATTGCACAAAAATATTCTTCTATAAAATACACACAAAAAATGCAGTGTGACTAAAACATCCAACATAAAGATTCTTCACACATTTACATCAAATCTAACAAAGTATCAGAAGTGTAATGCCGTAATCCAAAGTGTGCGACATGACGAATCACAGACAGTTACGCAAACACCAGAAGGAGCTCGTATGTCATTTCTGCTCCGGGACACACTCTGGGCTTCAGGCTTTAAGACGCAGCTCAAAAGAAATCATCATTGTCGTATTTTTACCAAATCCTCCTTTTCTGAAAAACTTTTGTGGCGACAATAATGATTAAACCATGATTGTTTGATGATTGTTTAAACCAACACACTTCAGACATATTAGGTCATGTACGATATGTATATTTTTAACACGTGGTACGCCCAAAATGATGTAAATCCGCCTTGTTGGAGCTGCTTTGTTTTGCTGCAATAGCGCCCCACCGCAGGACATAAAAGGGCAACCTCAAAATCAGATCTGCAAAGAGGCATTTTTGAGCAATAAAAACGGTTAAACAGATGCCGTACAGACACGTTCAGTGGGATTGATTATTGGTTGAACGGGAAGCGTAGAAATGCGTTGTTCCTGGTTGAACTTACGCTGCGGTCCGTACTGTAATCCAGCCGGTAAAAGCCCAAATCAAACTCTCGTTCCTGTAAAATGATCCAGCGTCTGGCCGTTTTTGTGTCCTCTGTGTAAATCGACGCCTTAATCAATTGGCCCTCGGCGCGCTCGGCCCCGCCCGAACACGGCGCGCACGTGTCCACTTAGCGTCGCGCAACCGGATCCGCGTCGCACCATGCGTTCGGGCCGCTCGTTAGCCTCCGTCGTTAGCCTCCGTCTCCGCCGCCGAGAGAGGGGTCAGAGTTCACCCGGACGCTCGTTTCCACTTGCTCGCCCGGAGCAGAGGCGGTTTGGCCGGCGGTCGAGTCCCAAACTCTGCTCCAAACGGACGACGGCGTGGGAACAAACGGAGGTCGCGTCGTTCTCCGCGTGAGGCAGCGCTCGAGTCGGTTCAGTTAAAACACAAATGTCAAACTGTCGAGTTGAAGCGGTTGTTGCAGTCTTCATTTTTGATACAAAGGAAATAACTCATTAATAATTAAACACTAACCAAACATTAAATAATGCACAAAAGGTGGTATTTGTTCATTTTTTCACCCAAACCAAAAGGTGGAACCTTCTGCAAACTAAGGATTTAAGCCTTATTGTTTATTTTTATTTTTATTTTCTTCGACCGCAAATTGTGATATTCCAACAACTTTAAAGGCTCCGTTCACACTGCAGGTCAAATCCGATTTGTTTTTTTGGCCCATACGTGACTCGTGTTTCAGGACAGTGTGAACAGCTCACATCAGTTGTTTTTCAAATCTGACCCCGGGCCACTTTCATATGTGGAAATAAATCTGATCTGTATCTGCACTTTTAGAATGCGACTTCAGTCTGAACGCTCAGGTCCAGTTCATGCGACCTGAACGTCATCAATCGGATACATTTCTGCAGCTAAACGTCACAATTCTGAGTCAAAGTGGAGAAAAATGGCAGATGGTAAGAAGTTTGTGAAGTAATCAATATATTAATTCACGCAAAAATAGAGGGTTTTACTTTAATCGGGCAATATCAGAGGAGATCGTGAAAGAGTTGGTCGAGCGAGGGATTAAGCGCTCCCGCCTGCAATGACGGCGGGAATAAAAAGCCTTTGTGCGTAATTTAAAGAAACTAAGGACATGACTTAAAGGATCGGCCGGGGAAGGTGCCCATTTTAATCCGTGAACACAGTGCGCTACGTGTGAGGTCGTGTTCTTCTGTGCGGGACACATCGAGCTGCTTTCCCAAATTGTCCCAAAATGTCCTCGTGTCTGCGGCCTCACGTCTCAAAATCGCAGACTTTAAAATCCTCTAATCCGGTTTTGGTCACGCGAGAGTCGTTACTGTACAATGCATCGCGGAAGAGTCACAGTCCGGTGTCTGAAAACTATTGTAAAAGTAAGAGAGAGACGCCTCTGGGCCTCGTCCGTCCCCCGGAGCCGAACCACAGCCTGATTATAGCGCTCAGATGATATGCTAATTGAATACGAGCTAACGTGCACCGCTGATGATAGTAATTGAAAAGGAATTAAGGCGAGATTAAAATAAGGCGGGTTTTGATCGTCGTTGCTGCGGCTCGGGGAAATTAGCCGGCGCAGAATGGGCCCGGAGCTGATTAACTCGACTGTTGCCGTCGGAAAGTGGATGGAGCCGGTGGCGGTTTGTGTGTTTTGGACTTTAGATTGGATTCAGAATTGTAATTGTGGTGCTAATTTGATGGTATGGTAAAACGAGGTGATTGAGTTTTCGTCTCATTGGTGGTGGTTTGCCACTTTGAATTGTCTGATTACGTGTTTTTGCTTTGTTTAACTGGTCCAATTTGATCATTTATTTCAGAATTTTTAAACATCTCGGCTTGAGAATTGCATTGTATAAGTTAAATGTGTGCACTATAGCGTTTCGAAGTACAAAAGCAAAGTACAATTTCTAGGTTTCTGCACTCTACTTAAGTAAAATACCTGATTTACCTGTGTCTTGTCTGCGCCTCCACGTCTGGCTCTGCTCCTGCGCGTGAGCAAGAGGGAGCTTCCTGCTAGAGCGCCCCCCGGAGGCCATTAGCCCATGAAAATCTATAAAGTAGTTGCGTCATTGTTTAAAATGCAGGGTTCAAACTGTGTGAAAAAAGTGGCTGCTTAGAGTCAGATTTTTACGGTACTTTTGACTTTTACATGTATATGCACTTTCTACTGCCTTACATTTTTTTTACTGATACTTGTTTTTAAGAAATAAAAAGAACACCTGCGATTACAAAAAAGATACACCAAAACTTGAATCTGGCCTCAGAGTTGTGTTATTGTGTTGGAACGTCACAAACAGTATAATTTCTGTAGATATCTTTGAAAAGTACGGGTCAACAATGCCCAGTGTAGGCCTGCCGCTAATGATTATTCTAATAGCAAATCAATTATTCTTCTGATTAATCGATTGGTTGATTAGAACACGACATCGGGCCCGATAAAGTTGAAGTGAAGCTATTTGAGACCATTCTGATGCAGTACACCTTTTGTTTTTTTCATCACAACACTAAAAGTACATGTTTCTAACACATTTGTATGTAATTCTTGCTTTGTCCTCTTCTCTCAACTCATGGCATGTTTTAACACCTGTAATGACCAGTTCACATAATTTTAATAATCAATAAATATCCATAATCCAGTGAAATTTAAAACAATCATAATTTTACCTTCATCCAAAAGTGTCTATTTATTATTTCCTATTGAAGCAGAAGTAAGTCATTTTGGCGATAGAGCTCCCCTGCAGCTCCCATGTGGAAATACACTGTCAGAGAACAGACCCAAAACTGTTTTTCCGGACTATAAGTCGCACTGGAGTATAAGTCGCACCAGCCAAAAAATGCATAACAGAGAAGAAAAAAATATAAGTTGCACTGGAGTATGAAATGCGGTTGCAAGTGTGAAAATAACAAATAATATCACATATAAGTCGCTCCTGAGTATAAGTTTATAAGTATAAATGTAAGTATAAGTTGCACCCCAAAACAATGAAAAAAGTCCGGAAAATACATAATTTACTTCTTCTTTTTAAACAAAATAATATATATAATCACATACACAAACATGTATCGCTGTCAAATATAAAACGAGTCAGGGTTTCTCAGGAGAGTTGTGTGAGGCTGGTTTTCCGCCCTGGGACAGCAGGGGGCGATGACGAAAATACATATTTAACCATCACAGGGACTTACAAACAGTGAATAAGGTAAAAATGTTACTTAGTTCTCCTTTGAATAAACAAATTATGTGAAATACAATATAACATATCCCTCACACGGATCTGAGTGGTTTTACTTCCCAATTTCTCCATTGAAATCACTTTATGTTCTTCTTCTCTTTTAACTCTATTCTGGAACGAACGTATCTTTACTGCATTTTACAAACTGTTGAAGGCTTGACCTCTGTATTTGGCTTTTTCCGTGGTGCTTTTGCTCATCACCGTCATTTACAGTGTGCCACGTTCACATATGAAAAACAAAAAACACGTGTGTCAGGGCTGTGCATTTAATTATACTTTCGATGCATATTAATCAAAAATACAACTGCATTTAAATAACACATCTTGCAGCAAAACCACTTCAAACACAAGCCTCTCGACCCATTAGTCATTTTCTTTGCCCAGGTTAAGTTTAACAGTGTCAAAGTAGCCGTGATTTCAGTCATGACTCATATTTCTGCCATAATGGAGCCGCCCTAACCCGTAATTGTATAAATGTCTGCTGGATCCGTGAGTGAGGTGACCCGGGACCTCGCTCGGGTCTTGCCCAGCCTCGGCGCTCTGTTTCTGGGCAGCTCTCGAGGCTCGTGCTGCTCAGTGAGGAGGCTAATGCGCTGTGACGAGCCCGGGGAAACTCCCGCTCTAATGGACAGATATGGGTCAGCGCTGCCGGATCCGCGCTGCCAGATCCGCGCTGCCCCGGCTAACGCTACGGCTAGCGCTGCGAGCGAGGAGGCTTTTTCTTTTTTCTTCTTTCTCTCTGTACTGAAAATGGGAAGGGATGAGTGGCCGGCAGGGTTTCACCTTTTAAACTCTGCTCTGTGCAGCCTAAAATGGTTTTACTGCCGGGCTAATGATGCTCTGATGCTACGTTTATAATGAGCGGGAAAAGCTGAAGTGCATATGAATCTGTTCAGTCTGAGTCGTACCAAATGTGTAAACAAATACAGATGAAGGAACTGCACATAGTGACCACGCGGTGATGTGAATCCACCTCGAGAAATGTTCAAATGATTCATTTTGGAGATTTGCAAATGTTGGTGTATTTGGAATGTTTAGATTATTTTTATTAAAAACAGAACCAAATTGTACACATTTTAGAGGCAAAATGATTGGATTTATGACTCTGGTTTTACGTGACATCAATTTTTTGTCAGTTGAAGGTTTTGTTTCCTCCAAAATTTGATTCAAGATTAGACAAAACATGTCTTCTCTGAATGACGCGGTTTTAGAATGAAGTTGTCTTTTATTTTATTGTAATTTGAGCAACAACAACAGAAAAACTCCTGCGACGTGACAGTAACGCTAAAGGTTAATAAGTACATTTTCTGTAATAAAACTTCACCTCTTCTTTAAACTACAGTGAAAAATAGAATAGGTTTAATGCTGTAATCTAAAGGTTGTCCGGCTTTGTGACATGAAAAACCACAAATGAGGTTATTAAAGAAAACGTCTTGAACATGGGACAGCAATGTATCTATTTAATCAACATTATGGACGTATTGAATTATCATATTTTAGTGAAATGGCAAATTTGTATTGAACGTCTTGCAGTGTGACAGGAGACTGCAGGATAACTTAAAATATACTGAAAATAATATAACTTTTTTGTGTTTCACACGCTGGACAGAGAAAAACACAACTGGATTTCACAACTCTGAGACTTTATTGGTAAATAATAAATAATAAAAAAATAAACCAAAATGTATTAAGCAAATGACTCATATTAATCTTAAAATTCTGATCAAAGTATTGTATATGTTTTTCTTTGTTTAATATATATTCTGCTTCTACATCATCTTTTAAAGGCGCAATGGACGATTTTTCGGCGATTTGAGAACTCAGGTTGAAGTGCACATGCCACTCCCCCGTGTGGACTGATACAACACACACGTGCGTTTGTTTATTAGCGCAACGGATCTCATCGCATCTCTCGTCTCCCGTAGATTTCCGTCCACTTCTGCGTCAGCTCAAACTGTCTTTCTCCGTCTTCATTTTGCCCCGTACACTGAGGGAACTATATTATGATAGATCCATGCGCTTAGGGACGCGGAAACGTGGGGACGAGCCTGACGCGGCTGCAGGTGAGCGATAGGTGCGTTTTATGATTGATACGTGGCAGGACAAATGATTTATCCACGCCACGAGGAAATATGATAAAAAAAATTGCTGAAAAAAATCGTCCATACCACCTTTAATTATATGAATAGGCAAATAATAAGAATAAGTTCTGCTTCAAAATTTACATTCCTCCTGCATCTTTTGTTAAATCCCTAACTCTGCTTTGTCCATATCAAATAAATAGATTAATAAACATCGTTATTTCTTCATCACTTCATTATTTGGACTTTTTGACAGTAATTTATGCATGAGTGTCTGTCTTTGGGGATTCTCAGCGTCCCGGGTTGAACAAACATTTAGTGCGTGATAGTAAAAGGCGTTTAAAGCTTGTGTGCGTGTGTCATTTGTGTGTGTTATGTGTGTGCGGGCCCCCAGGGGACCCCCGCTCTCTTGATGCGGAGAAGCCAAGCGTTTCATGTTTACATTGTACAGATGCCACAGACGTTCGGAGCACAAACGGCAGCGCGACACAACAGCTTTTTCCTGCACTTTAAAAGGCTCCGATACATCTGATACTCCACAGTTAGTTTGGAATTGTACGTTTGTGTGTTTTTCTTTCCAATTCCAGAACGCCGTCACGTCACGCGCTCAAAAACTGACACGAAGCCATCAAAAGGTTCTAATAAAGATACGATAATATAAAACGTTCTAGATAGCAGCGTTTTCATGGTCTGACAAGCAAAGACAACACACTATAACAATAATAAAAAGGCGTGTGGTTTGGAATCGCATCGTATCTCTAGGATTTCCTACTTTGGGCCGCGGTCCGATGGTTGAGAATCGGTGCCTTGTCTTAGAGCATGAAAAAGATCGATAGTTTGATGCAAATATTTGAATAATCCACTCTGGTTTCTTCATAAAACGTGAGATCCACGTTAAATAAAACGTGTGTCACTAAAAAAAAATGTCATTCAGAGTCGTCACAGTTACCGTATTTTCCGGACTATAAGTTGCACCTTTTTTCATAGTTTTGGCCAAGGTGCGACTTATACTTATATTTATACTTATATACTTACACTCCAGTGCAACTTATATGTGTTTTTTTTTTCTCTATTGTGGATTTTTTGGCTAGTGCGACTTATAGTCCGGGAAAATACGGGCATATTTGTGCACTTGCGCGCTCTCTGGTGGTGCAGTGGTGTATTACAAGTATCTCCGTAGTTAACCGTTTTTTACTCAGTGATGCATTTAGAGAGTCTTATCGGCTAATGAACCAGTCTCAAGTCAAAGTGTTCTTCTGTATCTTCTTGCGATATGAATATTGTGAAAGCCACTATAGCGTAATTGCCATAATGTGATATATTGAGTAGCGCACATATTTTCTAATAGCAGGAAAAAGGCACTAAAATGAGACGGCTTCATTCGTCTGTGAACACAAACCTCTGTCTCTGTGTTTCTACAAATGGCTTTGATTTACAAGGATTGAAGTGCTTGAGTTTCTATTCTCAAAATGAAAAGAAATTACAGAAACGGCACCAAAAAAAATGCTTTCAAAGCCCATTGACATCTGGGTATAGTGGAGACTTACTGCATATCCGCGAGTGTTTTAGCGTGAATGAGTGTCCCTGACGTATAGAGCGCGTTGTTGTTCGCTCTCATTGGTTCAGACCTCATTCATGGAGGTGGATCATATTAGAATTATGGATTAAATAGTAGTAGTAACATCACACAGTCCAAATATTGCAAATGTAAACGCTACACACGTCTCACGGGCCAAAACACTGTGTTCAATTTGTTAATAATAAAAGCTAATACCGAACAAATAATGACATGGCTCAACATTTGTGGATCATAAGTTTAGATATGTCTTTATGAAGGCCCCTGTGCTCCGTTTGAAATTATGACATTATCAAATTCGGGAACGCAACCAAAAAAACAACAAAAACGACACAAACCAAGAGCCGTGGGACAACAATAAATAGCTGCTATCACATAATGAACACCAACATAAATATAACTATGATCTATTTTGTTAATACAAAGTGCACTACCTGATTTTTACAGTCTTAAAAACAAGACAAACAGAGCGAGTTTATTTTGAGCTTTTACTGCAGAGTTTTACAGTAACAGCAACGCTAACAACTTGCAACTGTTTTATTTATTTTGATTTTATCTATTTATTTTGAGCAGGAGTGACAGTAACGCTAACAACTAGCAACTGTTTTATTTACCTATATTTTATTCATTTATTTTTGAGCAAGAATTAAGCTAACAACTAGCAACTGTTTTATTTACCTTTATTTTATTTATTTATTTTGAGTAAGGGTGACAATAAAGCTGACCACTAAATATTTTATTCATTTTTATTTATTTATTTTGAGCTAGAGTATTGCAGTGACGATTAAGCTAACAACCAGCAACTAATTTATTTACCTTTCTTTTATTGATTTATTTTAAGTCAGTAGATACAAATAAGTACATGTCACCAAAAATATATATAAAAATGTTAGAATTTGGTTTCTTATTCAAGCTCGAAACGGAGTGGGAGGAAGAAACCTTCTTAAATCCCACGCCTGTCTCAAAATAAAGCATCAGAAAGACAACAACATAATATTAAATTCAGTCTCAAATTGGACTGTATCAAATAATCACAGATAATAATTAATACATATGAGCCACGTCGTTATTACTGTAGCACGCTAACAGCAAACCAGGGTTATTTCCGGGTTTGCAAAAGCTAAAATACTCTCTAATCAGATGCAGGCAGCACATGTCGGTCTCATTTTGATCCTAAGAGCTGCTTTTACAATATATCTGTGTTGGGCAAAAACAATCACTTTTAAAAATGGGTACATCTTCTTCAAACAAGCGCTGTATAATTCATTTTTAGGTTAGCATTCCCACTCATGCAGCCATAATTACAACACGCTCACATCTTCAGCCTCTGTCCCTCTTCCCGTCTCTCCTTCCTCTTCCTCTTCCTCTCCTCTTCTGCGGTGGACACTTTGACTCGTCTCGGCGTGCGGTCCGCGGGCAGATTGCGCCTCGCCCGCTCGCCCGGTTCCCCCCGTCGCGTTGGGGCGCCCGCGGATGGACCAGCTGTCGCGCCCGGCGCCCCTGACCAAGCGCTAAACAGACAGATTACAGCTGGTGTGGGCAAACAAGGCGAGTTCCACGCTGTTTGGGAGGATTTGTGCTTAAATATTTACTCTGGGGCATGAAACGGCTTGAAATGGAGTACAACCGTGGTGGAAGAAGTACAGATACATATGCAAATAAAGTACTCAAATAAAATCAATTAAAGTAAAAGTCTTGAATAATACATTTAATTAAACATATTTCACACACAGTTTGAGTATTAATTTGAGTTATTTTGGTATCGAATTGGTGCTAATCTTTATTTTTTCCATCTAGGCCCAGTCCCCGCCCACATCCCTGTACTTAGCCTTGATTATTTGCAGGATTAAGTCTCTGAGTGACACGTGAAGAGTTCTAAAATGTCACGCGTCCACTTCAAAAATAAGACACGTGTGAATGGCAAATCTGCTGCTTGTTACAGTGAAATGTCACTCGGAACTTTTGAGCGTGGAGTCGACAACGCGGATTCTATTTTCAAGACGTTTTGGATCAGTGCAGCGTTTTGCCATGAACAAAATGGAATGAAAACATAATGATCTGGGCATAATCGCACTAATTATGTGAAATTCTCCCCTCGCAGCCATTGGGCCTCTCAGTGATGATCGTGACAGTGAGAATCAAACTTGTGTTGAATCCACTCGTATATGAATATAGTCTTATGATAATAGTTCTAGTATTTTCGAAGCCCACTTACATTCTTCAGTGTGGCCCAAAGCACAAGGTTGCCATGGCATTGGTCTGATGAATACGACCCACTGATGGATTTAAACTCACTAGAACTCTGAGGGATTCTCATAAATATCACAGGAATTCATATAGCCCCAGGGCAGCTGTGGCTACAGGTGTACATCATGACCACAGAGTATGGGGATTTTACTGCGTGTACTGCGTGTACTGCCGTGTACTGCCCTGTACTGCTGTGTACTGCCCTGTACTGCCCTGTACTGCCCTGTACTGCCGTGTACTGCCTTGTACTGCCTTGTACTGCCGTCTACTGCCCTGTACTGCCCTGTACTGCCCTGTACTGCCCTGTACTGCCGTCTACTGCCCTGTACTGCCCTGTACTGCCGTGTACTGCCCTGTACTGCTGTGTACTGCCCTGTACTGCCCTGTACTGCCCTCTACTGCCCTCTACTGCCGTGTACTGCCTTGTACTGCCGTGTACTGCCCTGTACTGCCCTGTACTGCCGTGTACTGCCTTGTACTGCCGTGTACTGCCCTGTACTGCAGCGTACTGCCGTGTACTGCCGTCTACTGCCTTGTACTGCCGTGTACTGCCGTGTACTGCCGTGTACTGCCCTGTACTGCCCTGTACTGCCGTGTACTGCCTTGTACTGCCCTGTACTGCCTTGTACTGCCCTGTACTGCCCTGTACTGCAGCGTACTGCCGTCTACTGCCGTCTACTGCCTTGTACTGCCGTGTACTGCCGTGTACTGCCGTCTACTGCCTTGTACTGCCGTGTACTGCCTTGTACTGCCTTGTACTGCCGTGTACTGCCTTGTACTGCCGTGTACTGCCCTGTACTGCAGCGTACTGCCGTGTACTGCCGTCTACTGCCTTGTACTGCCGTGTACTGCCTTGTACTGCCGTCTACTGCCGTGTACTGCCTTGTACTGCCTTGTACTGCCGTGTACTGCCGTGTACTGCCTTGTACTGCCTTGTACTGCCGTCTACTGCCGTCTACTGCCGTGTACTGCCTTGTACTGCCTTGTACTGCCGTCTACTGCCGTGTACTGCCTTGTACTGCCGTGTACTGCCTTGTACTGCCGTGTACTGCTGTGTACTGCCTTGTACTGCCGTGTACTGCCCTGTACTGCAGCGTACTGCCGTGTACTGCCGTCTACTGCCTTGTACTGCCGTGTACTGCCTTGTACTGCCGTCTACTGCCGTGTACTGCCTTGTACTGCCGTGTACTGCCGTGTACTGCCGTGTACTGCCTTGTACTGCCTTGTACTGCCGTCTACTGCCGTGTACTGCCTTGTACTGCCGTCTACTGCCGTGTACTGCCTTGTACTGCCGTGTACTGCCGTGTACTGCCGTGTACTGCCCTGTACTGCAGCGTACTGCCGTGTACTGCCGTCTACTGCCTTGTACTGCCGTGTACTGCCTTGTACTGCCGTCTACTGCCGTGTACTGCCTTGTACTGCCGTGTACTGCCGTGTACTGCCGTGTACTGCCTTGTACTGCCTTGTACTGCCGTCTACTGCCGTGTACAGAAGTCTGATGGGTTTCAACACACCTCGTTTTTATGTCGTTATGTTGTAGACCTTATCAGACATGGTTATGGAGGTTTTTTTTCACACAAGTTTATTATTATAATTTGTTGCATTATGGGTAATCTTGCCAGTGCAAAGCAGCGAAAGGATGCACTCATGTATCCTTAGCGTCATGGTAACCAAACGGAGGACATGCACATTTGGAACTTGACTTGGGCAGTGAGCGATGACCTAAACACGTCCAGATTAGGGAAAAACATTAGACAATGTTCAATGTGGCTGTGGAGGAGGAACTGGAGGAGGAGCTGGAGGAGGAGCTGGAGGAGGAGCTGGAGGAGGAGCTGGAGGAGGAGCTGGAGGAGGAGCTGGAGGAGGAACTGGAGGAGGAGCTGGAGGAGGAGCTGGAGGAGGAGCTGGAGGAGGAGCTGGAGGAGGAACTGGAGGAGGACCTGGAGGAGGAGCTGGAGGAGGAGCTGGAGGAGGAACTGGAGGAGGAACTGGAGGAGGAGCTGGAGGAGGAGCTGGAGGAGGAGCTGGAGGAGGAACTGGAGGAGGAGCTGGAGGAGGAGCTGGAGGAGGAACTGGAGGAGGAGCTGGAGGAGGAGCTGGAGGAGGAGCTGTACAGTGAAAAGAATCTGCATAGAGTTTATTTCCTCTGGATGCTGCTGACATCTGGAGCGTTTTAAAGGCGATTAGACAATTACCGATACAGCAAAACATGTATCGATACAGGGCACTATATCGATTCTGTTTCTTCTCTTTTTTTCTTTTCCTCACCTGAAGTCTTTATTTGACAGTTGCGACGTAAAACCACACATGTGCAACGGCCTTATCCACTGCACCACCGGCAAAGCACACGTCATAATTTAAACAAAAGGAGGACTGCATTTTGGACCAACAAAGGGCATAGCAGAACACAAGGCATATACCGTATCTTCCGGACTATAAGTCGCACCTTTTTTCATAGTTTTGGCCGGGGTGCGACTTATATGTGATATTATTTGTTGTTTTCACACTT
>NW_027315801.1:3911532-4149032 GCF_026437365.1 Eucyclogobius newberryi
CCGGATCAGGCCCGGATCAGGCTCGGATCAGGCCCGGATCAGGCCCGGATCAGGCCCGGATGAGGCTCAGATCAGGCCCGGATCAGGCCCGGATCAGGCCCGGATGAGGCTCAGATCAGGCCCGGATCAGGCCCGGATCAGGCTCGGATCAGGTCCGGATCAGGCCCGGATCAGGCTCAGATCAGGCCCGGATCAGGCCCGGATCAGGCCCGGATCAGGCTCGGATCAGGTCCGGATCAGGCCCGGATCAGGTCCGGATCAGGTCAGCGCAGAGGTGACATGAAGGGATGAGAGGGGCGGGGTGCCCTTTTAAAGCCGTTGTAACCAAGAGACAAGAGGTACAGGTGAATTTGTGAGACGGCGTATTGAAGGGACAAACCAGGGCCGTTGCTAGCCTAATTGGGGCCCGGCGCAAAGTTTAGCCCGGCGCCCCCTGTTGAGAAAACCGCATCATTTCATCTACAAAATGATACAATCTGTTAAACATCTGGGAATAAAAAGGTAACTTTTATTATATTTGTATTCATTTTATTGTAGTATGTATTTTATTTATGTTTGAAGTTTCTATAAATAATAGTATACATTTTAAATTGGTGTTAGAAAATCAAATCAAAACGTGAATGAAATAGTGGTTTGAAGTGAGAATGATTCAGGCTTATTAATTACTTAACCTAACTTAATTAAGTAGTTATTAAGCCTGAATCATCTCTTTGTTCATTATGAAGTCATTATTTGCTTTATTATAATCATTAGTCCACACTCAATCAAAAAAAAAAAGATATTGAATAAGTCATTATTTTGTTAACGTCTGCTCAAATACCTTTGGTGGATGTAGAGACGTGATTGGTGGTGAGGCAGACGTGTGGCAGGCTGTGATTGGCTGACAGCATGAGGGAGGCGGGACCACAGTATTCCTGGTTCGTTTAGCACGTTGCCATAAGAACAAAGCCTGCATTTGCTAAGAGCTGTTGTTTATGTTCACTGTAGCGCTGCATGCTAATCATATAATGTCGACAGTTTGTTGTTCCCACACGCGGCACAGTCTTAAGTCAATACTTTATAGAATTTGTTGTGTTAGATAATGCAACAATGGGCTTTTGTGAAGGGATTATTAGTATCCATGAATGTAACTTTAATCGAGCGTTTGCATCTAAGTATATCGCTTTGGTGGGCTGGAGGAAGTGTCTCGGGAGCAAGAGGGCGGCCATTGAAGCATGCGTTGCCACTTTAGCAGCTAGGTACAGCCGGCGGCTTTGCGACACGTAAGCAGCGTCAAATGACAATCCAAATGACATGGTTTAAAGAGCATGAGTAAGACCAGTTGACCAAAGACGAGAGAATGTTAATGTCGTCGAATGGTTAAAAGCTCAAAAATCATAATACCGTATTTTCCGGACTATAAGGCGCACCTTTTTACATCGTTTTGGCCGGGGTACGACTTATATGTGATATTATTTTTTTATTTTCACACTGACAACCACAAGAGGGCGCTCTAGGCTCTAAGCGACGCAGAAGAAGAATCTGCACTTCCTCTACCTCTGGAGTTTGTGGAGTTGTTTAGAAGTGACACAGAGGAAGAAGAATTCTATGGATTTAGTGATTTGGGGTAAAACTGATGCTTTGGTAAACTTGTTAGCGTGTTCTTTATGCTATAGTTATCTGAATAACTGTTCATATGTTACGTTAACATACCAGACACTTACCACAGTTCTGTCTGTGCCTCATGTAGCTGAAGGTGTTAGCGTTAGCATACGTCATGTAGCTGAAGGTGTTAGCGTTAGCATACGTCATGTAACTGAAGGTGTTAGCGTTAGCATACGTCATGTAGCTGAAGGTGTTAGCGTTAGCATACGTCATGTAGCTGAAGGTGTTAGCGTTAGCATACGTCATATAGCTGAAGGTGTTAGCGTTAGCATACGTCATGTAGCTGAAGGTGTTAGCGTTAGCATACGTACACCTATTCACCGTGTTCTCTAATCTGTAATCTTATATATGTTTTTCTCTTCTCTATTTATTATTTGGCTGGTGCGACTTATAATCCGGAAAGTACTGTATGTATCGTTTAAAGCTGCAGTACCTTATTATAAAACTGTTCCTTCTTCCAGATTTTGCTTTATTTTTTCAACAGCGGTGAGTGGTCTTACAATATCTCCAATTAAATGTTCAATTCCTAGCTCCAAAACCCACTGGTACTTCTTTATTCTCATTATTACTCGTAACAAACTCTTCAAACCAGGAAAAAAAACTCCCGGACAAATGACCTTACCGACGTCTCCGCGGTGAAAAGGGTAAAGCGCGCTAAAATAAGCCGTACATTATGACGGTTCCTAATGGAGCGGGGCCGGCTCAGCGAAGTGCGCCCGGTGCGTTCTGTGGGTGGGGCGCGCGCACGGCCCTGTCACCGAAAGGTCACTCTGTTCTGCGCCTCTTATAGAACCAGAGGGCGTCCAAATGCCACAGCACTCACACGGAGCGTCTGACCGGTGGCACATTCACGTCGCCGTTTTTAACCAAGCGGCGGGAGAAAGCGAAGGTTCCGGTTCCTCCACGCGTTCGAGCAGCTTCTTCAGTTCCGATGTCGGGGATCTGGGTCAGTCAATCGGGCAATCCATCCGGTTGGAATCGCGAGTTGGCCATTTCTAACGGTCAGCCTGGCGCGTTCGAATGCAGAGGTACAAATGCGATATGGAAGACCTGGAACGACCCGGAAGGAAATGGATGGACATAAATGCATCCAGATGTTGGCTCGAGAAATTGCACCATTTTTCTGTCCGATAGCAGTCGTTAAAAGGAGAAAAAAAGACTGAATAAAACCTGTCTTTACACATGTTCAAAGCCCTTCACGACGGGGAACCATTCACACAAAAGCACCTGGTTCACACTAAACGCTGGAATTACTCTTCTGTGTTTAGACTTTTCACACTGATTTCAAAGGCTTTCTCTGGTTTTCTCTGCAGTTAATCATTTTATTTCAAACATTATCGGGAACTTTGCTACAGGAGAAAGCTTTTTATATTTCTGTCTTTATTCCTCTATACATCATTCAGAAAATATGTATGAATCTTAGCTCTTATTAGCGCGGCGTTTCTTTTCAATCGCACGTTCCATTTTCTGGCTTCATCCTTCTCGCGCTGGAGCTGGCGGCGAAGCGAGGCAGCGCAGCCGGCCTAACCTTGACTCGCGCCGTCACTGCGAATTAATTCTATAAGATCCAACCTTGGACCGGGCTCCGTGTGGACGGGAGGAGAGCCGGGTTTAGGGCCTGCTGATTTAATGAGACCCGTTTGCCGCTCGAGGAGCCCGCTCGCAGGCTCTTAAGCTCGGGCACTGAGCGGCCTCTCATCCCCCTGAAGCTCCACAGCAGGTCGTCCCCCTCTGCCACCAGCGCTGCTCTTCTGCTGCTGGAGATGAGACCATGAGCTGAACTGGAGTGATGGACACACACACACATATATATATATATATATATATATATATATATATATATATATATACATGTGTGCAGACATTAATGAATAAATAAATATGGACAAATTTAACAAAAACTGGACCGATACATAAGAGAACATGTGCCATATCGGTTTCTGGGCTACTTTATCTCGATTTGTTTCGTTCTCTGGTCTTTCAATGTTTGTTTTTTTGATAATATAAAAGGATTAAGATACATAAAATAAGTGATTGATATTATTTACTGCCATCCAATTGATTGCCTAAGTTCCAGAATACTGTAAATCAGTCCCTTGTAAGTATTAGCTAATTTTCTTGTGATATAGAGCTAATATCAGTATTCCAATGATTTTGCAATATTATGCAACCTTTTTGATCAATATTTTCCCAAACGTTTCCCCGGCGGCAACTATATTTACATATATTTTTTTCGACCTCTACCGAAATGAATGAACGCGCGTCCACCTTTTCTCCAAACCTCCCTGCTCACCACAGACACAAAATGGCGGCTCGGGGGGGGGGGGCGATCAACCGCGTCATTGACATTGACTGAGGAGTCCGGCGATGCAACTGAATCCTGTAAAACTGTGACTCTCTAATGGGCCGGGCCACAGCGGGACCAGATATCGCCCGTAGGAACGCGCCGAGGGGTCAAATAGATTAGTGCGCCTCCACACGGATACATCCCAGCATGCACCTCTCTGCCTCCCGTGCGCTCCTCTGTCTCCGCACATCCATCAGGAGACGCTCAGCACCTTGTCGCCACGGCGAAGACAACCGCGAGTTTCCTCAGGGTGAAAGAAGTTGCCAGGTTGTAGAAACGGAAACATGGAACATTCGAGCGATTTTGATGAGGACCATGAGCTGATATTTCAGCTTTTTCAGGTCCCATACCGTACTTTTGAGTAACTTTTATTGAAACGTCATCCTCAAAGCTGCTCCTAAAATGTCTTTGACTGAGATTAAACATAAAATGACTTTATTGTTTTGGCTCCAGTATGGATACATTATAAAAGCAGATTTTATTGTCAAAATGAGTCCTTTGTTCGCTCTCTGCATCTAATTATAGAGTGTTTTATAGTTGTCTCCGGTTATTAGGATACTTTTGCACTAGCGCTACGGCCACGCCCACTTTTGGGTGAAAACAAACAGTGTTAACAGAGAGGCAGGAGATGCAAATTGTTAAAATGTCATCGTTTTACTCCATAATACAACAAAATATTGATACTGCCAACACAGTAGCCGTGGACGGAGAAGTTAGAGAATATTTTAATTCCATCCTGATGTCAGATTGGGATCATATATAAGAAAAAAACCTGATAAACAGAGGTCAAGAGAGTTAAGAGAGCAATACATGACACAGTTTAAAATGGACAGCACAGCACCTTTAAGCCAGGACCGGTGTTTTTGTCCTTCGTGTAGGCGTTTTGGGCACTACAGTGGCTCTGAATACTTTCCCGTACCCACTGCACTTACCGTCTTTTCCACAGCAATCAAATATAAATGCGTGGCTTGTAAAAGCAGAAGTTCTGAGCTTTAAAATGAGGCACGGCGCTGCGTTCGCCCTGTCAACTTCGGTAAGAGGTTTCCGTTCTCGATGCGTGGCTTATTGGAGATTCAGATTAGCCTCGGGCGATCTAGAATCGATATCCGATCCATTACGTATGCCAGTTGGTATCGACGAATCCTCAGCCAACGTATGCCGAGGACGCGTAGTGTTGTAGAGATCTCGAAACCGGGTTTGGATCATTGGGCAAGTCAAAATAGACGAGCTTGTTCCGCCTTTTGATCGGGAAATGGACTCGAGGAGCGTCAAATGCGTCTGAATAAACCGGCGTTGCGATCGTAGACAGCAAACGCCTGTATTTCCTTCTCGTGCGCGCCATCGCTTCATATCTGAGGACACATCGCGGTGTACGATATCCAAAGCAGTTAAGAAAGCGTTTTGATAAAATTGGTCTCAATACATTTGGCCAGAAAGCAAATGTATCCTCTCTCGAAGATATGATGGAAGATAAACACATATGAGCGATTATCTCAGCTCATTCATGACAAATGCTTTATTATTTTTGCGCACGACTCGCGTTCCAATTACACTAAGCCGGCTTATGTGTGGTACAAAACGTGGATCACGCGGGGGCATAATTGCGGCTAATGCCAAATAAGTCACGCCGTTATCTTAAGGAAATGGCGATTTTGCAGTTTTATCACACTTTTACCTGACGCAAAAGAGAGATTTTCTTTCCTGGTTTTTGTGATTTGCTCGATAAACGTTGAGGATTAGTGTGCATGTTCTCCCTGTGTCCTGGTGGGTTTTGTTTGGGTACAACCGGCTAATTCACACACTCTACATCAACATCCTCGCTCAGATCTGGAAGGCTTGATTGCTTCAAATACTCTAATGCGCACTATATTTCCATCACCCCAACACACGTTTTCTTAATAATTAAAGTTGCACCTGAGTTATACTGGTAAATCATAAGGCCGATCTCAGCAAATGACAAAAGTACGTTCTGTGAGTCGTGGCTAAGGCCAGAGGAAATGGGAAAGTACTTCTGGTTTCTACTCGGCTTTCTCTGCGTTTATTTCAATTCTCTGCGTTTTAACCACGTATAAATGAGCATAACTGGAAAGGCAGCGGTTTATGGCGAGATCAAGTCAGCGTTGATGATTCTTTTGGGTTTTCCCAGAGTCCGCGTTGTCTCTCGCACATCTCGCGTGTTTAGCTCCTCCTCCGCTACGGCATTCTGGGAGCAGAGGTGGACCAGACTGCTTTGGAAGATAGTACCCCGCGTCGAACCCCTTAAATGGTCTGTTAGGTAACACTTTATAATAACTGTACCTTTATTCGCCTTCATAAAGCATGAACAAAAACTTCATTCATATCGAGAGAACATGGTGAATAGGTGTACGTATGCTAACGCTAACACCTTCAGCTACATGACGTATGCTAACGCTAACACCTTCAGCTACATGAGGCACAGACAGAACTGTGGTAAGTGTCTGGTGTGTTAACGTAACATATGAACAGTTATTCAGATAACTATAGCATAAAGAACATGCTAACAGATAACTATAGCATAAAGAACATGCTAACAGATAACTATAGCATAAAGAACATGCTAACAAGTTTACCAAAGCATCAGTTTTACCCAAAAATCACTAAATCCATTGAATTCTTCTTCCTCTGTGTCACTTCTAAACAACTCCACAAACTCCAGAGGTAGAGGAAGTGCAGATTCTTCTTCTGCGTCGCGTAGAGCCTAGAGCGCCCTCTTGTGGTTGTCTGTGTGAAAATAACGAATAATATCACATATAAGTCGCTCTGGAGTATAAGTCGCACCCCGGCCCAAACTATGTGAAAAAGGTGCGACTTATAGTCCGGAAAATACGTTAGTTTATTAAGATTAATCAAGTTCTTAAGTCTAAATCATTCTTTATTAATTGCAAATCAAGTCTTTGTTCATGCTTTATTAAGGGTAATTAAGGCGTAGTTATCGTTAAGTTTAAACAAATCACTTCAAACCTATAAATGATAAACACACAGTTACATTAATATTAAAGATGTGTAGCTCTTCTGGTTCAGCATCCGCCACCTGCTGGTTTCCATGTGGACGTTATTGCTTCGCCCGGAATGTTCCGAAGCGCGGCATTAATCGTGTCTATGGTACACTGTGAATGAAACACCACTGAGTACAGAGCTGTGATGCAGAAGTGCTTTTAAAACACCGGGCTCTTTGCAGCTAAACATTCACGTAAAACTCTAGTATTTACATGCTAATTAAGATGCTAATATTCAACTCATTTTCTTCTATTGCTTAGGGTGGCCCCCCAATCCACTCCACCTCTTGACGTGAACACACAGGAGACATTTACACCACCAATTAAAACATGTCATTATATTTAGTGGTGTTTTTTATACTTGTTTGGGGTTTATAAATGTGTAACTCGTCCGTAGCTCGCTCAAACCTTTTGATAAGTCGTTCATATTAAAAAGCATTCGTTTTTGGATTCGCACGCTGCCTTAAAAGAGCTTTTTTTTACAGACAGAGAAGGGAAAGTGGCAAATACTGGCAAATACTACTCATTTATTACAACAAAAGTCAGGTACCCAGCTTTGATATGTATAGACAATAATACGAGACCTCTGCACAACTTGGAGGTATTATTAAAAACGCTTGGGTGGGGAAATCACTTTTTTATTTGCTCTTCTTTCTTTATGCTGAGATGTTAAAGGTCCCACGTTATGTATTTTTGATTCACTTCACACTTGTTACTCTTATAGCGAAGGAAACCCACTGACTTGGAGGAAACTGTATCTTTAAAAATGATAAATTACGTCCAAAATAAGTTTTCATATTTGATTCTTTCTTTCTTTTTCAATCACGTGTCCAAATAAACAGAGCTGAGCTGAAAAGGAAATACAGTATTTTAGATTGTATGCACTATACACTGTACCTGTGTATTTAAATGAAGGCGCCTGATTTTTACTGTTTGCGGTGGTCCTTAGCGTCCTAATTATTCACTGTGACACATTTCCAGAGCTAACAATAACTAGCATGCTAACAGCTAACACGCTAACAGCGCTCTAAAAATATAAATCGGTGTATTTCATATTAAGTTTGAGCAGACGGTGGTTTATCAAAGAGAAAAAAATATTGATTTTCACATGTATTGTGAAAATGTGATTCAAATCATGAGAACCCTGTGATTCCAGCTCCAGCCATTACCATTAACCCACTGTGATCCCTCTGAACACTCCTCGTACACAGTACACACTCCTCGTACACACTACACACTCCTCCTACACACTACACACTCCTCCTACACACTACACACTCCTCGTACACACTACACACTCTTCGTACACACTACACACTCCTCGTACACACTACACACTCCTCGTACGTACACACTACACACTCCTCCTACACACTACACACTCCTCGTACACACTACACACTCTTCGTACACACTACACACTCCTCGTACACACTACACACTCCTCGTACACACTACACACTCCTCGTACACACTACACACCTAATACACACTACACACTCCTCCTACACACTACACACCTAATACACACTACACACTCCTCGTACACACTACACACTCCTTGTACACACTACACACTCCTCGTATACACTACACACTCCTCCTACACACTACACACTCCTTGTACACACTACACACTCCTCGTACACACTACACACTCTTCGTACACACTACACACTCCTCGTACACACTACACACTCCTCGTACGTACACACTACACACTCCTCCTACACACTACACACTCCTCCTACACACTACACACTCCTCGTACACACTACACACTCTTCGTACACACTACACACTCCTCGTACACACTACACACTCCTCGTACGTACACACTACACACTCCTCCTACACACTACACACTCCTCGTACACACTACACACTCTTCGTACACACTACACACTCCTCGTACACACTACACACTCCTCGTACACACTACACACTCCTCGTACACACTACACACCTAATACACACTACACACTCCTCCTACACACTACACACCTAATACACACTACACACTCCTCGTACACATTACACACTCCTTGTACACACTACACACTCCTCGTATACACTACACACTCCTCCTACACACTACACACTCCTTGTACACACTACACACTCCTCGTACACACTACACACTCTTCGTACACACTACACACTCCTCGTACACACTACACACTCCTCGTACGTACACACTACACACTCCTCCTACACACTACACACTCCTCCTACACACTACACACTCCTCGTACACACTACACACTCCTCGTACACACTACACACTCTTCGTACACACTACACACTCCTCGTACACACTACACACCTAATACACACTACACACTCCTCCTACACACTACACACCTAATACACACTACACACTCCTCGTACACACTACACACTCCTTGTACACACTACACACTCCTCGTATACACTACACACTCCTCGTACACACTACACATTCCTCGTACACACTACACACTCCTCGTACACACTACACACTCTTCGTACACACTACACACTCCTCCTACACACTACACACCTAATACACACTACACACTCCTCGTACACACTACACACTCCTTGTACACACTACACACTCCTCGTATACACTACACACTCCTCGTACACACTACACATTCCTCGTACACACTACACACTCCTCGTATACACTACACACTCCTCGTACACACTACACATTCCTCGTACACACTACACACTCCTCGTACACACTACACACTCTTCGTACACACTACACACTCCTCGTACACACTACACACTCCTCGTACACACTACACACTCCTCGTACACACTACACACTCCTCGTACACACTACACACTCCTCGTACACACTACACACTCCTCGTACACACTACACACTCCTCGTACACACTACACACTCCTCGTACACACTACACACTCCTCCTACACACTCTTAATACATTCACTCTGAAAGGAAAAGTAGGCCAATGGTGAACCAACAGGAGACGCGCGCACACACACACACACACACACAGGGGGGGATGGATGCAGGTCAGTTGTTCGGTTCAATCTGAGGTTGCGTCTTGAGTATCAACATCGTGTGATACAAAACTCTTTATGTTGGATTTTCAGGGTTGGGAAGTAACTAAATACCAAATATACGTTTTCAGAATAGTCATTTTGAGTAACTGTTTTACAGCACAGTTTCTCTGTCACGTGGAAGTGTTCAGAATACACAATACTCAATGATTGACCCCTGACCCTAAACACAACCTGACCTTAAACACAACCTGACCCTAAACACAACCTGACCTTAAACACAACCTGACCCTAAAGACAACCTGACCCTAAACACAACCTGACCTTAAACACAACCTGACCCTACACACAACCTGACCTTAAACACAACCTGACCCTAAACACAACCTGACCCTTTACACAACCTGACCCTTTACACAACCTGACCTTAAACACAACCTGACCCTAAACACAACCTGACCTTAAACACAACCTGACCTTAAACACAACCTGACCTTAAACACAACCTGACCCTAAACACAACCTGACCCTTTACACAACCTGACCTTAAACACAACCTGACCTTAAACACAACCTGACCTTAAACACAACCTGACCTTAAACACAACCTGACCCTAAACACAACCTGACCCTTTACACAACCTGACCCTAAACACAACCTGACCTTAAACACAACCTGACCCTACACACAACCTGACCTTAAACACAACCTGACCTTAAACACAACCTGACCTTAAACACAACCTGACCTTAAACACAACCTGACCTTAAACACAACCTGACCTTAAACACAACCTGACCCTTTACACAACCTGACCTTAAACACAACCTGACCTTAAACACAACCTGACCCTAAACACAACCTGACCCTTTACACAACCTGACCTTAAACACAACCTGACCTTAAACACAACCTGACCTTAAACACAACCTGACCCTTTACACAACCTGACCTTAAACACAACCTGACCCTAAACACAACCTGACCTTAAACACAACCTGACCCTAAACACAACCTGACCCTTTACACAACCTGACCTTAAACACAACCTGACCTTAAACACAACCTGACCCTAAACACAACCTGACCTTAAACACAACCTGACCTTAAACACAACCTGACCCTAAACACAACCTGACCCTAAACACAACCTGACCCTTTACACAACCTGACCTTAAACACAACCTGACCCTAAACACAACCTGACCTTAAACACAACCTGACCTTAAACACAACCTGACCCTAAACACAACCTGACCTTAAACACAACCTGACCCTAAACACAACCTGACCTTAAACACAACCTGACCCTCCGTAAACCCCTGACTCTCATAAATGAATAAATTGTCCCCATAAAAAAAAAGGTAAACTTTACGTAGTTTTTTTGTTTGTGACTGAGTGGAGCTCCACACGGTTTCTGCAGCCGGACTCTCTCAACGACGCGCAGCTCGTTTTATTATCGAAACTGTGGATCCGTTCGATTAATTGCTTCAGCCTCAGCGTGACGTCATTCTACCTGTCGCCCAGAACCTTCCGTCCCCCACATTACCGCTTTATTATGTGGCCTTTTCCACCTTTACACAACAGGGCGTCTTTACCTTTGAAAAGGCTTTGAGGTAATTGCTCGAATCGTTCTGTCATTCGCCGCGTTATTACCGGCTTTTTATTTTACACGGAGCAAAATCAGCGCATTCTCTTCGACGCGTTAAAGGAAAAGCTCCGAATTACAGCCGTGACCTCTTTTTCTGCGTCGTAATTTTGCTTCATCGAGAGTTCGCTCAAGTAAATGCCGTGAAATCATTTGTCTTTTTCCCGATAAAGGCGTCCTTTCTTTGGAGCGGTCCCACGTTTTGGCTCCGGGGCCTTTCTGTTTGTGTCAGTTTGAGACAGAAAAACACTCAACAAAACACTCATTGTGTCGATACGTCTCATCGGGACATTCTCAAGTTAGATAAGTGTTTCTTTGTCCGTCGATGCTTTTAATGTGATAACTGCTTTAAGGCCGAATGTGGGTTATTACTGTGGTTTTGTTTTCAGATGTATTAGTAGTATTTTATGTTTTAATAGTCATTATGTGTGAAAACAGTTCCAGCGCACACGGAACACCTTTCTTTACTTTTATGGTTTGTTTTGTGGTTTTGCGATCAAAACGTGAGCGTTGGAGGTTGATTTAATTTTGACAAACTGCATTTTAAAAGGAACTGGCGAGTTTTAAGAGGTATTTTTGAGCAATAGCAAAATCTTTAATGAAATACATGTTTTTGTTTTTGTTCATTTCCTTTTTGCTTCTACCATATTTTCCTGAGTATAAGTCGCACCAGCCAAAAAATGCATAATAGAAAAGAAAATAACATATATAAGTTGCACTGGAGGATGAAATGCAGTTGCAAGTGTGAAAATAACAAATAATATCACATATAAGTCCCTCCGGAGTTTAAGTATATAAGTATAAATAATATACTATACGTATAAGTCGCACCGCGGCCCAAAACTATGAAAAAAGGTGCAACTTATAGTAAATACGGTATTTTTTCCCTTTTTCCCCCCCAATTAAAAAAAAAATCTTATTGAAATGAACGTTATACAGTAAAATAAATAAATATATATATTTTTTTAATTTAAAGTTGTACAGAGCTTTGCAACAATAGGAGGAGATAAAGGACACTTCAACTTACCCCATAACAATACATTTTCACTCAAAAACATGTTGTTTTTCTACCGTTTACATGAGTTTCTTTGTTTGAATGTCACGTATAAACTAAATATTTAAGCAAATTGTATACATTTATATTTGTGTCACATTTTAGCAGAGAAAATGTCAACCCTCGCCATCGACAAAATCCAAACGCTGTACTTCACATATCAGATCACTTCACACGCTTGTGCTTGTCACGCGTGTGCTTATCACGCGTGTGCTTTACAGGGCCGTGTAGCTCTTTGTACTTTGGATAAAAAGGCTTGAACTCTGCCCCGGCCGTGCGTCTTGCGAGCGCGTTTCTCGTGTCAAAGCCGTGTTTCTTCGGCCCGTGCTCGGTCTGGTCGCGGCGCACAGAGGCGTCTTAATGGCAAAGACATTAAACATGCACACGGCATTAACGTGTGACATTTGCATTGTACGGCGAGTGGAGGTTTTACTGTGGATGTGGGCTGTCGGGCTGTTATTTCATTTGTACAAACTCCATTTATCGATTTTGCTGCAAGATGTAAACAACATGGGGAAGTATATTGGAGAAAAAGGACTATTTAATTTAATTTTCATTTAGTGTTTATTTATTTCTAACTGACATATTATTTGTGAAAATGCACAGCTTGTGTAGTGTTTGAAGGTGTGTTTCTTCAAGCTTTGGTACATATGACTCAGTTTATATCACTTAACATTCTTTTTCACTTCCAGAAACATTATCTCGTATAAACAACATTTGTGATGCCAAACTGAATAGTGTATTGTCAAATGCTGTTTAAAACCTTTCTTATTGGACATTTTTAATTGGCGGAATATGCATATTTATTTTTGCCTTCAAACAGACATGTCAACACAAAATGGGTCTGAAAAAGTATGAATGAAAATCAAGAAAAAAAAAAGTCATTTAAAGGAACTTAAAATGTGAAACAAGAAACTAGAGTATCCTGCTTCCGAAGAGTGCACACGCTTTTTTGCTCGCTCCGCTTGCTATCGCTGCTTTCCTTATTTATTTTGCTTTTTAATCAGTTTTTGTCTTCCAAACATTTTTGCTTTAGACTTTTTCAAGTAAACCAAGGATTTTAAGAACATTTTTCCAGTTTTAACGACATATCTGACGCCAGCGACATGTCCGGGAGAAGAAGGGAGAACCTGCTCCACGCTCTGAGACATTGGACTGGGCCTGGACAGGGTCCTGAGCAGATAGTTAGAGAAGAGAGGAATGAGAGAAGAATTCCTGCTCCATCAGCCAGAGACCGAGCCAATGTTTCAACATCGAAAGCACCACAACCTCAGCCTCCACCAAAGGATTCATCAGCAGCTGCTCCACCACCACCAGCAAAGGATTCAGCTCCAGCTGCTCCACATTCACCTCCACCGCCTCCAGCAAAGCAACAATCTTCAAAGGCCTTGGACCCATCTGTGACAAGCCCAACAACATCCCTGTCATCGCCCCTGCCTTCACACCAGCCCTGGGTTCCCCCTGCAACATCTACTCCCACTAAAGATTCATCATTCTCCTTCTCATCTCCACTCTCACCCATGGGCCTTCCCAGCCATTTTGAAAGTCTGATCAAATCAGGCATTAAGATGGCTCCACTCACGCCCAATATAGCAAGGGCTATGCCGACTACACCAACAAAAGCCCCACCACCCATCCCCCCTCGCCTCTCACCTGGTCCCAAACTCTCCTTGGCTACAAAAGCCCCACCACCCATCCAACCTCGCCTTTCACCTGGTATCTCCCATAGCTAGGATGCACTGGGTCTCAGCGTTGCCGGGACTTATTGTCACATTAAAAATCAAACCAACCCGGGGCCCTATGTAAAAAGAGCCCCCCTAGTGCTATTTCTGTAGTCACATCATCACACAGATGGAAAAACAAAATGCGAGTCAGGCCCAATCTGAGAAATGTGATTCATATTCCCTGTGAAAAGATAAAGCCCAGTCCCACTGAAACTAGTCTGAAACTTGCTGTGCTAAATGTCAGATCCTTATGTAACAAATCTCTCTTAATTAATAATTTTATTTCTTCTTATAATCTTGATTTTATGTTTTTAACTGAAACATGGCTTGACAAAAACACAGGAAATGTAGTTCTGATAGAATCTGCTCCACCCAACTTTAAGTTTGAATCTGAAACACGAGAAAACAAAAAAGGGGGTGGAGTCTGTGCTGTCTTTAGAGATGAAATAATTACCCGCAGGTTGTCTTTTGGGGTGTTTTCATCATTTGAGTATGTATCCTTTAAAATGGAGCTAAAACAGTCTCCATCCATTCTCTTCATTGTTTTATACAAGCCTCCCCAGCACTGCCAAAGTTTTATTGATGATTTTACTGAGATGCTTTCAGTCATATGCACAGACTTTGATGGTTTGGTCATTACAGGTGATTTCAATGTGCATGTTGATAATATTTGTGACAGAAACGCTAAAGAGCTTGATGCTGTCCTTGAAACCTTCAGTCTTACTCAGCATGTGAGAGGCCCCACCCACAGCAAAGGACACACTCTAGATCTCATAATTACAAAGGGGGTAAATATTTCAAATGTTAATGTGATCGATGTTGCTCTGTCTGATCATTTCTGTGTCTTCTTTGACCTGTCTGTTTCTCCCAAACCTCCGGTTGGTCCTGCAGTTGTTCAGAGGAGACACATAAGTGATGGCACAAGTGCACTGTTTATGGAAATGATAAACTTTGAAAATGTCTCATGTTCTAATGTAAATGATTTGTTGAACTCTGTTACATCTAGTGTTTTGAATGTTCTGGACACCATCGCCCCTATAAAGGCTAAAATGGTTAAAAATAAGCAGAAGGCGCCATGGAGAAATGATGATTCGGTCAGGGCACAGAAAAGGGAGTGCCGCAGGGCCGAACGGAAATGGCGCAAGTCAAAGCTCCAGGTTCAAAAAGAGATTTACAAAGAAAAGCTGAACATGTACAACCTAATCTTATGTAGAACTAGGGAAAGATATTTTTCTGAAATAATTGGAAGCTGCAGTAACAACTCGCGTGTCCTGTTTGCCACAGTAAACAGATTAACAAACCCTCCAGCTCAACTGCCGTTAGAACTCATTTCCACATCCAAGTGTAATGAGTTTGCATTATTCTTTAATGACAAAGTTCAGGGCATTAAAAATGCTATAAATCCCACAATGCAAAAAATTACCCTAAAACCACCAAAACACTTAGAGCTAACTCACTTTGCACCAGTAACTGACAAAACTGTCCATGAGATCATCACCAGTCTGAGTTCATCTACATGCTGCCTTGATGTGTTACCCACCAGATTTCTAAAGTCTGTGCTGAACAGTTTGTTAGCACCATCACTCACATAGTTAACATGTCGCTTCAATCTGGAACATTCCCAATGTCTTTGAAAACTGCGGTCATAAAGCCTCTCCTAAAGAAGAGCAGTCTTGATGCCGCAGTACTGAGTCATTACCGGCCCATCTCTAATCTGCCATTTTGGGGCAAAGTCCTTGAAAAGGTTGTTTACCAACAGCTCACAGATTTCCTCTTAATAAACAACTCATTTGATGTTTTTCAGTCAGGTTTTAGACCTCATCACAGCACTGAGACTGCTCTTGTCAAGGTGACAAATGACATCCGCCTGAACACTGACACGGGCAAAGCCTCAGTCTTAATTCTGTTAGATCTGAGTGCTGCTTTTGACACTGTCGATCATGGGATCCTCTTACAGAGACTAGAGGACTGGGTGGGCATCACTGGCACTGCCCTAAACTGGTTAAGGTCCTATCTGGAAGACAGGAAGTACTTTGTTGAAATTGGTAGCTGTGTCTCAGACCACATGACCCTGACCTGTGGAGTGCCCCAAGGGTCAGTCCTGGGTCCCCTTCTGTTCAACCTCTACATGCTGCCGTTAGGTCAGTTGATACGCAGTGAAAATGTGTCCTATCACAATTATGCAGACGACACTCAGATCTATGTTTCACTATTGGCAGGTGACTATGGACCAGTAGATTCACTCTGTCACTGCATCCAACAGATCAGTTTGTGGATGCAAAACAACTTTCTCCAGCTGAACTCAGACAAGACTGAAATAATCGTTTTTGGCCCACAGAAAAAAAGAGAAAGTGTTAGCGGTCACCTCCAGAGTCTCGCTCTAAAACCTACAAACCAAGTTAGAAATCTGGGGGTAATAATGGACTCAGACTTGAACTTTAATAGCCACGTCAAATCAATAACATCAGCAGCTTTTTACCATCTAAAAAACATTGCCAAAATCAAAAATATAGTGTCAAAACCAGATTTAGAGAGACTTATCCATGCGTTTGTCTCCAGTAGATTAGACTACTGTAACGGCCTGCTCACTGGTCTCTCCAAACGAGCTGTAAAACAGCTGCAGTACATCCAGAACGCTGCTGCTCGGGTCCTGACTAGAACCAGGAAGTATGATCACATTAGTCCTGTTCTCAGGTCTCTGCACTGGCTCCCTGTGGCTCAGAGAATAGACTTTAAAGCAGCTCTGCTTGTGTACAAGTCTCTCCATGGCCTAGCACCAAAGTACATCTTGGATATGTTAGTGCCATATGAACCATCTCGGACTCTGAGGACCTCAGGGACCGGCCTCCTGCTGGTGCCCAGAGTCAGGACAAAACATGGGGAATCTGCGTTTCAGTTTTATGCAGCTAAAACCTGGAACATTCTTCCTGAAGATGTGAGACAGGCTTCTACTCTGACAATGTTCAAATCTAAGCTAAAAACAGTTTTGTTTAGCTGCGCATATGACTGAAAAAAAATTTTCTTTGCACTCTTCTCTTTTGTTTGTGATTTTATTAGTTTAGAAAATCAGTTGGATTGATAATTTTTAATTTAGTTAATTTTATTGTATTTCTGTTTCTGTAATTTCTTTGTGATTTGAATGCATTTTTCCTGCTGTGTGAAGCACTTTGAATTGCCTTGTGTATGAAAATGTGCTCTACAAATAAACTTGCCTTGCCTTGCCTTGCCTAGATAATTTAAAAGAAAGTTTGCAGCGTTATTCTATTCCAGTTATTTTACATTTTCCTAATCATTCTAGACAAGCGTCACAAGCGTTCACAAGCCAGGGTAACGCTAACAACAACTAGCATGCTAACAGTGCAACAACGTTACTTCCTGGTTTGCGGCCGATGAAAACACTTTATAACCTGATGTTTATCTTAAAAACGACCGAACTAGTTTGCAGCGGTCCAAAGTTATTCCTCACACTTTCTTAACTTATTTTAATTCTTCACCGCAACACTTTTTTATTTCAAGCGAGTTTCGCCGTCACGGAAACGCTAACAACGGCTTGCATGCTAACATCTCTCCCCCGGGTCGCGGCGAATAAACCGTTCTATCGTTAAGCGCGGACAGCACACAGCGGTCTTATTTCGACCTCGTGAGCTGCTTTTACGCCACATTTTTACTGTGGATAAACACTTTTCACTTTAATACGTGACAGAAAACTTGCTAACCGCCCCTTTAATCAACGGAAGATGCATTTAATCAATTTCAAATGAATAAAAAGCACACAGCTGACCATATTTTCCCCGTTTAATGCTACTTTACTACTCGTTCATGCCGGTAATGACCCGACTCAATTGAATAAACATTATAACAAGCTATTTTGTCCTCCTAGTGCGTATGATTGGAGGTGGTATAAACAGTAGCTCCATGCACGCCACTCCGTCTCCTTCATTATCCACCGCCCCCTACGAGACTCAAACCGCTATGAAGAACCAGGACGATTAATATTACAGGCCCGAGCTCCTGTGGCGGAGGCTGAGGGCGTCGGGAGTATCGGTTTTGTTTACAATATCTGAGCCCCCGCTGTGATGGAGAGAGTAGTCCGCTGGCCTCTTCACATGGACCATGCCCAGCGAGCGTGTGGCGCCGGGGCTAAAGTCATCATTAACGCGCCAGCGCTCCGTAAACACGCGGCCAGGCGCCGATGGTTACGTGGCGATGGAGGTGACGAGACTGGCTCTGTTTGTTTTGCTTTAGCCGCCGCGTGGAGGTGATGGACGCTGGTGGAAGGACCGCGGGGGGAAGCGGTGCGAATTTTGCGATGAGCGTTTCATTTATCGTTCAGGATCGCCTCTGATTTTTGGAGTTATCTGATTATTTTCGTGTAAAAGAAAACATTGAAAATGTATTTAATTAGTTAATTCTTTTCACTTTCTCCTTCAAATGCTCTAAACATCCATTGATTAACTGACTCTCTTCATCAGATCTTTTCGATGATCAGATTTCTCTCAAAATTGAGATGTGGTTTTTGGGTTATCCGATTATTCTAGTGATTTCTGGCCTCGGAAATGTGGCAACCCCAAACGAGAATTCTGAGGCGTCGAGACGGCATTGTGGTTGCATTTTAAAAACCCCAAACAGTGCTCCTCCATGTTTTCAAAGCCCATTTTCCGCCATTGACTTCTTCACTCAAACTGTAAAGCTTCAGAAACACTTCTTCTTTTGTTGAACTTCCTGAAGAATCTGACGTTCCCTTTCCCTTTTTCTTCGTGGACTGAAATCTTTCAGTCAATCATCAAGACCTATATATTCTCCTTGTCCATTTGTCAGGGTCTAACCACTTCATATCCTCCACCCCGCCCCCGGCCCTCGGCCCCCTCACTCTCTCACCCAGAGTTCAAGGTGGCTGCTCCTTTTTTTCGTAGCCCGCTTTACTGTGAGTGTTTGAACCCCGGGGTGTGCCTCTTATTGTTTTATGGCGGTGAAAAGACCAAGGATGTCCAAAGGTTGGCTCGTAAAAAAAGAAGGCGCTCCTATCTACGAACTTGTCCCCTCGCTTATCAGCTGGCCCCCTCAGAAGGGAACATAAAGGCGTGCAAATGTGAAACGGACCTTCAGACACGGCCGTAAAACCCAGACAAGGTACCGTCTGTTTGTTTGAGAGTTTGAACCGGGGTCAAGAGGATCATTATGAGACGGCAAACATGTTCTGAAAACGTTAAAGATTGAGCTGGTTGACAGAGAATGTTAAAGGGCACGCGCGATACTTGACTTTGGTTGTTTTTGTTAGAGCATAGGTTGATGTCATTCTACGTGAAAAGTACTTTGAGCTGTGTACTTTTGTTTCATTCGCGTTTGTCAATAATTCGTGGCCTTCTCAAGAGCTCGCAACACTCTCCACCTCCTTGTGCATTGTGATGTCATGAGTCGGTGCTCGCCCTCTCCAGGAAGTGACTGAATGTTTTCAAAGTCCATTCACTGGAAATAGCATGTAATATAATGTTTTTTATCCTTAATGCTGGAGGATTCGTCATGTAATAGTGAAGATACATTTGAAGTAACATACACACCCTTAATATATAGAACGAGAGCATTCTAAAATCCAGGATGGAGGCAAAGTCAAGTGGGATTTCAATGGAGAATCATTCTATCCAACATGAATATATAAATATATTCATGTTTTCCCACAAATTATACTTTTTGTGAGGCTCAAATACAATATTCGAAGCAAAAACATTGTTTGTATTTCATCTTTTGCAATAGAAAAGCAAATTCAGTGACATTTTTGCCTTGGAAAATTACACATCTTTGCAGATTTTCTCCCGTTAAAACCATTTAGTTAATAATTGAAAGTGTTTCATGGTCTACTTTATTGTACCTCCAGTCGCCATTCTGACCTTTTGAACATTCTCACTACTTCAATTCATATTTCAACACACGCAACACATCATTTAGTCCTTTACATGCCGTCTAAAAGAGTAAAAAAACAACAACATGACACCGCAAACATTCAACACGTGCGCTCGCAAATTGACTCGAACAGATTGCGTGAACAGAATCGCTCCGTTTCGCCCGCGGGTCGACCTCCGCGGAGGGTTACGTCACGGCCCGCGGTTCGCCCGTTCCCCGTCTGCGTTATCACAGCTGAAGCTTTGTTGGTAAATAGATGCGTCTGAAAACAGAAATGGAGGTCAGCGAGCACAAAGCGAGCGCGCTGGACCTTGAGAGCGCCGGCTAACGCTAACACTAACTGCCCCGATCCTCCCCGCGCCCTTTCCAACGCCGGCCCGGGGTGGAAACGACCAGGACAGATGTGCACAACGGGGCAGTGAACCGATGTGGGATTGGTCCACCATCCACTCCAGATGTTCACTCCCCCCTCCCCTCCCGGCCTCTCCCCTTTAAACTCCATGTAAATTCTCCACATACATACGCCCACGCTAAAGCTAAAGACCTCAAAGTAATCGCCAGTGTTTTTGAGCGCCGTCCCTCCGTCAACAGATCATATGGAGATGCACACACACACAGACTTTCTAAAGGATTACGACGCAACACAGTACTCTCTGAAACAGTGGCGCGGCCGCCTCCCACACGCTGAGCATCTGTCGGGCCGTAGAGCTCATCCCGTGTCGGGCCGGCGGGACATCGCTCCAGTTTGTGTTTCAGATTCAAACATGTTTAAGACCGCCGTGTGTCTGAAAGTGTTTGACCGGCGAGCGTTCTTTGGGTCTAGTTACAGGTTTGAATGTATGCACTTTGTTTGCATTTTTCTTTCTATGTTTTGTCGTTCTTTTAATCCAAACAATATAAATGCAAAGGCTTGTCGTTCCACACTTGAGGAAATAGCCCTGAACTGGTCATTCTTACTTTTGAACTGGTGAGATGGTGGAGGGGCCCTCGTACCCTGGTACAGTGCATTATTTTGCAATAATCATCACATGGTTTAGTTGTATCGTATCACAATACTTTAAAAAACATGTGGTTTATAAAAAGGCTTTCACACTTATAGTGACATAGATACTGCAGGAGGAGAGTACAATTACCTTCTTGATCCGCTCAATACTATGACATGGTCAAATCTTGTAAATTGACTTTCATGTGGTTTTATCTCACATAATAGTAGTAGTTTTACCACCACAGCCCTTAATGTGCATCTGCACTTTTACAAACCTATGGTTTACAGTAGAGCTGCAACAATTATTCCAGTGAATCAAGTAATTTGATTACAAAAAAGCTTAGATTATTATTTTATTGCCTCGATGATTCGTTTAATTTACATATTTGATTAAAAACACGTGAATCTGTGGCGCGCGGAGCGTACGGAACGACTTTTTGTTTCCCACTGAGCTTTTTACTGAAGCACAACAGAGAGAGCAGCGTGTTTTAATCTCACGAGTGTGAACGGGAAGAGTTTTGTTGTGTACATTTTACCGTGTCTATTTTACCTCTAAACACCGCAACGAGCTCCGCGCGCTGTGTCTTATTTGAAGTTATGTGACAGAAACTCAAATGAATTCATACTGTAACTGTTACAAACAGTTAATTAGTCTTTATATATATTCTTTATTTACAACAGAACACTTTGGACTGAAGTGAAATGTTGCTGTTGTTATTTGTTCATTACTATAATCTATAACGTTTATTTAAAAAAAATTGAATATGTTTTGAAGTAGTTTACGAATGTACAATTTGAAGCAAAAATCGATAGATTACTCGATTACTAAAATAATCGAGTTTACAGTTAGTTGATTACTTTGTGAAACTTTACTCGCACATCACATTATTCACATTATTCACATTATTCACATTATTCACATTATTCACATTATTTACATTATTCACATTATTCACATTATTTACAATATTCACATTATTCACATTATTCACATTATTCACATTATTTACAATATTCACATTATTCACATTATTCACATTATTCACATTATTCACATTATTCACATTATTTACAATATTCACATTATTTACATTATTCACATTATTCACATTATTTACAATATTCACATTATTCACATTATTCACATTATTCACATTATTTACAATATTCACATTATTCACATTATTCACATTATTCACATTATTTACATTATTCACAATATTCACATTATTTACATTATTCACATTATTCACAATATTCACATTATTTACAATATTCACATTATTCACATTATTCACATTATTCACATTATTTACAATATTCACATTATTTACAATATTCACATTACTCACATTATTTACAATATTCACATTATTTACAATATTCACATTATTCACATTATTCACATTATTTACAATATTCACATTATTCACAATATTCACATTATTTACAATATTCACATTATTCACATTATTCACATTATTTACAATATTCACATTATTCACAATATTCACATTATTTACAATATTCACATTATTCACATTATTCACATTATTCACATTATTTACAATATTCACATTATTCACATTATTCACATTATTCACATTATTTCAGGGGATGTATTGCAGGTCCTAATAATATTGAACCATAATACTTCCCTTCCATTTATTGTGGCTAAAGTGTCGCAATACTTAATATCAAATTGCAATATATTGTGTATTGCAATATAATGAAATTACAATCTATATATATAGAACTGTGAGGTGTGACAACAGCAGTAGTCGTGGATCTGAGGTTAAGCGCTGCTTAAACCATGTACACATTAGTTGCTGGTTAGTGACATTCATATGTTTACATTGCTTTATTTACAGATGTGTTCATTCAGCTGGAACGCTCTGAGGTCGACGCTCGTAATGTTCCAGTGGGAAAAAGCCCACGTCCCAGTGTCCTCAGTATGTTGTGTAATACTTTAGTGCAGTACAAAAACCTCAATACTTTATATAATGGTCTAACATCTAAGTCTTATCCCTAATGTTTCAGTAGTTTGTTGACCACAGGCTTGGATTACCTCTAATGATATCACAAGGTGGAACAGAGCATTTTTCGCATTGGTAAAAAGACTAAATAAGAGGCCTCAAACGAATACTAATGAAACGTAACATAACTCCAAGTATGTGTTTGACCAGGAAAACACATGAAAACCTTAACGTTTCATTCAAATTCCTGGTACAACTGTTAATATAATATATCTACTAAACGTCATCAATGAAACAGAACAGTGTATTCATAGTTTCTTTCATAGCCTTTTACAGTATCGTTGAAGCTTTATTTACATCTGAGCAGCTTAAATCACTTAAACTTCCGCACAAATTACGCTCTGAGTCGTTTTGTTAAACCCAACCACATGTCCTAATCTCCCAAAGCCTCGTTCGATTTCCCCGCCCTCATCATTCCCGGGCTCAGAGTGACCTTTTCCAAGGCCATTATCCCGGGAAAATCCTGGCCCGGGGGCTGGACACGTCTCCACTGGACACTCGGAATGTCAGCTGCCAATCAGAGCTGGAAAATCAGATAGGAGCGTGTCAATCACCTCTCACCCTGTACATGTACACCACTGTCCATACGGCTGAGAAGTACTTCAAATCCAACAAAGTACACGTGATGCTGACCCACATTAGCTTTGACCAGGGGAGAAAAGTAACTGCAAATACTCACGTTACTGTAAGTGAGTAGGTATTGTATATGAGTATATTTTTAAATGTAATTGAATGTGTACTTGAATAATCATTGTAGTTGTGTAATTATACTTGGTTACACTTATAATATTCTAGTTTGATCGAGTCTTTTAATAAAGCCTGTAATACCTGGCCCCTCACGGGAACCTGGCCCCTCACGGGAACCTGGCCCCTCACGGGAACCTGGCCCCTCACGGGAACCTGGCCCCTCACGGGAACCTGGCCCCTCACGGGAACCTGGCCCCTCACGGGAACCTGGCCCCTCACGGGAACCTGGCCCCTCACTAGAACCTGGGCCATCTCTGTAACCTGGGCCCTCTCTGACCTGGCCCCTCACGGGAACCTGGCCCCTCTCTGGAACCTGGCCCCTCTCTGGAACCTGGCCCCTCTCTGGAGCTTGGCCCCTCTCTGGAACCTGGCCCCTCACTAGAACCTGTGCCCTCTCTGGAACCTGGCCCCTCTCTGGAACCTGTGCCCTCTCTGGAACCTGGGCCCTCTCTGGAACCTGGCCCCTCACTGGAACCTGGCCCCTCACTGGAACCTGGCCCCTCACTAGAACCTGGCCCCTCTCTGAAACCTGGGCCCTCTCTGGAACCTGGCCCCTCTCTGGAACCTGGGCCCTCTCTGGAACCTGGGCCCTCTCTGGAACCTGGCCCCTCTCTGGAACCTGGGTCCTCTCTGGAACCTGGGCCCTCTCTGGAACCTGGCCCCTCTCTGGAACCTGGCTCCTCTCTGGAACCTGGCCCCTCACTAGAACCTGGGCCCTCTCTGGAACCTGGCCCCTCACTAGAACCTGGGCCATCTCTGTAACCTGGGCCCTCTCTGACCTGGCCCCTCACGGGAACCTGGCCCCTCTCTGGAACCTGGCCCCTCTCTGGAACCTGGCCCCTCTCTGGAGCTTGGCCCCTCTCTGGAACCTGGCCCCTCACTGGAACCTGGGCCCTCTCTGGAACCTGGCCCCTCTCTGAAACCTGGCCCCTCTCTGGAACCTGGGCCCTCTCTGGAACCTGGCCCCTCTCTGGAACCTGGCCCCTCTCTGGAACCTGGCCCCTCTCTGGAACCTGGGCCCTCTCTGGAACCTGGGCCCTCTCTGGAACCTGGCCCCTCACTGGAACCTGGCCCCTCACTAGAACCTGTGCCCTCTCTGGAACCTGGCCCCTCTCTGGAACCTGTGCCCTCTCTGGAACCTGGGCCCTCTCTGGAACCTGGCCCCTCACTGGAACCTGGCCCCTCACTGGAACCTGGCCCCTCACTAGAACCTGGCCCCTCTCTGAAACCTGGGCCCTCTCTGGAACCTGGGCCCTCTCTGGAACCTGGCCCCTCACTAGAACCTGGCCCCTCTCTGAAACCTGGGCCCTCTCTGGAACCTGGGCCCTCTCTGGAACCTGGGCCCTCTCTGGAACCTGGGTCCTCTCTGGAACCTGGGCCCTCTCTGGAACCTGGCCCCTCTCTGGAACCTGGCTCCTCTCTGGAACCTGGCCCCTCACTAGAACCTGGGCCCTCTCTGGAACCTGGCCCCTCACTAGAACCTGGGCCATCTCTGTAACCTGGGCCCTCTCTGACCTGGCCCCTCACGGGAACCTGGCCCCTCTCTGGAACCTGGCCCCTCTCTGGAACCTGGCCCCTCTCTGGAGCTTGGCCCCTCTCTGGAACCTGGCCCCTCACTGGAACCTGGGCCCTCTCTGGAACCTGGCCCCTCTCTGAAACCTGGCCCCTCTCTGGAACCTGGGCCCTCTCTGGAACCTGGCCCCTCTCTGGAACCTGGCCCCTCTCTGGAACCTGGCCCCTCTCTGGAACCTGGGCCCTCTCTGGAACCTGGGCCCTCTCTGGAACCTGGCCCCTCACTGGAACCTGGCCCCTCACTAGAACCTGTGCCCTCTCTGGAACCTGGCCCCTCTCTGGAACCTGTGCCCTCTCTGGAACCTGGGCCCTCTCTGGAACCTGGCCCCTCACTGGAACCTGGCCCCTCACTGGAACCTGGCCCCTCACTGGAACCTGGCCCCTCACTAGAACCTGGCCCCTCTCTGAAACCTGGGCCCTCTCTGGAACCTGGCCCCTCTCTGGAACCTGGGCCCTCTCTGGAACCTGGGCCCTCTCTGGAACCTGGCCCCTCTCTGGAACCTGGGTCCTCTCTGGAACCTGGGCCCTCTCTGGAACCTGGCCCCTCTCTGGAACCTGGCTCCTCTCTGGAACCTGGCCCCTCACTAGAACCTGGGCCCTCTCTGGAACCTGGCCCCTCACTAGAACCTGGCCCCTCTCTGGAACCTGGCCCCTCTCTGGAACCTGGCCCCTCTCTGGAACCTGGGCCCTCTCTGGAACCTGGGCCCTCTCTGGAACCTGGGCCCTCTCTGGAACCTGGGCCCTCTCTGGAACCTGGCCCCTCTCTGGAACCTGGCCCCTCACTGGAACCTGGCCCCTCACTAGAACCTGGGCCCTCTCTGGAACCTGGCCCCTCACTGGAACCTGGCCCCTCTCTGGAACCTGGCCCCTCTCTGGAACCTGGCCCCTATCTGGAACCTGGGCCCTCTCTGGAACCTGGCCCCTATCTGGAACCTGGGTCCTCTCTGGAACCTGGCCCCTCACTAGAACCTGGGCCCTCTCTGGAACCTGGCCCCTCACTAGAACCTGGGCCCTCTCTGGAACCTGGCCCCTCACTGGAACCTGGCCCCTCACTAGAACCTGGGCCCTCTCTGGAACCTGGCCCCTCACTAGAACCTGGCCCCTCTCTGGAACCTGGCCCCTCTCTGGAACCTGGGCCCTCTCTGGAACCTGGGCCCTCTCTGGAACCTGGGCCCTCTCTGGAACCTGGCCCCTCACTAGAACCTGGGCCCTCTCTGGAACCTGGCCCCTCTCTGGAGCTTGGCCCCTCTCTGGAACCTGGCCCCTCTCTGGAACCTGGCCCCTCACTGGAACCTGGGCCCTCTCTGGAACCTGGCCCCTCTCTGAAACCTGGCCCCTCTCTGGAACCTGGGCCCTCTCTGGAACCTGGCCCCTCTCTGGAACCTGGCCCCTCTCTGGAACCTGGCCCCTCTCTGGAACCTGGGCCCTCTCTGGAACCTGGGCCCTCTCTGGAACCTGGCCCCTCACTGGAACCTGGCCCCTCACTAGAACCTGTGCCCTCTCTGGAACCTGGCCCCTCTCTGGAACCTGTGCCCTCTCTGGAACCTGGGCCCTCTCTGGAACCTGGCCCCTCACTGTAACCTGGCCCCTCACTGGAACCTGGCCCCTCACTGGAAACTGGCCCCTCACTAGAACCTGGCCCCTCTCTGAAACCTGGCCCCTCTCTGGAACCTGGGCCCTCTCTGGAACCTGGGCCCTCTCTGGAACCTGGCCCCTCTCTGGAACCTGGGTCCTCTCTGGAACCTGGGCCCTCTCTGGAACCTGGCCCCTCTCTGGAACCTGGCTCCTCTCTGGAACCTGGCCCCTCACTAGAACCTGGCCCCTCACTGGAACCTGGCCCCTCACTAGAACCTGGCCCCTCTCTGGAACCTGGCCCCTCTCTGGAACCTGGGCCCTCTCTGGAACCTGGGCCCTCTCTGGAACCTGGGCCCTCTCTGGAACCTGGGCCCTCTCTGGAACCTTGCCCCTCTCTGGAACCTGGCCCCTCACTGGAACCTGGCCCCTCACTAGAACCTGGGCCCTCTCTGGAACCTGGCCCCTCACTGGAACCTGGCCCCTCTCTGGAACCTGGCCCCTCTCTGGAACCTGGCCCCTATCTGGAACCTGGGCCCTCTCTGGAACCTGGGCCCTCTCTGGAACCTGGCCCCTATCTGGAACCTGGGCCCTCTCTGGAACCTGGGCCCTCTCTGGAACCTGGCCCCTCACTAGAACCTGGGCCCTCTCTGGAACCTGGCCCCTCACTAGAACCTGGGCCCTCTCTGGAACCTGGCCCCTCACTGGAACCTGGCCCCTCACTAGAACCTGGGCCCTCTCTGGAACCTGGCCCCTCACTAGAACCTGGCCCCTCTCTGGAACCTGGCCCCTCTCTGGAACCTGGGCCCTCTCTGGAACCTGGGCCCTCTCTGGAACCTGGGCCCTCTCTGGAACCTGGCCCCTCACTAGAACCTGGGCCCTCTCTGGAACCTGGCCCCTCACTGGAACCTGGCCCCTCACTAGAACCTGGGCCCTCTCTGGAACCTGGCCCCTCACTAGAACCTGGCCCCTCTCTGGAACCTGGCCCCTCTCTGGAACCTGGCCCCTCTCTGGAACCTGGGCCCTCTCTGGAACCTGGGCCCTCTCTGGAACCTGGGCCCTCTCTGGAACCTGGCTCCTCACTAGAACCTGGGCCCTCTCTGGAACCTGGCCCCTCACTGGAACCTGGCCCCTCTCTGGAACCTGGCCCCTCTCTGGAACCTGTAGTTTCTGCCTCGGGACAGAGTTTTCAGTAACATACATCAACATCTTACTTCTAATCCAAAGAAAGTCCTCAAACTTTGTGAACATCGTAAAAAGACAGGTTTTCTTCCTCAAATTCAATAATCACATGATTACTTTTTAATGAGGTAATTGTTGAGGCTACAATTAGATTAGCGTTGGAAAAACGTCCTTTTCCTTCTCTAATGTGTTTATTACATCCACAGAACACTATTGTCTCTGAAATGACTTTATACAAACACAAACCACATTATCAAACACATACATATGTTTTCACTGTTCTTCTTTCTTTATACTGTGTCTGGAAAAGAAATGATTTGATATATGGCTACGAATAACACCACAAATGAGATTAACTCCACAAATGTGTCATATTGCACAGTTTATATTATTATTGTTGTTTTAAGCTGCATTTCACAGGACACACATCAATTACACGTCATCATTTGTGTTGATAATAATGGTTATTGGCAGTTAAATGCAGTTACCTGGCTAAAAATGTACTCAATTACAGTAACTCGAGTGTTTGTAATGAGTTAAATTCCACCCGTGGTTGTGGGGTTTCCGTTTCTCAGCATTTGTACTTCATTAGATTTGCAGTACTCCTTTGTACGAGCCCAGAGGAACCCCGCCCAGAACGAGGGATCGCCACAGGGTCGTTCTGACTGACGTTCCTCCTTCTCCTTCCCATCTTTATATCAATTTACTCTCACAGTTGCGAGGAAATATTCACGTTCTTTTGAAATATGTCTTTTGCAAGTATCGCCGTTGCCGTCAGAGAGTTTCTATCGCTTATTGCGCAAAGAAGACCTCATAAAAGCGCCTGCAGGTATTTTCATTTGAAGGCTGGAAAACACGTAGTTAATGAGGAACGTTGGACGAAAACGCTGGGGGAAAAAACGCCGCAGCAATAGACACTTTACATGTAGTATAGTATAGTTTACGGCTTAAACTGTAACTCCCCGCTATCACTGTTGGACTGGGGAGCGAAGCCATCTAAATGAGGCTAACAACAATGCCGCTCGCTAACGCCTGACGAGGTAGAATCAGGTGTTTTGTGACAAACGGTAGTGAATGAAACGCAACACTACTCCCAGGTTTTTGACGATGAAACGACGTCACGGTTCGAAACTTATACGAGTAGATTCAGCAGAACGTGTGACCGCGAAGAACACGTGAAAATGTACAGGCCAATTTGTGGTTAAATCAAATTAACTGAGCTTTTTTTGACGCGTATTATGCAAAATGTATCTTTCTGAGTTGTTCTCTTCGACGGTTTTATTTCGCTTCGTTCGCGCTTGTTTGCGAGGTCCTCTCCCTCTGAGCCTCAGACAACACTTTCAGATTTCTCCGGTTTGTGACGTCAAAGGTAGAGCTCAGATGGCTTCAGTGCTGTTTTTAAGTCTTGTCTATCTCCGCGCATCACGTTCAGCACAACCACGCGCTTACATTAGCATGTCGGGGGAAAGTTAGCGTCTGTTGGAGAGAATGAGACGATGTTGTTGAGCACATCTTACCGGGTTTGTTGTCAATTCTCTCCATCCATCTCGACGATTAAATTTGCAATGTATTATTTCAAGATTGACTTCACAGAGCACATTCGAAATACATCCGGGAGCGTTAACGTTTGAGAAAGGACTGAAGTACAACCTACTAAACTTACTCAAATCCCATGTTTGCGGCGGTCAAGACTACAGAGTTTACGGCTGTTACAAAGAAAAGATACCGTCAGCACCAAACATTTAGTTCTCTGCTAAAACAACTGCAGACATTTCATGATTGTCGAACTGCAATTTGTCTTCCATCCGCGCTTCAGCCGCGAGAAATAAGAGCACATCTATACATTTAAATGCTGGAAACAGACTCGGGGCTTGTGAATAGTTAACGCGCTCGAGTTGGGGAAGGTCACAAAGTTAGTCAAAAGCGGCAGAAGACGCAGATGGAGAGAGGCGAGAGGGAGGTATGGATGTGTAGGAGGATGTAAATGTGCTGAATCCAAATGGGCCTATAGAGTCTCAACACGCTGAACCACTGTCTGGCAAAGTGGAAACAACTGCTCCTCCTCGGCTCGGCGTCTGACACATTGGAAAACGGAGGACGCTCGGTGAAGTTGCGCCGCGTAACCGTCGCGATGGAGGGTAAGCTCGCATGCTTTTCTCTGCGGAGATGCTGCTGCTGTGTCCAGAATGTTACGCGCAATGTTGTTGTTTTTTTTAACGCAGCTGATTTTTACCGTCTCGTGTCTTAATGCTAACAAACTGGAACTAATTAATTTCAGTTTTGACGTCCGGTAGTGCTAACAACAGCTAGGATGCTAACCGCTTTGGAATTAGACGCAAACATAAGAGCTGCCTTTGCAATAGGTCTGTACTGGGGCAAGACTTGTTTTATTACATATACAGCCCCTGTAACGTATGATACATTTACTCAATTATGGGTGTTTTATTGCTCAAAAATACCTTAAAAACATGCATTATTGTATTGAAAAAGTGATAAAAACTAAGAAAAACATGCATTCTTACTGTTTCTACTTGAAGAATCAAGAGGGTTTTGGCTTGTATAATGGTTCTCATGGTTTATGCTCATTTCAGCGCTAATTGCTAAGTCAAATGACCATGCTAAGGCAAGGCAAGTTTAGAGCACAATTCCTACACAAGGCTTTTCAAAGTGCTTCACAAAACAAAGAAAAAAAATGCATTCAAATCACAACCTGGCAGAAATCACAAAAATGTCCGTTCATTCAATTTAACAGTTTCGCTGACATGAGTCATACATTGTGTCCGTGCTTAGTGATCCGCCAGATGGAAAACCAAATCTATTGGACCACACTGGCAGACACTCTTTCCTATATTTAATTGACATTGCCAGCGTAACAGGCGTCTCCGGGACGGGCACATCGCTTTTAGATTGATTCTTTCCCATGTTTGACCGTCCCTAGACGTCAGCGCGCTATCTGCCTCGATGACGTCTCTCTCGTCAACGCCTCCATCTTATGTATGGCGCTTTTGTATCTTCAACGATGGACCCAGTCTTGTCTGGCCCCTCCCTAGAATTACCTTCGCTAAACTAATTATCCCAGACAAAACTCGAGCAAAGCTTTTAGTGTTAAAGTTCACTCTTGATCAGTGGGTAGGTGCGCCAGGCTCTAACAGTTCTAGATGCAATAACGCTTTCTAACTTGGCTCTAGTGTGACTCGTATTTTGGTCGAGTGGTAAGTCCGTTTTTTTATAGTTTGCTGTGTTTGGTGGCTAACGCTAACCTTCCCACTGAAAATGCATGTATTTATTTTCTCTTTTCCTTTTTTTTTTCTTTTTCTCTTCTTCTTCTTCTTCTTCTTCTTCTTCTTCTTCTTCTTCTTCTTCTTCTTCTTCTTCTTCTTCTTCTTCTTCTACAGTTTTGATCTGTGTTTATTCTTTCAATAAAAAATAAAAAAATAAAATGCATTGGAGCCAAGATATGGAACGGCACCAGCCTTTAGAATGCAAACAGCGGAAGGCTCTATTGGGGAAAATGGTCCTATTACCTCTCATAGTTCCAGTTCTGAACAGCGTGCCCACAGAAATATACTGTGTGCGTATAGATGTGTATATTTTTGTATAGGACCGTGAGTCTGGTGCATTGTGAAGCGGCGGCGTGTGGGAGGGCTGCGCCGAGCGAGGTCGTCCCCAGGCACAGCTAACAGTCTGGGCTTTTGTCGGAGCCGGCGTGGGGGTGGGAGAACCAGGGAGGGACGGCATTGTCTCGCACCTCCCAAGGCCACGCACACACACACACACACACACACACACACGCACACACGCATGCACACACACGCATGCACACACACACACACACACACACACGCACTGCAATGAGATTCAGGTTTATCAAGTGTTCGTGAAGATGAGAAGTATGAGGATGCACAGGACCACTTGATAACTGATATTTGTCTGTAATATTTGTCCCTTTGCGATATCAGCGGACTTAAAGGCACCGTGGCTGATTTTTGCTGTTGCAGTTGCAGCGGTCTTAACTATTTTTCACTAATATAATCCGAGAATCCAAATTATTCGTGTTTCTGTGTTTATTAGCACTTTTCACAACGTCCAGAGGCCAAGGAGTTTTGTCGTCATGGTAACGTCAACAGCAACTAGCATGATAACTATGCACTAGAGCTATTTCCTGGTTTGTGGTCAATAAAAAATGCTGTATAAATAAATTATTTTGACCCTAAGAGCTGCTTTTATAATACATCTGCGCTAGGGAAAAAAACTAATTTTATATGAAAAAACACCCCCTGACCCTTTAATATTAAGACTGACATCAATTTATCGTGTTTCTAAGGTTGGATCTAAAAGAAGTCAAAGTATCATGATTGTCTTCCTTTCCTTCCTTTTTCATTTGTAAAAAGTTTGTAAAGGCATTTCACATTTAGTTTTAATCTCACTGAACTAAAAAACCCATACAAATGTCTAAATATTGTCGGAAGAATATTAAACATGATCGAATAGTGTGTCATGCCAACAGTGTCTTCAGTTACAGGCAAATAGTATCTGTATTTGCTGTTTTTATGTAATTTAAATGGACTCAAAGGTGCAGAAATCAGATACTCATCGGATTGTGGTGTGCATGGAAACGTAGCCAGTGGAGATGGGGCTTGCCTAACCAAAAACTAATTGTATTGTATGTCGTTAATCTCTACTAATTTAGAATACCAACCAGAAAGTCGACACAAATGAGAATGATGAACTGAAAGAAGGTTGGTCAAATTAAAAAAAGGACCTAAACCCTGGTGAAAGGAGATGGAAAAGCTGATGGTTCTGCTACTGTAGGTGTGAATTGTAACTTATAGCTGAAAAAAAGGCTTTATATGCAGTTTAAAAGTACATTTAGTACCACTTTATAAGAACTACACCATAATAAACCTTAATAAAGCATGAACAAAGACCTAATTCATTCATTTAACTAAGGTGTTACTAACCTGCTGACTCATTCTCTCTGATCATGCTCTATTATGGCTATTAAAGTATAGTAAAGTGTCTAAACATATAGATATGTCACGTATAGCACGTACACACAATATGTATAGCATTGTTTACACCAGATCTATGTGTGTTTCTGAATGCATGTCAGACGTGGCATATGTCGGTGCCTGTAGGTGCGGGGACGCTTGCCGCATGCTAACGCTCACATTTGCATAGTGAAGTGCTGGCGCGGCCGTGCTATCTCGGCGCTCAGGGCACTGGAGACGTGCCCCGCTGCAGACTCAACCTGATCCGGGCCGGACGCCTGTGATACTGCGCGGTCACGGCGAGAGGAAGAGACGTGCTCAGCTTCACCGCGGCGCTAACGCTAAGTAACGCTATACGGTACGATACGCTGCGGCGCCGAGAAGCGTGGCGAGCTCGTTTATAACACGGCTTGATCAACGGAGTCCCTTTGGAGTCGCTGTAATGTCCTATTGATTGATTATAAAAGAATTACAATTACAAATCATAAGTCGTCATTTCTCGTGCGAGGTAATATAACGAGACGCGTAGATATTGACAATACGGCTGCAACGGTTAAATGACTTCAGCTATAAAAATCATATCGCCTATAAAAAATAACTGCAATTGTATTTTGATAATTGTAATCTGAACAATACAGACTCCACGACACCTTTTATAACAACGACAGTGGCATTATTAAAACATTTACCAGTCGACTAATCAAATAAATAATGGCAGACTAATCAGATGCTAAATTAAGTGATTGTTAGTGACAGGACGACCAATGTCAACACAGCGCTAACAGATGGATGCATTATAATTAATGCCACTGACAGGCGTAATAATAGCTTGTTAGAATGAAACAAACGGGTATATTTTTCAATCCAGGCTGTTATTAAACAATAAACAAGTGGTTTTGTTTGCGGTCATGTGCCACCGTTAGCCAACTGTTTTTCAGCTAGCCACACTCGCGCAAACGAGCTCCTGAAAATGCGTTGTTTGAATCCATTTTGTATGTATTTTTTCTTTAGCTTTCAGACCGTTTAAAAAAAAAAAACAATGCTGCACAATTGAACAAAATGAAAAACGATGGAAGAACGACTTCTGTGGTTTCCAAATCTGCTACGGAGAATGTCGATTGCAGTACTATTTGAGTCTTTCTCGTAGAGCTGGGTTGAAATAATCGATTTTCCGATTTTCAATCGATTCGTACGTCCAAAGATCGATTTAAAAAAAAAAAAAAAACTTTAATTATAATTCTTTTCTACATTTCCCTCAGTGAACATCAATCTACCTTCAAGAAAGATAATTCAGGACTCCTGGATTATCTTTCTTGAAGGTAGATTGACCCTTAACCTTTTCATCAGTCTTCCATCAGTAACTACCAATACTTGTAATATTTGCTGTTTAATATTAATATAATACTAGTTTGAATATGTTGCTTCTCTACACAGTCATGAAGTGAAGGAAACGGTTCAAATACATTTTTAATTATTAATAACATTAACCCCCGGATCCAATCGGATCGAATCGGAAATCAGATCAAAATCGGAGCGAATCGGATGGGATCTGAGAAATCGGAAAAAAATGATTTTGAAACGTAAAAATCGGAATCGAATTGATTCTTGAAATTTGAATCAAAACCCAGCTCTACTTTCTCGAATGCTTGCTAAGATACTAAAAGCGCTTTCAGATGCATTATTCATTCTCTACTCACTTGTTGAAGGTAAGCTACTTTGGTTGCCACAGCTGCCTCAACCGATGGAAATGAGGCCGCCAATCTACGCAATTGGCCCGTTGCGCACAATATTCTTGCCTAGGGGCGGTGGGCGAAGTGTCTTGCCCAAGGCGGAATATGCACAGGAATCTCGAACCTTATACCTTCTGGTTTTGTTGAGCTTTTTCCGCCACAAAAGTCCTTTCCTCCGCCCAGAAATAACGTTGTGTATTCATGCTTTGAAAGAATATTTTTTTGCCGGCTTTTACTACCCGAGCCAGTGTACGGCGCTTGTGCTGAGTGTACTGTAGATTTGACGGTAAACCTCTGTGTCATCTGCCCCCGTTTCCCTCCGGGCCGAGGGAGAGCCCGTTTTTATTTTGGTCGTATTCAGCGAGCCGTGCCAAATGGCCATCTTAAAGCACTCACCCGTGTGCGGCAACGGCAACGCGGTCTTACAGAGCGCCGCGTTATGTTCAGAGCCGTACGACTGGCATTTTACTCACCAATGTGTTTAGTTTGATTCTAGATTTGACTTTTGTAGCATTGTGACATTGTTCCCTCGTCAAAAACACACACTCAGAGTTGCGTTTGGCTTCATTCACACTTGTTTCTCTAGCCCTGTTTGCGAGGTCCTCTTCTCTGCCTCGCGTTTTTTGCTCATTCAACCATTATTCATCCAGGCAGGTCGATGGAGAACCAACTCTCATTTGCGGCGGCACAAGAACGGAGCAACGGAGCAAAATAATACACGGTTGAAACGTTAATTCACTCACGCGTTCGACGATCTACAATACAAAAGTGCGAAAGAGCCACTTAAAAACCGATCAGACAGACTTAAGGAAGACTTTAAAGACATCAGCGTTTTTTTCGCCGCTCGTTCCAATCGTTGGGGGATGGAATGGTAATGAGGTGTTTTACCATTGATAGTTTTGCGAGTGAAACGACGCCAACGTAACGACCTGCAGGAATGGAATGAAGAACGCGTGCCAAAAGGAGATACGGGCGTGATATCGCCTTGATCCATAATGGTGAGCGACCGATGGAAGGTCGATTCAAACGTAGGAACCAGAACCAAAAAACGAACGGAAGAGAAGTTGAGGCCGCTCCTGCTGAACTTGAAACAAAGACACAGATGCGTGCAAGTGGGCCGGATCAATGCATAGTTAGCTACATTTTCCGACGGCAATTGGCGCAGATGAATATAGCCGGAGCTAACAATACGATGTGATGAGGCCCGACTGTGCATCGCATTGTACATGTTTTAAAACGACCTTTAAGAGCCTTTAGCCGTGTTATAATTACGCTCTCTTCTCATTTACCCTCTCCAGTGAGTCGCACATGCTTGAATAATCGTTATCTCGCCAGCTCGGGAAAACAATCCTGTTTTCGCCGACCCTCCAGATCCGTTCTCCAATTATGATTTTTTTTCTTAACGGGAGAAGCGTTCACCTCAGTGTTTTATCAGCCAGAAGTCAGCAGCGTTTGTTTCTTTTATTAAGTCCTTCTAATCAATATTTCAGTTTACGTTGAACAAAATATGAAAATAGGATCCTCATACCATAAATCAGAACTAAAGCAGACAAGCGCACAAAAGGAGATAAATTATGCAATCTTTTAACCCCATTCCTTCATCATTTGGGTGCTCAGAAATCCCAGTTTGCAACGATCCCCTATCCCCGCCCACATTTGTTGTTGTTTTTTTAGAATAAAGAGAGGGTCCTAAACCCGTAAAACAATAATAAACTATAAAATAAAACCACTAAAATTTGCATCGCGGGTTATTCAAAATCTCTGTACAGCGTTGGACGTTATATCGCCATTGGTAACGCAATGCCACTCATTAGCCCGCGTTAGCTTAGCATGGCAGTGCGGCGTCGTGGGAATAACAGACGGCGGGCGCACAGTGTCTGGGCTCGTGTATAATGGAGTAAAGTGCATAAGCAATGTATGAAGTGTAAGAAAACATGAGGAGTTTGAACCCAAAGCCCATCCGCTCTCTCTCTCTCTCTCTCCTTCTCTCGCTCTCTTTCCTTCTCTCTCTCTCTCTCTCTCTCTCTCTGTCTCTCTCTCTCTCTCTCCTTCTCTCGCTCTCTTTCCTTCTCTCGCTCTCTTTCCTTCTCTCTCTCTCTCTCTCTCTCTCTCTCTCACACTCTCTCTAGCTTTATCTCTCTGTGTATTCATTTGTGCGCCTCTCTTGCCCACTCTCTCTATTACTCCTTCCATTTTCCCCTTCTCTCTCTTTTTCCTCCATATTTTCTTTCTTTCTCTCTCTTCATCTGCTCCTTTTGCCGTTCTCCCCTTCCTCTCTCGCTCTCTCTAGCGCCCTCTCCGTCTCTCTATTTGCCTGTGTTTGTACACTTCTCTTTTCTATTCTCTCTTTCTCCTTCCTTCTTTCCCTTCTCTCTCTTTACCCTCTCTTTTCTCTCAATTCCTCTCCTTCCCGCTCTCTCTCTCTCTCTCTCTCTCCCTCACACCCCCCTTTCCCCTTTTCCCTCCCACTTCTTCTATCCACTTCCTTCTTCCACTTCTCTTTCTTTTTCCCCTTCCTCTTGTTCCCTCCTTCTCTATTTGTTTCTCTCATTCTCCAACCTTTCTCTCTTGCTCTTGCTGTTTCTCCTTACTTCTGCTTTCTTTCTCCAAACCCTCTTTTTCTCTCTTCCCCTTTTTCCTTCTCCCTCCCGCTCTCTCTCTCCTTCCCTTTCTCCCTCCATCCCTCCATCCCTCCATCCCTCCCTACCTCCTGGTGCCCTACATACACCAGAGTTCACCCGGCATTAAATGTTTATGCACAAACCCAAAACTATGGAGCGGGTGTAATTTAGCGTGAGTTAGCCTGAGTTAGCGTAGCCTCCGCGGGAAGAGCAGGGAGCTGGATTCTCGACTAAGAAAAGCAAACGCCAAATAAAAGACACGTTTGAATCAAGGTGAATTTATGACTTTACAAGTAATATACACTGATGACAAAATTTGCTAGTTTAATTTTTTTCTCTCATAAATGTGCATATTCAAACACAAAAATGTACTCTACAATTTGCTTAGCTCTAATGCTGCTTTGAGCTAGTTAACATCTTGTATATTTGTGTTTTTTCATACATTTGCATGTTTAAACTAAAGAATGCACACACCAATTTGTTTATTCCTTCATAAGTTGGCCCTAATATGCCTTCTTCCACTTGCTTTTATTGAAACAAATGCATTTGTGTAAAAAAATTGCAAAAGTAAGTGCTGATTTTGATTATAACATTGGGTGCAATGACTTCACATGCTAGCACGCCGAGCTAATGGCTAAAAACAGCAGTATTGAAATTCAACACTTAAATTAAATGAAAGCAATTTGAGCACTGACACTATCTGTATAAATCTGGTAAATTTGCGTTGCTGACTTTCAAAAACACAAAAGAGCACTTCCTGGATTACCGCCTGATGATGTCACAAGCTGGGAGTGTCTAGAGTGTCTGGAAAGTCCAACAACGTGAAATAAAACAAACCAAAACACCACTCCGGGCATGTTTTTTGATGAGGACGACTTTATATTACGTGCTTCAAATGTCAGTAACGATCTTGCCCCATTCAGGCCCCTTTAGCAGGCCGGATAGAATTACGCACATTGTAAGCAGAAAAACCTTTATCTCTCGTTGGTCATCAGGTTTACTCAGCCACTGCCCCACAGTCACACCAGACTGAGAAGGACACAAGATGGTCAAATATTCATGTCGACTCTGGACTTTCCCATTTGCAGTGGTCGTAGTTCCACTTTTCCAAGACGTGTTGAGATGGGCCAATGTTTTAAAGGAAATCTGAAAAACAGAAATGACACATGGAATGAATACCGTACCTCGAAATCTAACAACGTACTTCTGGATTGGACAAAAAATGTATTAACACCGGCGAGTTACGTCTCTTGAGAAGCCGTTGTTCCAAAAAAGTACTATAAGTCGCACCTTTTTTCATAGTTTTGGCCGGCGTGCGACTTATACTTATATTTTTACTCCGGAGCGACTTATATGTGATATTATTTGTTATTTTCACACTTGCAACCTCATTTCATACTCCAGTGCGACTTATAATTTCCCCATGTGGGACAATAAAGGAATATCTTATCTTATCTTATCTTATATGTTTTTTTATTCTCTATCATGCATTTTTTGGCGACTTATACTCCGGTGCGACTTATAGTCCAGAAAATACGGTAGTGCTTCGATGGTAGAAAATATGAAATAAAATGCATAGGAAAATTGTCAGGAATGAACCGTAAAATGTATTTAAGTTAATTTAAATGTTTTGCCTTTCACGGATCCGATCTCGTTGCATCTCACCCCGTCCTGACTAGCCGGTATTTCTATTCCGTGTTGACATTTGTACCGGCGCGGCACAATCCCAGCTGATGTGGATGTTACAGGGCAGATGGTCGGCGACTCGTCCCCCCGTGACGTGAGCGAGCGTGGGGGTCTCTGGGGTGGAAAGTGGGTCAGGGGGGCAGTGGTGACCATTAGCTCGTGGCTGTGGACAAGCAGCTTAGCCGTGAGACTATTAATAGCACCAGGGAGCAGAAGTTAGCGTAGCATACACACATCGAGCCAGGCATGACCCTCACACAGAGCCGTGATGACGTCGATATACTCTAGTATTTGTACTGTAGTATTCGGATCTGGTTACAGTTAATGAGGCTGAAAATATGACAAGATGAAAAACAAATACGTTTGGTCCTCTTAGGGTTCGATCGTTTTTTTTGCTGTTCACTTATTGCTGCACCTGAATACATTCTCCACACTTTTCTTTATTGTCATTATCAGACTTAAACGATTTTTATTTTTATTTTGTATATGAGCAAAAAAAATCCAATATTTCATTATCTAATATGAGAGGTCAGAACTTTAAATGTAAACATCTCAGAACTACTCAGAACACCTTTAGAACACTATAATACTTAATTAGACTATTTAAAAATGTGCTGTTGATTTTGATTTGAAATTTTGATCTGATGAGATAAAAGAGTGTCTTTTTATATTGTACTTGTTTCTTTTCTTGTTTCTTTTTCTTTCATTCTTTTTTCAATTATAATGTCAAAAAATATTGTATATAGTTATATGTTGCAACTATTCATAAAAATAAATACATAAATAAATTAGAGAAATGCTAATCCAACCGAGATCTAGAAAAGTTCTTTTGTTTCCTTTATTCTACATCATTTTAATTTGAAATGATCCTGATTCTTTTTTCTTTCATGCAACGCGTCTGTATCAGTTGTTTTTGTTTTACTAAGGAGCTTTTTTCCTTTGAGAGTTGACATTTGGCTTAATGTTGCAGATCCATTAAGTTTCACTCAAATTCATTTTAAGTTTCTTTTTGTACCGTCTGAAAGCCAGATTGGAAAACACTTTTTTTTTTTTTTTTTTTCTGTATTTGCTTTTTTGAAAGGTGCACAGAACCTCATCCCCCGCTCCGCTCTCCTCTCTTCACCAGCTATAATCCATTTTCTTCAAGGTTGCTCCAGCGCCAACGCTGAGCGGGCGAGACAATGAGACGGCTGCACGCGGCAACCTGAACGAAAGCTTCTTTTTTTTTTTTAAAGAGAGAGGGAGGAAAAAAACACACACAAAAAAAAGGTGATTGCGGCCAAGAAGAGGTGGCAGAGGGTGATGGAACGGCAAAGGTAGAACTGTGAAAACACCATTTTTTATTTCAGAAAATAAGTACGGTGCACGTGGCAGAGCAAGAAGGAGATGGTATGTTCCATTCCCGGGCCAGACTGAGGCCACATGAGTCTGCATGTTCTCCCTGTGTTACCTCCGGCTTCTCCTGCTCCTCCCACCGGGATTGGCAAAATTGGCCACTGTAAATTCCCCTGAATGACTGTGAGAGTGAATGTTTGTCTGTGTCTCTAGGGCAGGGGCAATTGTTTTCCTCCGAGGGCCATATTCAAATCCAGGCAGATGGCGGAGGCCCACGATCATTGGTGTGGAAAAAAAAAAATCCCAAAAATTAAATATCAAATAAAATATCACTTTTCTGTCAAATATAGGCTATTTTATCTATTATTTAATTCATTTCACGTCATATGTATTAAGGATACAAGTGTATACAGATGCCTAAGGGCCAAATATTTATTATTAATTAATTATTTATTTTTTTAATTTTACTTGCGGGCCACAGTTTGCCCACCCCTGCTCTATGGTAACCCTGTGACGAGCCAGGGTGTGCCCCGCCTCAGGCCCAAAGTCACTGGGATGTGCTCCAGTCACACACGACCCCTGACAAGTGGTAGAAAAGGAAGGAATGAATAAAAAAATATAAAAACACATTTTATTTTTATGTATTAGTGATTAGTTGTTTTGTAGCATTTTTCCACTTTAAACAATTACTTAGTATTCGCATTTATGTGAAAGTAAGAATTTTACTTTTAATATGGGCTGCTGGAACAAATCAACTTTTTTTTTTGCCGTTTCCATTTTGTGCATTTCATGATTTATTATTTTCTCCCTCTCTCCCTCTCTCTCCCCCCTCCCTCCTCCTCTCTCTCTCTCTCTCTCTCTCTCTCCTCCTCTCTCTCTCCCGATCTCTCTCCTTCTCTACCCCTCTCTCTCCCCACTCCCTTTCTCTCCCTCTCTCTATCCTTCTCCCTCCCTTTCTCCCTCTCCCTCCCTCTCTCTTTCCTCTCTCCCTCTCTCTCCCCCCTCCCTCCTCCTCTCTCTCTCTCTCTCTCTCTCCTCCTCTCTCTCTCCCGATCTCTCTCCTTCTCTACCCCTCTCCCTCTCTCTCCCCACTCCCTTTCTCTCCCTCTCTCTATCCTTCTCCCTCCCTTTCTCCCTCTCCCTCCCTCTCTCTTTCCTCTCTCTCTCTCTCTCTCCCTCCCTCACACACATGTCAGTTCCTCTTTGCCGCCGTCCCTCCCTCCCGCTCATGTTCTCTTTCCTTCTCTGTTCTCTCCATCTCTCCCCCCATGTTCTGGATGACAGTATATTCCTGTTTGCACACGGGCCTCTTCATGTCAGCGTATAGTCCCCGTTAACAGCCTTACAGGTTGAGACGTTCCCGTGTCGAGCCTTCCACAGTTCTTCTTCTTCTTCCTCCGGGACTCCTCTCCCGCTGCTCACATGATGCAATATTTATCGAGCGTAGAGTGTAGAAGAACTGCTCGTGTCAATTCATCTCCTTCTCCAAAGACAACAGCCAGTGTAAAGAAATGCAAGGGATACTTAACATATTTTCTCCACAATATGAACAGGAACGGCACATTTGGGCACATTTTTGGTCTCGAAATGAGGTTGTTTATTTTCTTCGGTCGATAGGCAAAGGAAAAACACGCACCAAGAGCAGAAACATAACATTTCACAGACAGGAATCGATACTGAAAGCCGTGTTTGTTTCTTCTCTTTCTTCTGAAGGCGCCTCCACTGACCCGCTAATGCCACAGTGAATGTAAGGCTTGGGCAAATATCCACGGGGCTGTGTTTGAATAACAAATGAAAGTGCACTAATCATTAGCATAATTAGTGCGAGAAGAGCCTGTTAATGTGGATAATTGCAGCCTAGGCACGTCAGTGTTTACGTTTGTGTTTAGGCAAAACTCAATGGAGATTTTCAGGCCGACTGTAAACGACTCATGTTTGTTCAGTCCAATTTGGAAGCTAGCAAAGCATTACAGGGCGGCGTATTTTGGGGGGGTTGAATAAAATGTGCACTAAATTTTTCGCCTTGTCTCCATGGTTATTTTTATTTTATTTATTTATAAATTTTTTGTATGTATTTATTTTTTTGCAGGTTGAATTTATTTTTTGCAGGTTGTATTTATCTTTTTGTATTTAGTATTTATCATTTGATTCTGAGAGCTGGTAAAGCATTTCTTTCTTTGTTTTAAAAGTCTTTCTGTCTTTGGAAGCATTTCAGTTCATTAAAGGTGCTATAAATATAAATAATATAAATAAAGTGGATTGGAGCGTGACATTAAACCCTGAGTAAGAATTCACGTTTTTCCATTTGAATTTTTTCTATATAAATAAAAAAAAGCGCTACTGCTGTGATACTGTGGAACATTCAAGGCAAATGAAATATTTATGCACGTGTCGGAATTATACTTGGCATTTTTAAAATACTTAATTAACATCTATATTTAATTTTTGGCTCCGTTTATACGCCTTATGATGCCCTTTTCTGGCAAAAGTTGGAATTGAAGCTTGTCGAAAAGGCCAACTAGCAGCATGACTCTTCTCAACTCGACGCTAAGTTCATTTTTAATCATTTCTGGGTGAAATAAGTGTTTTATTCTTTTCTGCAGATATTCGTTCTTTCTTTTGCACTTCCATATTCGCCCTTTGCGTACGGTGATTAGCCCGCGCCGCATCTTTCACTCACATGCGCTCAGTCATTCAGTCGCTGTTATCGGCCTGTTTTTCCTCGCCCATTACCTTCTTCGGGTTCATCTTTTGTGCAGCGTGACCGAGGAAGCGGCGGCGTAATGAGATGAGGCCGAATTAGAAACCACGAGCACAATGGTTCACTGCGGCGCTCCCCGTGTCCGGCTTTTTAGCGCAGCCCGCTCTCAGACCCCTCATTTAAAGAACAATTTCATCACTTGGGTCATTTATTTTCTTCTGTCGGAGACTCGGAACAAAAGGAGGTACGTTAAATCGTCTAATGTCCTGCCGAAAGGGGCTGGGATTACTCGGCGTGTGTGTGCGGCGTAGTCCGAAAACGCCGGGAGAGAGTCGGTCAACCGCGCACAAAAAGATAGACAGGTGTAATCTTATTAGTTCGGCAACGGCGTCACTTAGAGTCCCTCCGCCGCCAACGAGCTTATTTCGCTTTTGTCCTTTACGTTTAGCGGTCAAAGGTCAAAGTACTTGTCGCTGTTGAGGACACGTATTACGCACAGCTGTACTGTCGTCTGAGAAAACATACCTAGAGTTGTATTTCTCTTCATTTACGCTTGTTTCATTGAACCTGTTTGCGAGCGCGTCTTCTCCGAGCGCTCACATATCACTCCGTTTGAAGTTCCGGATTGTTGCGTCGCAGGAGAAGAGCCGGACGCTTCCTTTCGCAGTTTTTTAAGCGCATAAACCATCTCTAGACTCGTACGGTTGTCGAGTTGTGTTCACGACGAATGCATGGCTCTGTTAGCGCGGCGATCACGTTGCCTAAAGGGCTGTTTTCATCGTTCATTCCCATGTGGGAGTGAATTGCTCCCGTCTTTCCCGGTGATGTGTCCACTTCTCAAGTTTACACGTGTTTCCTGTGGAGTTATTGTCCGTGATCTGCGTGCTTGTGATGTGTTCTGTCTTGTTATTGTTGTTTTTTAATTGTGTTACCTTTTCATTGGTACATCAACGTGTCCAGGGACAACAGATGGAAGCTAACATGTGGCTATAATCTGGCATATTTAGCTAAGTGTCGTGTGTTCTTTAATATGCACTGTCCCTTTTCTAAACAAACAAATAAGCCACAAGAGTGCAGAGTATGTCCACTTTGACTAAATGTGTTGAGAATTATCTGTGTGGTTGGGCTTATGTATGCTAGCAACGTTTATTAGCATCTGAAGGTAAGGTTCTATGCGCTAATGCTAAATTAGTAGACGGCCCTGGTGACATTGGCCTTTTTGGCCTGCGTAACTGTGACAAGAGGGCTCTGATTGGTTCTCTGGAGATGTCAGACTCTAATCTGACAACAAGTGTAGTCTGAGTACTGAGTGCATGTAAAAGCGGTCGCGGGAGAGGGCCAGAGGATGTGGGTGAAAGGGCAGGAGAGATGCTCGTCCTGGGGCTCGCCTCTGTCATGTTAGCGTAGCTGTAGCTTGTCCGATGCTATTAGCTCATGCTGTGTTGACTGACTGCTCGGCTTCGCTGCAAATTATAACATGACAGATATTATCTAAAGTAATTAACTTCCTCGCTGGTCAGGACACACCTCAACCAGCACGAACATGAAGCGTGAGTATTCCATTGTTTTTCCCGTGAAAGATTTATTTATTTTTTTGGAGTATTTTGGTGACAAAATCAGACCACTGTGAAAAATGTCCCTGATTGATTTCGCTTGTTGTTGGGTTTTTTGCTTCATTTTTGTCCGTAGACGTTTATATTTGTTCACGAGCAATGACCACGACCCCAGGCTAGAATGCAAAGTGTTTATTGACGTACGAGAAACACAAAAACACAAATGTACAGAAGTGGATTCCGTTTCGGGGCTTCTGGCGATGCGGGCTGTACGCTCCCCGGCCTCGAAAGCCCGTCTAGGAGATAAAACATAAGAATTAGAAGAAGGAGGGAGCGGGAGGGAGCGGCACGAAGTCACGAACTATGATGTGTGTGACATGGATGCTTAAATAGTGTAGCCACCATTCGACTGAAGCGGCTCGCTCACATTTTAGTTGCGTTTTGCGCTCTTACAGGAGACTTTTCCATTACTCACCATTGACGGCAATAATTTTGTCTCTCTTCGGTGATGAGGAGGCTGATGAGGCTGACGGTTCTGCTGCTGCGGTGGACACTTTGGCACTTTATAGCTAGAGCAATAGATGTTTAAAAAGGGGAGACGGTGCATTGCAATTGGTCGAGAGGCAGATGTAGCCGGCTGTGTGAACAACTTTGAACTTTACTTTGAAAATCCACATACATACGTTTTATCTGTCACCTCTGGCTGCTTGGTAGGGATGTATTTTTTGAAATCTTAGACTAAAGTGCATCCGACTTCACTGATGCGGCTGATAATTGCGTTTCCACTTACGTCTGCTCTGTTTGACACAAGCATTGATCCATTAGCATCTATTTAAGGCAATACTGCGACTTCAACTCAAAGCAAAAATTAAAGCTAGTAGGAAGAAGCCATCGAAAAATGACTTTGCATTAGTGTTTAATGATAGGCTTTTTGGCCTAAAAAGTTGTGAAACTAATCATTTGTCAAAAGCAGAAAAACACTGTTCCTGCAAATAATAAGTCCTTGTTAGAACGTGTGCCCGCCTCTCCGCCACCGTGTATCTCTGAGCACAAGGCCAGGCTGTGTCACGTTAGCCTATGCTAGCTGCATGTGCCAGGCTGCGACAGGACGGTCCGTGCCCCTCTGCTTTGGTAACATGGCCTCACCCCCCTCCTCATGTCAACATCCTTTACTTTGTATTCTCTGCTTCACTCTAACATCACTGCTGTTCAAATGAAAGGCTTTTAATCATTTTATAATAGTGATCCCTCGTCATAGCTGGAGTTGAGTTTAGCTTCATTCACACTTGATCTTTAATCCTGTTTGTGAGATTGACTTCTTTGTTCCATCTCTGAGCCTCACAAAACACTCTGTTTCAAATTCCCCCTGCGATGCGCGATATGGCTGTTATTTAATGCTATATTGTTATCAAGGTGATATTTTAAAGTACTTTTTTGACACAGTCATTTCAAATATAGTGTAACTGAAATGAGCTTGTCTTATTGTCTATGAACTTAATTAAGTAATAAAAACATCTAAAAGAAAAAAAAAGTCTAAATCAAAGCCAGTTTAGGACTTTTTGAAAATACCAAATACGATCCGACACTCTCGTTTAAAACAACCACATATTAATAAAAAATTGTGGTAAGCCTAAACGATACAAAGATAACGTGAAGTCACCTAAAATACAGCTCACCAACAGATTTTTACCACTTTCAGAGATGGAATTAAATGAAAAAAGGAAAGATGACGTGGCTAAAATACAGCGAGAAGGATCTGTGCCAGGAGCCAAGGTCATTGTTTTAGTTGGGGACGGCGCGATAAGTCACGTGACGCATGAAAAGATAAACACACATTCTTTTCCAAGCGCCACTGTTTCTGAGATAACGTCACTCCTTCCAAATATTATGGCTAAGCATGGAGGAGCTAAACAGCTGATTGTGCACGTGGGTGCAGTGGACATGCGGCGGGAACAGACTGAAGTTTTGAAAAAAGACTTCTTGAAGTTATTCGACGTGCTTGATAAAATGGAAATCAAAACATTCATAAGTGGACCTCTTCCAAACATCGACAGGAGGATAAACAAGTTTAGCCGGCTTCTTCAGCTGAACACATGGCTGTCCAAAGAGTGTCCCCCGAGAGGACTACACTACATTGAGAACTTCTATCTATTCTGGAAACGAGAGGACCTGTTTAAGAGAAATGGCCCCCACCTATGCAGAGGTGGAGTGAGGGTGCTGACAGAGAACCTGCTCCACGCTCTGAGGCATTGGACTGGGCCTGGACAGGGTCCTGAGCAGATAGTTAGAGAAGAGAGGAATGAGAGAAGAATTCCTGCTCCATCAGCCAGAGACCGAGCCAATGTTTCAACATCAAAAGCACCACAACCTCAGCCTCCACCAAAGGATTCATCAGCAGCTGCTCCACCACCACCAGCAAAGGATTCAGCTCCAGCTGCTCCACATTCACCTCCACCGCCTCCAGCAAAGGAACAATCTTCATCGCCCCTGCCTTCAGACCATCCCTGGGTTCCCCCTGCAACATCTACTCCCACTAAAGATTCTTCATTCTCCTTCTCATCTCCACTCTCACCCATGGGCCTTCCCAGCCATTTTGAAAGTCTGATCAAATCAGGCATTAAGATGGCTCCACTCACGCCCAATATAGCAAGGGCTATGTCAATACTTATCAACTCTTCCCTGCACAAGCCGACTACACCAACAACAGCCCCACCACCCATCCCCCCTCGTCTCTCACCTGGTATCTCCCATAGCTAGGATGCACTGGGTCTCAGCGTTGCCGGGACTTATTGTCACATTAAAAATCAAACCAACCCGGGGCCCTATGTAAAAAGAGCCCCCCCTAGTGCTATTTCTGTAGTCACATCATCACAGAGATGGAAAAACAAAATGCGAGTCAGGCCCAATCTGAGAAATGTGATTCATATTCCCTGTGAAAAGATAAAGCCCAGTCTCACTGAAACTAGTCTGAAACTTGCTGTGCTAAATGTCAGATCCTTATGTAACAAATCTCTCTTAATTAATAATTTTATTTCTTCTTATAATCTTGATTTTATGTTTTTAACTGAAACATGGCTTGACAAAAACACAGGAAATGTAGTTCTGATAGAATCTGCTCCACCCAACTTTAAGTTTGAATCTGAAACACGAGAAAACAAAAAAGGGGGTGGAGTCTGTGCTGTCTTTAGAGATGAAATAATTACCCGCAGGTTGTCTTTTGGGGTGTTTTCATCATTTGAGTATGTATCCTTTAAAACGGTCTCCATCCATTCTCTTCATTGTTTTATACAAGCCTCCCCAGCACTGCCAAAGTTTTATTGATGATTTTACTGAGATGCTTTCAGTCATATGCACAGACTTTGATGGTTTGGTCATTACAGGTGATTTCAATGTGCATGTTGATAATATTTGTGACAGAAACGCTAAAGAGCTTGATGCTGTCCTTGAAACCTTCAGTCTTACTCAGCATGTGAGAGGCCCCACCCACAGCAAAGGACACACTCTAGATCTCATAATTACAAAGGGGGTAAATATTTCAAATGTTAATGTGATCGATGTTGCTCTGTCTGATCATTTCTGTGTCTTCTTTGACCTGTCTGTTTCTCCCAAACCTCCGGTTGGTCCTGCAGTTGTTCAGAGGAGACATATAAGTGATGGCACAGGTGCACTGTTTATGGAAATGATAAACTTCGAAAATGTCTCATGTTCTAATGTAAATGATTTGTTGAACTCTGTTACATCTAGTGTTTTGAATGTTCTGGACACCATCGCCCCTATAAAGGCTAAAATGGTTAAAAATAAGCAGAAGGCGCCGTGGAGAAATGATGATTCGGTCAGGGCACAGAAAAGGGAGTGCCGCAGGGCCGAACGGAAATGGCGCAAGTCAAAGCTCCAGGTTCAAAAAGAGATTTACAAAGAAAAGCTGAATATGTACAACCTAATCTTATGTAGAACTAGGGAAAGATATTTTTCTGAAATAATTGGAAGCTGCAGTAACAACTCGCGTGTCCTGTTTGCCACAGTAAACAGATTAACAAACCCTCCAGCTCAGCTGCCGTTAGAACTCATTTCCACATCCAAGTGTAATGAGTTTGCATTATTCTTTAATGACAAAGTTCAGGGCATTAAAAATGCTATAAATGCCACAATGCAAAAAATTACCCTAAAACCACCAAGACACTTAGAGCTGACTCACTTTGCACCAGTAACTGACAAAACTGTCCATGAGATCATCACCAGTCTGAGTTCATCTACATGCTGCCTTGATGTGTTACCCACCAAATTTCTAAAGTCTGTGCTGAACAGTTTGTTAGCACCACTCACTCACATAGTTAACATGTCGCTTCAATCTGGAACATTCCCAATGTCTTTGAAAACTGCGGTCATAAAGCCTCTCCTAAAGAAGAGCAGTCTTGATGCCGCAGTACTGAGTCATTACCGGCCCATCTCTAATCTGCCATTTTGGGGCAAAGTCCTTGAAAAGGTTGTTTACCAACAGCTCACAGATTTCCTCTTAATAAACAACTCATTTGATGTTTTTCAGTCAGGTTTTAGACCTCATCACAGCACTGAGACTGCTCTTGTCAAGGTGACAAATGACATCCGCCTGAACACTGACACGGGCAAAGCCTCAGTCTTAATTCTGTTAGATCTGAGTGCTGCTTTTGACACTGTCGATCATGGGATCCTCTTACAGAGACTAGAGGACTGGGTGGGCATCACTGGCACTGCCCTAAACTGGTTAAGGTCCTATCTGGAAGACAGGAAGTACTTTGTTGAAATTGGTAGCTGTGTCTCAGACCACATGACCCTGACCTGTGGAGTGCCCCAAGGGTCAGTCCTGGGTCCCCTTCTGTTCAACCTCTACATGCTGCCGTTGGGTCAGTTGATACGCAGTGAAAATGTGTCCTATCACAATTATGCAGACGACACTCAGATCTATGTTTCACTATCGGCAGGTGAATATGGACCAGTAGATTCACTCTGTCACTGCATCCAACAGATCAGTTTGTGGATGCAAAACAACTTTCTCCAGCTGAACTCAGACAAGACTGAAATAATCGTTTTTGGCCCACAGAAACAAAGAGAAAGTGTTAGCGGTCACCTCCAGAGTCTCGCTCTAAAACCTACAAACCAAATTAGAAATCTGGGGGTAATAATGGACTCAGACTTGAACTTTAATAGCCACGTCAAATCAATAACATCAGCAGCTTTTTACCATCTAAAAAACATTGCCAAAATCAAAAATATAGTGTCAAAACCAGATTTAGAGAGACTTATCCACGCGTTTGTCTCCAGTAGATTAGACTACTGTAACGGCCTGCTCACTGGTCTCTCCAAACGAGCTGTAAAACAGCTGCAGTACATCCAGAACGCTGCTGCTCGGGTCCTGACCAGAACCAGGAAGTATGATCACATTAGTCCTGTTCTCAGGTCTCTGCACTGGCTCCCTGTGGCTCAGAGAATAGACTTTAAAGCAGCTCTGCTTGTGTACAAGTCTCTCCATGGCCTAGCACCAAAGTACATCTTGGATATGTTAGTGCCATATGAACCATCTCGGACTCTGAGGACCTCAGGGACCGGCCTCCTGCTGGTGCCAGAGTCAGGACAAAACATGGGGAATCTGCGTTTCAGTTTTATGCAGCTAAAATCTGGAACAGTCTTCCTGAAGATGTGAGACAGGCTTCTACTCTGACAACGTTCAAATCTAAGCTAAAAGCTGTTTTGTTTAGCTGCGCATATGACTAAAAGGATTTTTTCTTTGCACTCTTCTCTTTTGTTTGTGATTTTATTAGTTTAGAAAATCAGTTGGATTGATAATTTTTAATTTAGTTAATTTTATTGTATTTCTGTAATTTCTTTGTGATTTGAATGCATTTTTCCTGCTGTGAAGCACTTTGAATTGCCTTGTGTATGAAATGTGCTCTACAAATAAACTTGCCTTGCCTTGCCTTGCCTAATTCCCTCTGCTGACAGTAGATGGAGTGTTAACACCAGAAGCTGATGAGAGAACGTCTGATAGAAAGTCATGCATGTTTTTATGGCGCCTTCCAGTCGTCCTCTGCGCTCTAATTTGTTCCTAGTTCCGACTTGTAAGTTTACTGCTCTCCAACTTCAAAGTCGTACTTGAAAACGGGGAGAGCATTTCAGAGTGAGAAACCCCAAAACGACAGCGCTGCGTTTGCTGAGGGATAAACACAGACAGCTTCATTACTGATCGCACTTATTTTACTTTTGTTTGCTACTGTCCACGTGCTGCTTCTGTGCTGCCCCTGAGCGTTATGCTAATGTTGCTAATGTCAACACGGGGCTAACTTTTATATTATATGTAATACAGCTTTAACGTGGATTCAGCGAGCACTCTGGCGTTTCTCCAGCGCTCGCCTTGATTGCGTCTCACACATTAGGTTTTAAGTGAGCGGCTTTAGGTGTCCGTGCCGTCAGAAAACCTGCTCTTAACAGGTCTTACGGTCAGACTCTGAGCCTCGCGGGGGCAGCGGGGGGACTTCCATTCACCTTCTCCCCGTCCTTCACTCATGTCAGAAGGCATGTCATCCATCACTCGTCATGGAGCTATTTAAAACGCCCCCGACGACAGGCCGTCTCTCTGGGGGAAAGTACATCTCCCACTGCCACGTTCGAGCTTTTAGTTTTTCATAATTTAAGGTGAGAGAAGGTGTACGATGGGATTCTGGAGCCACTAGCCGTTGGTTTGAGAGCGATGAAGATGTTGCAGTTGTGGTTAAAAGTTAGCGAACGTTTATTTTAGTGTTGATATTTCACGATCAGTTTTAGGGTGTGAATTGCAGATAGGTTTCGGAACAGTTTATTCGAGGTTTAGGGCTTTCTGGACCATAGTTTGACCGTTTCTGGGAAGTTTATACTTTAACTTCCTGGATGGACATGGGCAGAACATACAAAGAGGTAATGCTGTAGTGTAACTGTTACCTAGCGACCATACTGTAAACAAGGGCTATGTCAAAATCGAATTCCTTGAGCGTAAATTGTCGTTGTATTTTGGATGGTATTTTGTGTATTGATGCTATAGACATATGTTAGATAGATGTTAGTTAGAAGGATAGACAGATAGATAGATATATGTTAGATAGATAGATATATGTTAGATAGATAGATATATGTTGGATAGATAGATATATGTTAGATAGATAGATATATGTTAGATGGATAGATATATGTTAGATAGATAGATATATGTTAGATAGATAGATATATGTTAGATGGATAGATATATGTTAGATAGATAGATATATGTTAGATAGATAGATATATGTTAGATAGATTGATATATGTTAGATAGATAGATATATGTTAGATAGATAGATATATGTTAGATAGATAGATATATGTTGGATAGATAGATATATGTTAGATAGATAGTTGAGGTAAAGAAGGAGCTGAGTCGAAAGGCAAAGCTCTCGATTGACCGCTCAATCTACATTCTACCCTCACCTATGGTCATGAGCTTTGGGTGATGACCAAAAGGACAAGCTCGCGGATACAAGCGGTCGAAATGAGTTTTCCCGTTTTCACATGGGAGGAGCTCGGAGTAGAGCCGCTGCTCCTCCAGCTGAGGTGGCTCGGGCATCTGTTCCGGAGCCTCCTGGGCTCCTCCCTGGGGAGGTGTTTCAGGCATGTCCCACCGGGAAGAGGCCACGTGGAAGACCCAGGACACACTGGAGAGACTATGTCTCTCGACTGGCCTGGGAACGCCTCGGGATCCTCCCGGAGGAGCTGGAAGAAGTGTCTGGGGAGAGGGAAGTCTGGGAGTCCCTGCTTAGACTGCTGCCCCCGTGACCTGACCCGGATAAGGAGAAGAAGATGGATGGATATAGATAGAGGGATTACATTTTTTGAACTTTCAACTTTTCTTCACAAACTGCCACTTGACTGGTGTATAAGTATCATAAATATTCAGCCCAGGTACTCTGCTATACTATACTCTGCTATACTATACTATACTATACTATACTATACCACACCATCAAACACACTCAGAACGCTGTCTCATGCACTTGAGCAGCTCGAGTCGTGATAATCAGTGATGGAGGAAAAGCATCTCTAACTCAGCTTTTATCACTCGCAATCGCTCTTTGAGCAATCAGGCTTTTTACTCCCCTCCTCCTCCCCTCCTCCCCTCCTCCCCTCCTCCCCTCCTCCCCTCCTCCCCTCCTCCCTCCTCTCCTCCTCTCCTCCCTCCTCTCTCCCCTCGCCTCCTTTCCTACCTTCCTCTCGTCCTCTCCTCCTCCTCTCGTCCTCTCCCCCTCCTCTCCTACTCTCCTCTCCTCCGCTCCTCCCCTCCTCTCTTCTCCTCTCCTCCCCTCCTCTCCTCCTCCCTCCGCTCCTCTCCTCCCCTCCTCCTCCTCTCCTCCTCCCCTCCTCCCCTCCTCCCCTCTCCCCCTCCTCCCTCCTCTCCTCCTCTCCTCCCTCCTCTCTCCCCTCTCCTCCTTTCCTACCTTCCTCTCCTCCTCCTCTCCTCCTCTCCTCCCCTCCTCTCCTCCTCCCCTCCTCTCCTCCTCTCCTCCTCCCCTCCTCTCCTCCTCCCCTCCTCTCCTCCTCTCCTCCCTCCTCTCTCCTCCCTCCTCTCCTCCCTCCTCTGCACACCTCATCCATCTCAAACCACATCCAGGCTGGTAACACTCTCGGGGACTTGATAGCGTTTAGCGTCTCCTCTGCTCGATTCTTCAAACCTGCCTTAAAGGTCGTGCGCTAATGATTAACGGCAGATTTAGCGGCGCCTCCTTAATCACTCCTAAATATGGCTTCTAGGCACTTTTTATAGTTACTGCTGTTTAAACTTCTAAATATGGTTTCTACTTCAACAAACTGTTTGCGCTGTTTTTTTAATTATAAAAACTCTTAACACTGTTTCAACTTCTAAAACTGTAAAAACAGTTTCTACTCCAGGAAACTGTTTTAAAAAATATTTCTACTTCTTTCAATTGAAAAAATAAATGAAAATAAATAAGAGTTTAATAGTTTCGATCAAAAAAAAAGAAAAAAACTGGAATAAAAAATTTAAAAATAATAATACTGTTCTTAGTCCTAAAAACTCTAAAAACTATTTATACTCCTAAAAACTGTGAATTAAAAAGTATAATAATAATGATAATTCTACAAAAAGTATCAAAACGGTTTCTACTTCTTAAAACTGTAAAATAATAATAAAAATTTTAAAAAAGCTAAAAACTGTCAAGCTTGTTTGTACTTCTAAAACTATTCAAAAAAATAGTCTCTACTCGTAATGATATTAAATAAAGTAAATGATAATAATAATGATAATTCTACAGCTAAAAAGTATCAAAACGCTTTCTACTCCTAAAAACTGAAAAATAAAAGAAAAAAAATAAAAGTTTCTCCTGGCTCGTAGCTTTCCCGCAGACTTGACAGCGTTTAGCGTTTTCCCTGCGCGCGCGTTCAGACCCGCCCATAAACGTTTAGCGGCGCCTCCTTATACGGGTGTGGGGGCGGGGCCTGTGGATAATGAGGAAGTCCAGATGGTGCGGTGCAGGTGGACGGTGCAGGTGTCACGGCGACGATGGCAGCGTGAAGACACCAGAGGACGAATTAACGTCACAGCGGTCGAGTCACGTCTTATCGAGTATTTTCACCTAAACCGAAAATAACATTCTTTTTTCTGTAAGCCACGCCCTTCAAGATTAAAGGTGACGTATTATGTTTTTAGGGCTATTTAGTCTTAAACTATAACATGCGTAAACCATTGTGTTACGTTTGTTTATCGCGACCCGCAATACTTAAACCAGGTCTAAACCAGGACTAAACCAGGAATAAACCAGGACTAAAGCCGGTCTAAACCAGGACTAAACAAGGACTAAACCAAGTCTAAACCACGACTAAACCACGACTAAAGCAGGTCTAAACCAGGACTATAGCAGGTCTAAACCAGGACTAAACCAGGACTAAACCAGGACTAAACCAGGACTAAACCAAGACTAAACCAAGAATAAACCAGGTCTAAACCAGGACTAAACCAGGAATAAACCAGGACTAAACCAGGAATAAACCAGGACTAAACCAGGAATAAACCAGGACTAAACCATGTCTAAACCAGGACTAAACCAGGACTAAACCAGGACTAAACCAGGACTAAACCAAGTCTAAACCAGGACTAAACCAGGACTAAACCAAGTCTAAACCAGGACTAAACCAGGACTAAACAAGGACTAAACCAAGTCTAAACCACGACTAAACCACGACTAAAGCAGGTCTAAACCAGGACTATAGCAGGTCTAAACCAGGACTAAACCAGGACTAAACCAGGACTAAACCAAGACTAAACCAAGAATAAACCAGGTCTAAACCAGGACTAAACCAGGAATAAACCAGGACTAAACCAGGAATAAACCAGGACTAAACCAGGAATAAACCAGGACTAAACCAGGTCTAAACCAGGACTAAACCAGGACTAAACCAGGACTAAACCAAGTCTAAACCAGGACTAAACCAGGACTAAACAAGGACTAAACCAAGTCTAAACCAGGACTAAACCAGGACTAAACAAGGACTAAACCAAGTCTAAACCAGGACTAAACCAGGACTAAACAAGGACTAAACCAAGCCTAAACCAGGACTAAACCAGGTCTAAACCAGGACTAAACCAGGACTAAACCAGGACTAAACCAAGTCTAAACCAGGACTAAACCAGGACTAAACAAGGACTAAACCAAGTCTAAACCAGGACTAAACCAGGTCTAAACCAGGACTAAACCAGGACTAAACCAGGTCTAAACCAGGACTAAACCAAGTCTAAACCACGACTAAAGCAGGTCTAAACCACGACTATAGCAGGTCTAAACCAGGACTAAACCAGGAATAAACCAGGACTAAACCAGGTCTAAACCAGGACTAAACCAGGACTAAACCAAGTCTAAACCAGGACTAAACCAGGACTAAACAAGGACTAAACCAAGTCTAAACCACGACTAAAGCAGGTCTAAACCACGACTATAGCAGGTCTAAACCAGGACTAAACCAGGACTAAACCAGGACTAAACCAGGACTAAACCAGGACTAAACCAAGAATAAACCAGGTCTAAACCAGGTCTAAACCAGGACTAAACCAGGACTAAACCAGGACTAAACCAGGTCTAAACCAGGTCTAAACCAGGTCTAAACCAGATCTAAACCAGGACTAAACCAGGTCTAAACCAGGTCTAAACCAGGACTAAACCAGGACTATAGCCGGTCTAAACCAGGACTAAACCAGGACTAAACCAGGACTATAGCCGGTCTAAACCAGGACTAAACCAGGACTAAACCAGGACTAGGAAAGGTCTAAAGCCGGTCCAAACCAGGTCTAAACTCTCGAGCGCACTGATCGAAAACAGCTCGGTAACAAAAACGGGTCCATCGATGGGTCCCTTCCTAAAACGGCGGAACCGATAAGCCCCGCCTCTTCAGGATGACATCGTTGATGTCGGAAAAACGGTCTAAGTGGCATTTTTGAACCCAGCATGTAATCGCGAATCGGTACAAAGCCTGCAACGGGGACAACGGTTCAGAAAACAGACATTTTCAGAGCTTCAAATGCAGGACAATGAGGGATTACTTGTTTGAAAGTAGGTAACGCCGTTTGAACCTGATTGAAAGCTCATTAAAATCAATTGTATTTGAAATGTCCTCTTTAAAGGCGTAAAAAGATTGCAGTGGACCGTTAGTAGCACGAAAACAAAACTGCCGGGGCCTTTTTATAAACGACGTCACTAGTGAACGTACGATTGGCCGGTCGAGCCGTAGAACCCCGGCGTGACTGCGCGAGGGGGGCGGAGCCTGATGCGTCCTGCACGTCACTCAAACCTGTCGACACAGAACCGTACGAGTGTCTGTTTGTACGTGAGGGCCATCTGCTGCTGTCAGAGCGGCGCAGGTCGGCTTTCCTCGCGTGCTGGGGGAGGACGGGTGGAGCATTCGAGATGGAGGAGAGTTAGTTAGGTTACTTTGAGGGTCGTTGCTATGACGATGCCAGCTGAGGTCGCGGGGTGCATGTGAAAGGGTTCATGGCTGAATATATTAGAAATACTAAGAGAATTTAACTGCATTTAAATCTATGAGGAATACAGATGGTTTCTACTCTTAAAAACTGTAAAATAAAATAATAAAGGATTCTACTTTATTTTAAACAGTAATTGGACAAATATTGGAACCATAATTGCAATAATCACAAATATGTTGCTGGTTTGACTCATACTTCTGTTGTGCCCTTGGGTAAGACACTTTGCCCATTCCACAATAAGGTGTTTAGTTTTGACTGGAAAAACCCTAATATATTGTTCAAATTATGTTTTACTTAAAGAGTAGTTTTTGTTGTTGTAACTACCCGTATTTTCCGGACTATAAGTTGCACCAGCCAAAAAATGCATAATAGAGAAGACAAAACATCTATAAGTTGCACTGGAGGATGAAATGTGGTTGCAAGTGTGAAAATAACAAATAATATCACATATAAGTCCCTCCGGAGTATAAGTATAAGTATATAAGTATAAGTCGCACCCCGGCCAAGACTCTGAAAAAAGGTGCAACTTATAGTCCGGAAAATACGGTAAGCATTTATTTTTTTTTAAGTTAGGGTCCCAAAGCAAATGATGTTGATTTTCAGGCGATGTATTCAATATATTATCCTGACATAAAACGAGTCATAAGTGCATGAAGTCAACATCAAACAAACAAAAATGAATAATTATAATCATCATAACTATAATTATCTTTTTATTGTACCACATTTAAGCAAGATGCAAATGTTTTATTCGATTTCTTGAGAGAGAAAGAATTTGTGATCATTTGTGTGATGGTTTGTCACAGTTTTATGCACCTATTATTTTTTACCCAACCTTTTATGTATATTTAAATGTATTTATTTTTTACAGTCGATTTCCCAGTGTGCTTTTCCCGTGCCGCGTCCCGCCCGTGCCGCGTCCCGCCCGTGCCGCGTCCCGCCCGTGCCGCGTCCCGCCCGTGCCACGTTGTCGTGGGATAATCCATTGTAATCCCACATGGGGGAGTCTCCAAATCGTCCACTATCCCATCACCCTTCGCTCCTTGCTCCTCCCCCCTTCTCCACGGGGCGGGCAGGTGCAGGGGGTGGAGGGGGTGGAGGGGAAGTGAAGGAATTATCATCTGTTACCACGGTGCCCAGGTTATAGCCACTCTGCCGGGGGGGAGGGAGAGGGAAGGAGGGAGAATGAGCCCCGAGCTGTCACTGCCAAACCAGGCCTCAAATGAGGAATGACACAGAAGGAGCCATTAGAGACGCCTCCTCTTCCCTCTTTCCTTCTCTCCTCCATTTCCTTCTCTCCTCTTGCCTTTCCCCCTCTCTTCTCTCCTCTTCTCCTCTCTTCCGTCCTCTTCTCCTCTCTTCTTTCCTCTTCTCCCCTCTCTCCCTTTTCTTTCTCTCATCTCCATTTATCTCCTCTCCTTTTGTCCCATCCTGTCCTTCCGCCTTCTCTCTCCTCTCTCCTTCCCTCCTTTTGTTCCTCCTTTTCTTTTTCTCTTCACTCCTTTCTCTTCTTCTTCTCACTCTGCCCTTCCCCACTTTGCCAACTTCTCTTTTCTTTTATCTTTCATTCCTTTACCCTTCTCTTATCTCTTTCGCTCTCCACCCACTTCTCCTTTCTCTCCTCTCTTATTTAATCTTCTCTCCTTTCCTCCCCTTCTCTCTCTCCTTCTCCTCTATAGTCTTCTCTTTCTCCCTCCTCTCTTGTTTAATCATCTCTCCTTTCCTCCCCTTCTCTCTCTCCTTCTCCTCTATAGTCTTCTCTTTCTCCCTCCTCTCTTGTTTAATCATCTCTCCTTTCCTCCCCTTCTCTCTCTCCTTCTCCTCTATAGTCTTCTCTTTCTCCCTCCTCTCTTGTTTAATCATCTCTCCTTTCCTCCCCTTCTCTCTCTCCTTCTCCTCTATAGTCTTCTCTCTCTCATCTCGCTTGCTTCTACTCTTCTCCCTCTCCTTTCGCTCCTCTCTCCTTTCCTCCCCCCCTCTCTCTCTCTCTCTTTTCTCCTCTATACTCCCCACCCCCTTTCTCTCTCTTTTCTTTTTCTCGCACTTTCCTCTCCTCTCTCTCCTTCTCTTCTTCCTTTGCTCGTTCTAACCCTTCCAGTCCACACTGCCCTCCCATGTTTTCACCGGCTGGATCGATTCGCTCACCCTTCCCTCCCTCTCTCCTTCCCTCCCTCTCTCCTTCCCTCCTTCCCTCTCTCCTTCCCTCCTTCCCTCCCTCCCTCCCTGTTTCCGGTGCGGCTTCCTGCTTTTGCTGTATTGGATGTTAGCATTGTTGTTAGCCTCCTCCTAAAGGCTCTCTGGTTTCACCTCCTTACACCGTGTGTTTGTGTTAGCATGTTAGCATGTTAGCATGTTGCGTGGGAGTGTGTATCTTTTTGACGCCTAGTTTCCCTCCTCGATGTTAAACTGTGCCTCTTCAGATCATACACAACAGGGGGCGCTGTTTTCTGGTCTTAAAGCGTTTAGCTCTGGATTAGATCATCTCCAGTTCCACTCTTTTTAACATTGTAAGATTACTTTACAATAAATACATCCTAATTAACCTTAATAAATCATGAATAAATACTTGATTATGGATGATTCAGGCTTAGTAACTACTTACTTAAAGTGTTATGTTTAGGAGTTAGAGTATTAAATAGTACTACACTGGAATTATGCAATGTCCCCCTCCCTCCATCCTCCCTCCGTCCTCCCTCCCGCTGTCCTCCTCCCCCCCTCCGTCCCTCCCTCCGTCCCTCCCTCCGTCCTCCCTCTCTCCTCCCTCTCTCCTCCCTCCCTCCTCCCTCCCTCCTCCCTCTCTCCTCCCTCCCCCCTCCCTCTCTCCTCCCTCTCTCCTCCCTCTCTCCTCCCTCCCTCCTCCCTCTCTCCTCCCTCCCCCTCCCCCCTCCCTCTCTCCTTCCTCCCTCTCTCCTCCCTCCCCCCTCCCTCCCTCCTCCCTCTCTCCTCCCTCCCCCCTCCCTCTCTCCTCCCTCTCTCCTCCCTCTCTCCTCCCTTTCTCCTCCCTCCCTCCTCCCTCTCTCCTCCCTCCCCCCTCCCTCTCTCCTCCCTCCCCCTCCCTCTCTCCTCCCTCTCTCCTCCCTCCCCCTCCCCCCTCCCTCTCTCCTCCCTCCCTCCTCCCTCTCTCCTCCCTCCCCCTCCCTCTCTCCTCCCTCTCTCCTCCCTCCCCCCTCCCTCTCTCCTCCCTCCCTCCTCCCTCCCTCCTCCCTCTCTCCTCCCTCCCCCTCCCCCTCCCTCTCTCCTCCCTCCCTCCTCCCTCTCTCCTCCCTCCCCCCTCCCTCTCTCCTCCCTCCCTCCTCCCTCCCTCCTCCCTCCCCCCTCCCTCTCTCCTCCCTTTCTCCTCCCTCCCTCCTCCCTCTCTCCTCCCTCCCCCCTCCCTCTCTCCTCCCTCCCCCCTCCCTCTCTCCTCCCTCTCTCCTCCCTCCCTCCTCCCTCTCTCCTCCCTCCCCCCTCCCTCTCTCCTCCCTCTCTCCTCCCTCCCTCCTCCCTCTCTCCTCCCTCCCCCCTCCCCCCTCCCTCTCTCCTCCCTCTCTCCTCCCTCCCCCCTCCCTCTCTCCTCCCTCCCCCTCCCTCTCTCCTCCCTCTCTCCTCCCTCCCCCTCCCCCCTCCCTCTCTCCTCCCTCCCTCCTCCCTCTCTCCTCCCTCCCCCCTCCCTCTCTCCTCCCTCTCTCCTCCCTCCCCCCTCCCTCTCTCCTCCCTCCCTCCTCCCTCCCTCCTCCCTCTCTCCTCCCTCCCCCTCCCCCTCCCTCTCTCCTCCCTCCCTCTCTCCTCCCTCCCCCCTCCCTCTCTCCTCCCTCCCTCCTCCCTCCCTCCTCCCTCCCCCCTCCCTCTCTCCTCCCTTTCTCCTCCCTCCCTCCCTCCTCCCTCTCTCCTCCCTCCCCCCTCCCTCTCTCCTCCCTCCCCCCTCCCTCTCTCCTCCCTCCCTCCTCCCTCTCTCCTCCCTCCCCCCTCCCTCTCTCCTCCCTCTCTCCTCCCTCCCTCCTCCCTCTCTCCTCCCTCCCCCCTCCCCCCTCCCTCTCTCCTCCCTCCCTCCTCCCTCTCTCCTCCCTCCCCCCTCCCTCTCTCCTCCCTCTCTCCTCCCTCCCTCCTCCCTCTCTCCTCCCTCCCCCCTCCCCCCTCCCTCTCTCCTCCCTCCCCCCTCCCTCTCTCCTCCCTCCCTCCTCCCTCTCTCCTCCCTCCCCCCTCCCTCTCTCCTCCCTCTCTCCTCCCTCCCTCCTCCCTCTCTCCTCCCTCCCCCCTCCCCCCTCCCTCTCTCCTCCCTCCCTCCTCCCTCTCTCCTCCCTCCCTCCTCCCTCTCTCCTCCTCCCCCCTCCTGTAGTGCACTCAGCTGCTGTTAATGACAGCAGATCGATGCTGAAGTCTAACAGCCTCAGATGAGTGTAGATTGTGCAAAGCTCTTTAGTTTGGGGAGAGACTCGGCTCATTGTGGTGCTCTGTGTGTGGCAGGTAGTTATCACATCGCGGGGACTCAAATCTGTACACACGCTCACATCATGGGGACCTGCCTTCCTTTTTATGTAAATCCTATAATTAAGTTTGAAAACTGGATACACATTTAAACAGATGATACTGACAAAATACCAATAATAGGAAAAAGTTCAACGATTCCTGAATAGTTTTCCAGATCTACCACTATTTTTTGACAGGTTTTATGCCTGATGCCCTGTCACAACCGTCCCCCTTGTTATTTAACAAAACATCTGAAAAAAAATCGCTATGGCTTTTATTCACATTATATACTTTTAAACGTAATTATTTGCTGAGTTTTGGCCCTGCAACGTACTGCTTCTCCCTCCCTCTGTTCTCCCTCCCCCCTCCCTCCGTCCTCCCTCCCTCTGTTCTCCCTCCCTCTGTTCTCCCTCCGTCCTCCCTCCCTCTGTTCTCCCTCTGTTCTCCCTCCCCCCTCCCTCCGTCCTCCCTCCCTCTGTTCTCCCTCCCTCTGTTCTCCCTCCGTCCTCCCTCCCTCTGTTCTCCCTCTGTTCTCCCTCCGTCCTCCCTCCGTCCTCCCTCCCTCTGTTCTCCCTCCGTCCTCCCTCCCTCTGTTCTCCCTCCGTCCTCCCTCCCTCTGTTCTCCCTCTGTTCTCCCTCCGTCCTCCCTCCGTCCTCCCTCCCTCTGTTCTCCCTCCGTCCTCCCTCCCTCTGTTCTCCCTCCCCCCTCCCTCCGTCCTCCCTCCCTCTGTTCTCCCTCCCCCCTCCCTCCGTCCTCCCTCCCTCCGTCCTCCCTCCGTCGTACAGGGAAGAGGCGTAAAGTGGTATGGGTGGATCCCTCATCAGCATTAAAGGGGATGGGCCTGGACACAACACACGGCCCAGGACACGCTAGAGGACACGCCCACACACTGGAGAACACACTTCCTGGTTTGGAGCAAAACGTGATCCTATTGGCTACGGGTTTGTGGTTTAATACTACATCTCAAAAACAAAATATATGTCATTATGAGCGCCACTTAGACATATAGACACATAACAAAGTGAATCTAATTTTCCAAAATACATGTTAGTGTTGAAGGAAATGATGTATACTTTTAAGATGTTCCTCAATATTACACCCTGGCCCTTTATGTCTTTGCAAAAACACTCTACAGCTCTTCGTTTCTCTTCCTCGTCACAGAGAAAAAACCACTGTAACAACAATGTCCGTCATGTCATGTTTGTTCTCCATCGGCACGACCCTCCACGCACTCCGGACGAGCCTGTGCACGCGCTGCGAGGGGGGTGGGGGGGGGACAGTAAGGCCGTTCAATACGCCGCCGCGCCTCCGCTCCGGGCCCCCGAAGGTCAGGTGTGTACGACGTCTTTGTAAGGGGCCGTGTCCAATAACTGTCAGTGTGACGCACAAAAGGGCAAAGACGGACACCCACATGAACGTGGTCGCGCAGGGGCCTGTGTGTGTGCGTATGTGTGCGTATGTGTGTGTGTGTGTGCGTATGTGTGCGTGTGTGTGTGTGTGTGTGAAGTTGGGTGTCAGGGTCATATGATGCAGCCAGACAAACGTTCATTCACACACATACGCAGGGGAGGCACAAGGTCGTCCAGCGGGTCAGGGAGGATAACGGTCTTGACATTTGCAGTTGTAAATCTTAGCGAAGCCAATTGTAAAGCGAAGTGAGAAGCAGTGATAATGTGACTTCTGTTCAGCTGATTTTATGATTGTTTATTGATTTGACGCGCTAATGTTTGATTAAATATCTTTAGCTATATTGTGGCCAGCTATGTTTGTCCAGCCTTTAGCCTATATTGCTAACACCAGGCTCTCATTTCTCAGTCAATTACAATGGCAAACCCCTGCGATACACTTGCATTTATTACTCAATTCTGTTCAGTTGTCAGTTTATTCCTGAATATAAACCTAAAGTTTGTTGGTTAATGCTAATTAGCGGTGAGAGAAACAACACTTCTAGCACTTTTGTGGTTCATTTTACTGTCCATTCACTATTTGTGTGACATTTTTAGTACTTCCAACGGACTTCCTGAACGTCATCATCAGGATAATCTAAAAAGAACACCTACATATCTATTTTGTTCATTTTTGTCACACACACGGACCAATTTCGACAAAGTACTTCCTGTTGTGGCCCGCTATGCTTTTGGTGCATCATTGTTCAGCATGACCATGAAATGCTCATTATGCCGCCGTTAGCATGTATGCTAATTTTGGCGCCACATTAATAAGTTGCGCAAAACATTGCTACACGCGGCCATGTTTTGTGCGGAGGCCCTGGTGTTACTTCCTGTGGTCGCAGAAACAGCCCTGGTTTTTCATCGTTTCTGATGCTTGGAGGCTAATGCTAATTCTGCCATCTAGAAAGCATTGGAGCTAACGTAAGGAGCTGTACAAGCCTTTAGAATGCAGGCGTAGGAAGTGTCTATTCTATTGTACTCTCTTTCTATTCATCTTATCGAAGAGGTCCGTCTGAGCGCCGCCGTACCACATAATCTTTCCTTCTGGTTGTATTCATGAACACAGAACCTCAAGAGAAATAAGATTTACACAGACCAAACAGTGGTTTTCAGGCCCAGGGAATCGGTGCATTGTCGACTTGTTGGTCACATCTACTTTATATCATATTTTTGCTGCGAGACTTTACAACCGAAGTTCCGATCTGTGGCAAATAGAGGCAAAAGTGGGCGGGGCAGAATAAGGTGAATGGACTCTGAAGACTGACAGCGTAAAAGCTATTCCATATTCAGAATTCTTATCGTCGGGAGAAGGAAACGCCACGATACATGTCTGCCACTTAATTAAAAACCATGTTGATCGCAGGTTCACCCAGACTTACCGTTAATCTGGTGTCTAATTACACGTGACTGAACTCTAGTCTCTCAAGGCCTATATTAATACTACTACTATTATTATTATTAAAGCTGGCATGACATTGTAGCGCCTTGAGGGAGGATTGATGCGTTCACATTGCTGGCACGGCGTCTCATCTCTGACCCCTACAGTAAGGACACAGCCTACGTTATTTCTAGTATTTTAACTCAAATGAAAACACAAAATACAGAATGTAACAATGAGCACTAAACACTGTGCAGGGATGTTGGGTCCACATAAAGGGAGGACGTTGTGCTGGACGGCCTTGTAACACGATTGTTCCGCATTTGTGTCCAACATCATTCTTCTGATCGAGTCTTTTATCATTTCTGGAATACATATTTTACCTTTTTCCATCAGCAGAAATACGTTTTAAAACATTCATAAAAAGAGTATTTTTTATTACAAGGCCTTTAATACAATATTAACTTTTATTTTTTAATTAGTGTTCTAGTTTTGATAACCTTTTTATTATTTTCAATTTGTTTTTGTTACCGTATTTTCCGGACTATACGTCGCACCTTTTTTACTTCTATTTATACTTATATACTTATACTTATACTCTGGAGCGACTTATATGTGATATTATTTGTTATTTCCACAATTGCAACCACATTTCATACTCAAGAGCGACTTATAGATGTTTTGTCTTCTCTATTATGTATTTTTTGGCTGGTGCGACTTATAGTCCGGAAAATACGTTATATAGATTTCTTTTGTGCATTTTAAAGTCATTTAGATGTATCATTATGTATTTATTGTCATATTTAGTCATTTTAGTTATTCTCTTTAGTGAATGTTATCTTCTTATTCATTCATATGTATATATATTTCTATATTTTTTTATAAAAGAAGCAGGTGGGTTAATATTTACTTTCGCTGCTGAGTTCATATCGGACACAAACACAACAAGGCTTTCCCACGCTGTAAATCAAACGCACGTTTCTGTTCCAATTCACCCGAGCGTTCGCAGCCTGATGGATGAAAAAGTGCGCTCCAAGGTCAAGAGGTAGAGAAATCAAGCGCTCCCTGGAAATTCACCACAAACCTTGGGATTCACATTAAACGCTGTCACTGGGAACACAAATAAATCTGTGAAAGGGACGCGATGTCTCAAAAAACACACTCAAAAGTCCACTCACAAAGATCTAAGCCAGTACGGATATTTGGAAGTGGATATATTTGGATTTAAAGGTACAGAATGTATTTTTTGTCTAACATGCATTCTTACTGTGGCTTTGGGGTCTCATTTATGAAGCATGTGCAAAGTGTGAGTTTGCGCATGACGTTTGGGATCTATAAAAAAAAAACTAAACATGGAAATTAGCCCAAAAATGTCCATAAACTCCGATTTGTGCGTGGAGGCTTTCAGACATGAGCTGATCTAAGGAGAAGTTTGCAAGTTTGAAGACGTATAAATGAGACCCCTGGTGGTGGCACGTGGTTTAGTCGATTAATCGGTTGATGGGGTCTTGGTTTTTTTTTTGTGTTTGGACAATTTATGTTAACGGGATTGTGTGGATTGAGTCTCAGGAGTGACTGGACCGTTCCATTTGTCTTTTCACTGATGAAGACACTGTTCACTGGTACTTTTATGTGTATTTTAGTCATTTTCAGAGCTTTGGTCAGAGCTTTGGGCAGAGCTTTGGTCAGAGCTTTAGTCAGAGCTTCGGTCAGAGCTTTAGTCAGAGCTTTGGTCAGAGCTTTGGTCAGAGCTTTGGTCAGAGCTTTAGTCAGAGCTTCGGTCAGAGCTTTGGTCAGAGCTTTAGTCAGAGCTTTAGTCAGAGCTTTGGTCAGAGCTTTGGTCAGAGCTTTGGTCAGAGCTTTAGTCAGAGCTTTGGTCAGAGCTTTAGTCAGAGCTTTAGTCAGAGCTTTGGTCAGAGCTTTAGTCAGAGCTTTAGTCAGAGCTTTGGTCAGAGCTTTGGTCAGAGCTTTAGTCAGAGCTTTAGTCAGAGCTTTAGTCAGAGCTTTGGTCAGAGCTTTAGTCAGAGCTTTGGTCAGAGCTTTGGTCAGAGCTTTAGTCAGAGCTTTGGTCAGAGCTTTAGTCAGAGCTTTGGTCAGAGCTTTAGTCAGAGCTTTAGTCAGAGCTTTGGTCAGAGCTTTGGTCAGAGCTTTGGTCAGAGCTTTAGTCAGAGCTTTGGTCAGAGCTTTAGTCAGAGCTTTGGTCAGAGCTTTGGTCAGAGCTTTGGTCAGAGCTTTAGTCAGAGCTTTGGTCAGAGCTTTAGTCAGAGCTTTGGTCAGAGCTTTGGTCAGAGCTTTAGTCAGAGCTTTAGTCAGAGCTTTAGTCAGAGCTTTGGTCAGAGCTTTGGTCAGAGCTTTAGTCAGAGCTTTGGTCAGAGCTTTGGTCAGAGCTTTGGTCAGAGCTTTAGTCAGAGCTTTGGTCAGAGCTTTGGTCAGAGCTTTGGTCAGAGCTTTAGTCAGAGCTTTGGTCAGAGCTTTGGTCAGAGCTTTAGTCAGAGCTTTGGTCAGAGCTTTGGTCAGAGCTTTGGTCAGAGCTTTAGTCAGAGCTTTGGTCAGAGCTTTGGTCAGAGCTTTAGTCAGAGCTTTGGTCAGAGCTTTGGTCAGAGCTTTAGTCAGAGCTTTGGTCAGAGCTTTAGTCAGAGCTTTGGTCAGAGCTTTGGTCAGAGCTTTAGTCAGAGCTTTGGTCAGAGCTTTGGTCAGAGCTTTGGTCAGAGCTTTGGTCAGAGCTTTAGTCAGAGCTTTAGTCAGAGCTTTGGTCAGAGCTTTAGTCAGAGCTTTAGTCAGAGCTTTGGTCAGAGCTTTGGTCAGAGCTTTGGTCAGAGCTTTGGTCAGAGCTACGCCGTGTCTCCTTTCAGTCCTTCAGTCAATGCCTCGGTGACGCCTTTAGTCGACTAAAGCGCTCGTGTTTTTTGAGAAATAAAACCACCTGTGCCGTGGAACATTCCAGGCAAAGCAAAAACATCTCCATGGAAACAAGCAGGTCCCCCTGAAAGTTACACGGTTTACTTTAACTGACCTGCCATATAAAATGTGTAAATGCCCTTGAAGCAAAACGATAGTTATAGAAATGCTTGGTAACAAAGATATGGTCAGGAATGGGCGATATAACGGTTCCAGTATCGTTTTCGACGGCTATTCTACACCAATATTTGTTCCTTCTTATTTTTTTACCAACTAATGCAGACATTTTAATAGAATCACAATTATGCTAAAAAAGAAAAGAAAAGATGACATATAATAATGGCTGATAAATACAACTTTAAAACCTGATAAAACATTGCCGTCCAGGCCAAAACTGACCGAATGCACAGACAATACTTCCATAAAGTCTCTTATCATTATTGAACCGGCCTGAAATTAAGTTTAGAACATTTAAGCACAGGTCAACTTCATTGTTTATTTATTTCACGATTTCTTGACCCGTAGGCTTCATTAAACAGGACAGTTTCAGCGCGAAACGGGGATGAGAGAAGGGAGGACTCGCAGCAAATCGTCAGGATGCGAACCCACAACACTAAATGTAAATGTGCTGCCACCTTAACCACTCGGCCACAGTCACTTCTCGTCTGTAAACAAGTATTGACTGTACCGAGCGTTCATCATCAAGATTGACCTCACGTGAAAGTTCCCTGACACGTTTCCATGCCAGCGCCCGCCCTCCCGTCACACGTCCGGGCGGAGATGCGGGTTGCCAGGTTTGCTGACGCCGCCCGCCCCGTCCCCTTCCCGCCCCCCGGAATGATTGACGGTCAGGATAACACTGCCCGTCCCGCCTCCGTCTCTTTGGGGGACGCCAGGCTCTTAGCTTCTGCACTCCTCCGCCCTGGGACCGTTGGCGATGTAGGTGGATGTCCTTGAGCAGAGAGACCCTTGACCTCTTTTAAAACACACACAAGGAGGTTACCTGTTCTCCGCTGGCTCCCTGGGGTCCTGCTGCAACACCGCACTCTGCCATACATCAATGTGACTTCTGTGCTCAGGGGATAGAGGGACTTAAAGTGGACAGCGCTTCTCACGTGCTGTTTTTTTTTCTTCTTAGGCAATTGTGTTTAGCTTTTGATAGATGGCAATATGATTAGTAAACCTTTTTATATGACTTTTTTGAGCTTTTAACCATTTTATTGCATCTAAAATATACCTTTAGTAAACTAAATCTAAATTGTACCTGAATTATACTTTTTAAACATGATGCCGATCTCTGTTATTCATGCGGTGAAACGTGGCTAAAGCTAGCGGAAACATGAAACCGCTTCCAGTTTCACGTCAACTTTTCTGAACTAATTTATTTCGCCTCTCTCCGCCGCTACACTGCATTTTAATGTTTCTTTATGTAATGCATTGGGTTTGGATGATACTAGATGCATTATGCACTGGGATTATGACATTACATGCATCAATAAACAGGAAACAGCTGATGCTATCGTGTGCTAGCTTTGTTTTTAAGTTAGCGTCGTTGAAAATACGGAGCTTTATCTGAAGCAGCTTCTTTAAAGTTGTTGTTCCTGACTTTTGTTCTTGTAAATGAGCAAATTAATCCCCCCTTTAAGAGTATCCTGTAAAAGCTGCCCTGTGTGACTGTGACCGCTGCACACTGTCTGCAAAAAGTATTTTAGCTCGCGTGAACCTGGAAGTATGAGCCGAACGCAGCACAGTTTCACTTCACCTTCAGAAAAAGCTGTTCCGAAGCCGCTCAGTGAAATAATAATTAATCTTTCGGTTTAGATTGGACAATTGATGAAGAAGAAAAAAGTTTTGCCTTTAGTATTCTGCCTTGAACACTGTCAAAGCGGCTATGCTAAGCTACGCCGCTATGCATATCTCACACAGTGGTGCCGTTGAAAGCGCTCTTTGTGGGTCCGTACACACATGTGCGTCATGGCGGGAGCGTGGCGGTGTCAGGCGTGCCCCTTAAACACTGAACACTAGCGGGACGCGCGATATTGCCCCCGGTTTGACGAGCGGCTGACGGGGAAAGTGTGGAAACTCCGAGCGGAACAAGAGCAGCACTGTCACGAGCCGTAGAGGTTTGACATAGAGCTGAACCGTCTTGGAAACGTTGCTAATCACAATTTGTTTTGTGACAATTTTCATTGGAGTTATTTGATTGTTTAAACCCGTCCAGCAGCATAAACATTTGAGAGGAGACTGGATGCTAAACTGCTAACAGTACCAATTTTGACTTTATTTGGTGTGTTTATGGCAGTTGTACATATACATTATCAGTGTTCTCGCTGGGCTGAGGATGGAGGATGGCAGGCCGTAGGCGGCGCTCACAAAAAGTACTTTATCGCGAAGTATTTTCCGACGCTTTTACAAAATAAAGCGGTGCTTTTAAACGCCGTGTGCCGTAAACGAGCGCCTTAATTTACGCCAGACGGCGCTCGGCGTTCTCTTAATCTTCGCCATATGCCGCTCCTATGTGGAGGAGTGTGATCATATAGGGGCCCCCTGTAGGGGGCACTTTAACTGACAAGGACATCACAATATTTCTTGTTGAGCTTTTATACATGCTTTATTGGCATCTCAACATACGTACATTAAGTACTTCTTTTTGTCTGTGTTTAAGAGCCTCATGGTCCCACCCCCACCCCTGCCATCCTCCCCCATCCCTGCCATCCTCCCCCATCCCTGCCATGCTCCAACCAACCCCCCATACCCCCCTGCCACGGCCCAAGTCCATCTTACTATCACAGGTCAAATTTGAATTGAAATGTACCTAAATGTTCATTTATTTGTCTTTGTCCTTCAAACTGCACTGATGGTGAGTTGAGGTGATGTGTCTTATTGAAGGGAACACGAGGGCTGAAATAAGCAGAGTGAGTTCAGTGAATGGACTTCCTGGATTAACAGCCAATGAAATCACACTGTGCAGCAGAATGTTTGGATGTACAGTTCCAATTCTTTCTTTAATCATTAGTTGGAGCCCTTAGTGGTCAAAGGTCGATACAGATAACGTTAACAACATACCCTTTGTGGTCACCAAACAGGTACAAAAAAGACCACAATGCATTGCTAGAGTAAATGCAGCGGCATGTCTTTGAACTGTGCACCACACGGTTACGCGGTCGGCTGGCGAGGGCTCAAACTGCTGTTTAAATCATCGTCTGTGGTGTAAAGTGGCTTGTTTTAGCTTGACCGGCTGACGTGGCCATAGCGACGTGTCAAAGCTCGATGACGTCAGATCTCTGAAGCCGAGCAGGGACGGGCCTGGGACACTGCCGGAATGCCGGATGCCACAGGGGGGCGCCAGTACACACCGTCGTCGTGTCCTCGGGCAAGACGACCGCCTCGCGTTTACAGCATGTGCAACCTGACAAACAAAAACAACCTGAATAATCCATTGTGTTTTCGCCATGTACGTAAAATCATCATGTATGATCAGTATTAGTCCATAAATACTGCAGTGTATGGGGTCTATGGGGTGTAGAAGCTCGCTCTAGGGTGCATTAGTGTGTTATAAACATAGAGTCAAGTGCCAGGTAACCATGAACACTGCAGGGGGCTTGAATATGAAGAGTTACAGGAACATGTGTGACTCTAAATGCTAAACTTATGACATAATATAGGGCCTTTAAAGCACAACAAATGTCTCCTTTAATATATGTCATCATCATTATTTTCTCACGGCTTTTTGAACCTCGTCGTCGTGCGAACGCATTGGCGGTGGGACCAGATGCACGTGTCTCCCCCTGAAGACGTGACCGCCCCCTGTCCGCCCCTCCCCCCTGCACTTCCCCCTCCATCACAGTCTGAAAGAAGACATTCTGCTCCTCGACTTTCATGAGCTTTTTGCCATTTTATAACATTCTAGCCTTAAAATGAACTTACCAATTCACTTTAATGAGCGTTAGCCATGTTCTAACATTGTTCCATCATGAAAAACACTCCTGGAGTTGTGTTTTGCTTCATCCGTGTTTGTTTCTTCTCTGTGCTCTACAAACAACACAATTCCTGAAGAGGGAACGCCTGCCCCTCACCAGTCTGGACCCCCACATACTCTCACCCCAGACCCCTGCACCCGACCCCTGAATCCGACCCCTGCACTGTCCACGCATGCTACAGTGGGACGGCAGTGGCTTTAAAGTGAAACTGCTGTGTCCTTGGGCAAGGCACTTCCCACACATTGCCCAGTCGGAGGGCAGCTGTGGCTTCAGTACTAGCACAGCGGAAAGTGGCTGCCTCTCTTTACTTTGGCCCCTCCGAGCGTCACCATCACTCCATCCAAGCATCTGTGTGTGTGTGTGTGTGTGTGTGTGTGATGACGAGGGGGTTGCAGAGGTCATGTGATGAAGCCCGAGGTCACGTGATGGGGCGGGGGAGGGGCCCGCGGAGAGTGATTGTCTGGTTTCATACGCAAACAGGAAGTTGTAATCAAACGCACTCCTCTGCCTCAAGAGGGGGAACAATATTCTCTCTCCTCCCTCTCTCTGTCTCTCCCTCTCTCTCCTCCCTCTCTGTCTCTCTCCCTCTCTCTCCTCCCTGTCTCTCTCCCTCTCTCTCCTCCCTCTCTCTCCTCCCTCTCTCTGTCTCTCTCCCTCTCTCTCCTCTCTCTCCCTCTCTCTCCTCCCTCTCCCGCTCTCTTAACAACAGAAATCCGGATGTGATACAGCACAACCCTTAAGCGGTGTGTTCCCTTTCACGCTGGCGTTGGGGGAATCGATTGCATTGATTCATAAATATTTCATTTATGATATTGCCTTATGGCCCTAGTTTTAAAGGCTTGACTTTTGTGGCAGTGACACTGAACTTCATCAATGTGGAACAGCCACGTGTCACTATTCTTCAAACTACTTGAACGTGTTCTCATGTTACTACTATATCACTAGTTTTATTATTAGTTTTATTGATTGATTTATTAACCTTATATATATTAACCAGGTAAGAACCCACTGAGATGGAGACGTGGGCGTGTCATTTTACTACTGCAAAACACGTAAATGCAGGTTCTGAGCTACATGTCGATATTTATTGAGTGAAAATATGGAGAGTTGAAGTATCGGTTCAGAATGGACATCGATACTTGTATACTTCATTCAGTAGCCTTAATAAAGCATGAACAAAGACTGATTTCATTAAGAATGTTTCAGGTTTAATAACTACCTACTTGATTAATACCATAACCCCTTAATGAAGTCGTTACTAAGCCTTAATCATGCTTAATTCATACCTTTGTTCATGCTTTATGAGGGCTAATTACGGTGAAGTTATTAAGTGGTACCAAAAAATAAATAAAAGTCTATTGACCACAGTTTTATTCTGTGCATCATTATTACTCGTTAGCTGTAATCTCCTTTTCTGGAGCTAAAACGTCTGAGACAAAGTATCATTTCAACACGTGCCTTTAATATTGCAATCGTGTACTGTTAATACCTTGAACATACTTTACTTCACATTTGGACACATTGAAATTCCCAGTGCTGTTCCTCGTGACGCACATCTGCACGCCGTCTGACTGAGCCTGGATTAAACAGCCTAAATCAGGCTTTTCACATTAGCATTATTTTACATAATAAGATGAGCAGTCATTATAGTCCTCCCACCTGCAGTCGGCCATTTTCCCCCCAGTCAAGAGGAAGACGCGCTCGCTCACGCACTTTTAGTCCTGATAAACATTATGATGCATTCTCTTTGTGCCGGAGACAAACGGAGCTGAATGAATGAACTTTTGGGAATAAATAAATAGTGTCCTAGAGGTTCTGTGTGTAACTTTTTTTGCACTCTATCTATATTAAAGCTTTGTTTGGAATGTGCCACAGTCATTCAACTTGAATTCATCTTAACATCTATTTAATTTGAGATGTTTGTATTGCTTTGCGCTCCTATAATAGACGTTATGCACCGACATTATTTTATTAGAAAATGTTTGCTCAAATTCACTTTATAAATGGAAACTGAATGTAGTTTCTCCGTTGTTGCTCAGCTAGCTCGTTTGCTAATGACACTGTTGCACGCCGACTCCCTCCGCCCTTCCATTTTAGAGAATATACCATTGCCACTCCCTATTGTGAGCAGGTCGCCTCTCCACGGATCTGGCTCGTAACTTGCTGCTCGTCTCCATGGAGATATTATGCGCTTACTGCCGTACTGTGGAACGGTCCAGGCTAAACGGGTAGCAGACTTTAGCTAGAAAAGTCACATCTTCGCGTCTTTAAACAGTTCGCATGCAGTAGTGTCATGAGGGAAGGGCGCCACCTGCTGGTCACGAGGGAAGGGTGCCAGGGCACAGGGCAAGGACACTTGCCTGAGCGGGGGCCCCTACCATAAAAGATATTATCATCGTGTTTGGAGCATCAGGGGAACATTCATGGCGGAGCATGTGGACATCCTCGGGAGAGCGGCCTGATAACCCAAGAGCCTTTAACATCCAGCACATTCTCACATCGTGTTCCTACTCATTTTGTGCATCACCTGTTGTGCCTTCATGAGCTGGACTTGTCTTTGTTCGAGGGTCAGACCAGGAAGAGAGAGTCGACTCTGGCAGGAAAAGCATTTTGGAGATTCACATTTGACAAGACGCCTTATTTCTCTGCCACGGTTCACAGTATTTTTCCACAACATGGGGTCCACATTTTTCCAGACAAACCTAAACTATGACTTTGCTTTGGTCCGAAAGGTCAAGCGTCTTTGTCTCTCATGAAATAAACAAATGCCGTAAATGTGTTTAAACCAGGCTCTGACGTCGCTCTTGTGTCGGTGCTTTTACTTTGACAAAAACATCTTACATTTTCATGTTTTGTCATATTCTTAACCCAGTTTCTCCATTGGAATCACATTATGTTCCACTTCACATTTAGCGTCCATCGTGGAGTTTAGAGAGCAGCAGGTGGCAGACCCTCCACCAGAAAAGTTTCACACTGCTCCTTTAATCAGCGAGAGGCAGAACACAACATCGCTGTCCATGGTAGCTCCACCTTCTAACCACTTTGCTGTTTCCTCTTTGCAGATGATTCGTCGTCCGAGAGCGGCAGCGGGAACGGCCTGCCCACCCTGACCCCTCCCGCCTCCATCGTCAGGGAAACCGAGGTCGTCAACGGCAACGGGGTCCCGGCCCCGTTGGACTTCAGTGCGCCCATGTCCTCCTCGTCGTCCTGTGAGGAGCAGCAGCAGCCTGTGGCCCCGCCCCCCTCCTCCACCCAGCGCCTGGCCCTGCGCTCCACCCACTTACCCGTGACCGTCTCGGCAGCCGCCGCCGCCCTGCTGGGGGCGCTGCATCCCGCCGCGCCGGAGGAACTGCGCAGGAAGTATCCGCTGGCTGCCAAAGCGGCCCTGGCCTCGCACCCGGCTCTGCCCCTGCCGCTGCCCCACAACGCACACGCCCCCAGCACCGCCCTCAGCCAATCACACGCCGCCGAGCTCAGGCTGGAGCGAGACGCCAGGGACTATGGGGGAAAGGTGAGAGGGACTTATACTTGATAATAATGTGCCTTGATGTTTAAACGTAGCAATGATATGTCGCGTTTACACCCCAAAGACACACATGATGCATTATGTGTTGCATTTGTTTTATTTACCTTAAAACCTGCTCTTGAGTACCTGTACTTCTCCTATACTACTGTTTTAGAAGATAAAATATTCTATTCAATTCAAATTATTTTTGTAATGCCCAAAATCACAAGAGCAGTTGCCTCGAAGGGAAACAATGAAAAACAGATATAATGAAGAGGGAATTACCATGGGGAAACAAACAAAAGCTAGCTTGCCCCGACATGCTAACGTAAGCACACAGTTAAGATGACGCGATACGAGGCAGAAATGCTCAGAGAAGACCATCTCGTAAACAGGATCAACAACCCCAGCTATGGTTTTAATCAGGGAACAATCTTTTAATGTTCATGTATCCACAGCTCATGGGCCTATAATGACAAGTAAAAGACTTAACTGTATTTGGATAAGTCTGGTGAAGATGTTTGGATTTTAAAAACACTGAGGAGTGCTTCCAAGGTGGAACCAGGCAATAGGCTTGCTCATCCTGACGAGGCAGTTTAACTGAATGTGCCTAAAGTGAGCTCCAAAGAAGAAGAGAAAATATGTAGCAAAAAACCGAACAAACAATGTGGAGCAGTTTTTGCATTATAACATTGATCCACAACCTGGAAAGCACAAAATACGGTTCTACAATAGTATATTTTCCATCAAAATATCAAATTGAGAACAGGAGTTTAAACAAGGACGAGATACAATTGTAAAGAAGTTGAACAGACGAAAGACAGACAGAAGGTGTTTGTTGTCTTTATGAAAGGATAAAGGACAAACAGCGTCCTTGGTGAGAGTGCATTAGCCCCAGATAAACTTTTCCTCCTTCAGAAAAGCTCTTTGTATCTGTATCTTTGCATCTTAACATTGTCCTTTCTGCAGCTTTATACTTCTCACACTCAGTCACAGCTCGGCTGTTGTGTTTGGATCAATGTGGTGAAGCAGCTTAAGTGAAAAGTTTCTGCTAATTGTAAAAAGAAAAACAGTTAAATTATAAATAAAACACCTGTACTTTAATAAAGGCAAAATAGACACATGCCCCTCAAATACACCTTGTGACATCATCAGGTGGTATTTGAGGAAATGCTTCTCCTTGAAGTGCATTCACTTTGTCCAACTTCAGTTCTCATTGCAGTTTCCAGAGACTTCAGTGAAACAAACTCACAAAGTCTCAGATCATTTTGAAAATTATTCCAAGCTGTGGGAGCAGCATAAAGGACTGTCTTACATCTATTCAAAGAACACTAACATGGTCCATGTTACTAAACGTGTCCGTGTTACTAAATTAACTTAAATTGATCTGCATTTTGGCTGATTTGAGCACTTTATTAGCTTTTCTTACTTGATTGAGTCGATACTATAAGACACTGCTCATAGTTTTCTAACAGAAAAATATAATATAGAGTCTTTAACATTACAGGACCTGTCAGGACTTGTTCAAACTGCTTGTTCAATCGTGCTTCATCAGAATTCCTGCAGAGACGTTTTTCTTTATTTTTGACTTTCATTTATCCGTACATTTCTCACCCGGGGCCGTACTCTGTTCTTGACCCGGCGACATAGCTCTTTCCCTAAGTGTCTGGGTCATTTGATATTGAACGGCCCTCAGATCCTAATGAGCCTCTCAATTAGACTTTTATTAGACCTGCTGCTTGTTATAACAAAAGCCTATTCAGTGTTTAAACGCAGCGATACAAAGAAAGACACTCGCTCAGGCGGCTCAGGACATTATTCTGTCTCTGTCCTTGACTTTAATTGGATGTGTAGAGCTGAGATTTCGACGGCCTGAAAGTGGGACTGATTTCTCTTCCTGGTTGTTTTTTTTTTACACCGGTGAACATCTAGTGGTGGTGACTTGCAGCAGAGCAGAAGAGTGCGATCAAACTGTGCAGCACACGTCTCCGAGTCGTTTAATCGCTTTGTACCGCCGTCCCACAAACCGCAATAGCCAATTAGTGAATATGAAAAGCCGTTTGCTGTCCGAGGAATCAGTTATCTCAGTTTCAGTTGAAGCTTGCCCCCCCCTAACAGCAGTTCATTTATTTACCTGTTGCTATGGTGATTATAGAATGTTGCCGGAACTACCTACTGTATGCGCTTACACAAAAAGTTAAGGAGAATTTGACTGGAGCTACGGTGGTGGACGCTAGGCGGTTGAAGGTGACCCGGTCTGGGGTAAGATGTGACAGCTTGTCGGTAATGGTAACACTTGAAGGGAGGTGCCTGCCTAGTAAGGTGTTCATTGGGTTCATGTGCCATGACGTTAGGCCATATGTTCCACCGCCCCTGCGTTGCTTTAAGTGCCAGCGCTTTGGGCATATTGCAGCGGTCTGTAGAGGGAGGCAAAGATGTGGTGAATGTGCAGGAGATCACGAGTATGGGAAGTGTGACGTGGGAGCAAAACTGAAGTGCTGTAACTGTGGGGAAGAACATAGCTCTGCCTACGGGGGATGCAGGTTTAGCAAAAGAGCTGCTGAGGTGCATAAAATAAAGGTCTCTCAAGGTATATCCTATGCAGATGCAGTCAAGACAGTTTCAAGTAACGAGTTTAGAGTAAATACAGAGAGATGGGGGTCTGCTTTTGGGGAGTCAGAGTGATCAGAGTGACGAGATGGGGGTGGGGGTGGTCTCCTGTCCTCGCCCAGTCTCGTAGACGCACGGCTACCAAGCGGCGACATCAGTGGAAATATTAAAGCCTATGGAATGAAGCCTAAAGAATAAAGCTGTACGGTGGAAGCACCGAACGTCAAAGAAGGAGAGGAAGATGAAGAAGAGTCTCCCTGGAATAAAGCCGGTTGTTGTTGTTGTTGTTGTTGTTGTTTTATGGCGGTTGGCATCCAATTGTTGCATTACCGCCAGACTTTATTCCTCAGACTTTTCGTAGTCCTCAGACTGTCGTAGTCCGTAAAAGTACTCCTTCCATTGCTTTGGTGTTACAAAGCCCATGAGGTCATGATATGTCTTTGTGACTAGAATAGTTGTTGTTGTTTCAGAGACTGTCCCCGTCCAGTCTCGTAGACGCACGGCTACCAAGCAGCGACATCAGTGGAAATATTAAGCCTAAAGAATAAAGCTGTACGGTGGAAGCACCGAACGTCAAAGAAGGAGAGGAAGATGAAGATGAGTCTCCCTGGAATAAAGCCGGTTGGTCTCTGAAACAACAACAACTATTCTAGTCACAAAGACATATCATGACCTCATGGGCTTTGTAACACCAAAGCAATGGAAGGAGTACTTTTACGGACTACGACAGTCTGAGGACTACGAAAAGTCTGAGGAATAAAGTCTGGCGGTAATGCAACACTTGGATGCCAACCGCCATAAAACAACAACAACAACAACAACAACAACAACAACAACAATTGGATGCCAACCGCCATAAAACGACAACAACAACCGGCTTTATTCCAGGGAGACTCTTCTTCATCTTCCTCTCCTTCTTTGACGTTCGGCGCTTCCACCGTACAGCTTTATTCTTTAGGCTTCATTCTATAGGCTTTAATATTTCCACTGATGTCGCTGCTTGGTAGCCGTGCGTCTACGAGACTGGGCGAGGACAGGAGACCACCCCCACTCCCATCTCGTCACTCTGATCACTCTGACTCTCCAAAAGCAGACCCCCATCACTCCGACTCCCATTTAGCGCCTTTAGCCTGTTTTCTATATCTGCCCAATCAAGCTCCTTTGTTCCAAGGAATCTCCCTGCAGCTTTAGCAATGATCCTGATCCTTTCAGTTCTACTTTGAGTCTGAGCAGCACAGTTTACAACATCCACCATAAAGAGTACAAAATCCTCTCTATCCACAACCAGGGTATTCTCATTAATTCTGGAACCTGCACACTTGGGACCTCCACTCTTGAAACCTTCACACTTCTTGGGAGCCACGCTGGCCTTTCTCATTTCGCCCTGGCTGGGAGCAGCGCTGGCTCCTCTCTCTGTATTTACTCTAAACTCGTTACTTGAAACTTTCTTGACTGCATCTGCATAGGATATACCTTGAGAGACCTTTATTTTATGCACCTCAGCAGCTCTTTTGCTAAACCTGCATCCCCCGTAGGCAGAGCTATGTTCTTCCCCACAGTTACAGCACTTCAGTTTTGCTCCCACGTCACACTTCCCATACTCGTGATCTCCTGCACATTTACCACATCTTTGCCTCCCTCTACAGACCGCTGCAATATGCCCAAAGCGCTGGCACTTAAAGCAACGCAGGGGCGGTGGAACATATGGCCTAACGTCATGGCACATGAACCCAATGAACACCTTACTAGGCAGGCACCTCCCTTCAAGTGTTACCATTACCGACAAGCTGTCACATCTTACCCCAGACCGGGTCACCTTCAACCGCCTAGCGTCCACCACCGTAGCTCCAGTCAAATTCTCCTTAACTTCATCCACAGACGTCGCCGTAGGGACACCTACGATAACTCCTCTGACCGTGTTTCTTTCAGCATCAGACACAAGAATGTCCTTTCCACCCAGACGTTTAGTTCCAATCGCCTTCCGTTGCTGAGCCGCGTCCTTGCACACGACCAGCAGCGAGCCATCTCTAAGGACACTCGCACTCTTGATCACTCCCACAGCTACAGTTAGGCTCTTTGACAATGCCACTGAATTCCACTCCTTAAAGGATGCACTATCTTGTGCAAGCTTTATGATCACCTTACAGTCTCTGCTCTCACCCCGGATATCAATAGCTTCAGCCTCATCCTGCTGCTCATTCCCAGAACCCTCGGACGAGCTAAGGGACTTTTTACGTTTCCGGGCACGTGCAGCCAGAAAAGGCTGCTCCTCCACGCCGTCCAGAACGTCTTCGATCGCCGATCCACTCTCCTCCGCCATCTCCCGTTGGTCTCTGAAACAACAACAACTATTCTAGTCACAAAGACATATCATGACCTCATGGGCTTTGTAACACCAAAGCAATGGAAGGAGTTCTTTTACGGACTACGACAGTCTGAGTACTACGAAAAGTCTGAGGAATAAAGTCTGGCGGTAATGCAACAATTGGATGCCAACCGCCATAAAACAACAACAACAACAACAACAACAAAAATGATGCGCGACAGTTAGCATTAGCATTCTCACTGAACATGGGGTTCGTGGGTTTCAGACACGTGACATATTTGTTGTTCCATGTTCTTCTTCTTCTTCTTCGGTGTTTCATGGCGGTTGGCAGATGCTGTTGGTCACGGAAAACATCGCACAAATCTCAAGAAGACAGAAGTTCCTTTGGCTTTGAACAGTCAAAGCCAAAGGAACTTCTGCCGCAAAAAAATGCACCTTTTCAGTGTGCTGCCAACCGCCATAAAACACAGAAGAAGAAGAACAAGAACAAGAACAACAAGAAGAAGAAGCATTAAAAGTAGAAAAAACACATACTTTAAAAAGAATAAAGTCTAAAGAATGAAATGAATGGCGGTAAATGCATCTTGCTGCCGGCCGTCATTAAAAGTAACGCAACAACTGAAGAAGAAGACAACAAACCTTTGCAGACATTTCCATCTGCTCTTGCTCGTCATATGACAGGTTAGACTACTCAAATGTAGTGAACACAATTATATTTCAAATTTTACTTTTACATTTTGCTTATTTGTCCCCAGTTTTACCATTTTTGTGGTTTAAAAAGTTTAAAATGGTTCCTGGTTGAACATGAGCAGCAGATATAACATAGTGATAATTCCACATCTGTTACCTAGCAACCAGACTGAAAACAAGAGCCAAAATTCATATAAATTACTGTACTTTTCGGGCTATACAGCGCTCCTGAATGAAAGCCGTGTCAACTAAATGTACAATGAAAAACTCAATTGTACATGTACCTGTCAATAAGCCGCAGGTGCCCACGCTGTAATATAAGTTATTTACACATAAATATAGTACACAGTAGAGATACGGTTGTCTTTTGAACCGGGGGTCTGGATTCGCTGCGTTATTGTCATTAAACATAGCGATTTGGAGCTTAAAATACAGAAAACATGATGCGTTAGCTTCCGTTAGCCAATCAAAATCGAGAAATTAGATGCTAAGAACTCGCTTGGACAGCGCCGCCACTGACGTCTTCTTCTACAGTCTGTAAAACGCTTGCACTTCCTGCTAAAGTGCCCTCCGGTGGCCATTAGCCAGTTAAAATCTATAAATGAGATGCATTAGATTTGTATGAGCCGCAGGCTTCAAAGTGTGGGGGAAAGTACGGTACGCAACAGGTTTCATGATTTGACAAACCGTAATATCACACCCTTATTTTGTTGAATGACTCTTCAAACTGTCAGAAAATGATATCAGTTCAGTGTAAATTGTCTTGTGCATGTCGCATATTGATGACATCACAGAGGGATGTAACCATGTGTAGCTATTAAAAGAATATGACTGTATCTTTCACAATAAAGCTGAAACCCAAGAGCTTGAACATCGAACAGAAGGTTTAAATCTTAAAAAACACGTCCTATAAAACAAAACATCACCGTCAATATAATAATGTATTGAAATGATTTTTTCAAACCCCTTAAAAGCATTGCATAACATTTCTGGCTGGGTGTCGGCCAACTTGCTTGTCTCCATGGAGATATTATTGCTTTTTCTGGACTGTTCCAAGTTGGTCTGAAAGGTTCCAAGTTAACTCATCTGCCTTGCATTTGTAAAGCAGTTTTATTTCAATCAATAAATCAAAATGTGTCCTCCAGAACACGTCTGTGCACTTTTTAAAATGATAAATCAGAACAAACTAAACAGAACAAGACAAAGAGCACATGACAGAACAAAGTCAGTCTGGCTGTGTTTGTTCTAAACGTTATTTCAGTCCAGTCCTCATCATCCATCTCCTTGGCTCTTTTTTATATTGTTGGTGCAACAGATTTCCATCTATCGATTCCATTGTTGGAGTTTTACCAAATCAAATGGAACGTGGCGGTGGAAGATGATCTGCAGAATAGTCTTTGAATAACGTGCACTTTGACGGTTTTATAAAATACCGTGATACATTTTTTTTCTCAGAATTCTTTCCAAATATGAGATTTTGAGGTCCTCCATTGTGATGTGGGTGACTGGAGCCTATCCCAGTGACTTTGGGCCTTAGGCGGGATTCTTCAGTTTGGCCCTCAGAGGCGACTGTTGTTGTGATTTTGGGCCTTACAAAAATAAATTGATTTGATTTGATTTGATTCAGCAGTTACAATACAATTTCCTTCTTTTTCCCCATTCTCAGGTTTAAAATACCAAATTGAATTGTCAGTAATACATTTAGTTTTGAGAGGAATCCCCTGGAGAGTTCTGCTTGATATGCTTGAACTCACGTGTTGTACGTTTGTTTGTGCGTAGTCTCCTCAGTACAGCTCGGGCGGCAGCTACGACAACGTGAACAGTGTGGGCAGCGTGAAGATGGACCTATCAGCCGAGGACCTGACGATGGGCCGCCACGGCAACCAGGCCACGCCGGACGACGATGACGACGACCACGACGACCACGACGACACGGACAAGATGAACGACGCCGAGGGAGTGGACCCCGAGAGACTCAAGGCCTTCAACGTGAGTGCGAGAGGTTTCAGCGGCGGCTCCGGAACAAACTGACCTCAGGTGTCGTTTCACCCGCAGACTTTAGGACTTATATTGTTATATTGTGACAAACATATTAGGGTCAATAGTTATCCACGAATGCTGATGTTAGCTGTGGGCTAAATGCTACTGCAACGCTAGCGCCGCCTATAGATCTAATGCCAGGGCAGCAACCTCCATTAAGACTCTGATGTGACTTATTTTGAATAAGTTGTGATTAGAATAGACAGATCTGTCATCTTTCTATTACAGAGAGCGTTTTCCCCCACATCATGACCTTTAACATGACGTGCTGTATGTGACGGGGACAGAGACGAGGGTTAAGCTTCCTGAAATCACTTTTCTTCATTTACTTCATGGAAACATTGGCTTTAACTTTGTTCTTGAAAATGAACAACTTATTCAGACACTGAGACAGATACATACCACATATGTCTAAATCACCCTTTATCTTTATGGGCTTCTCTATTTCTTTTTATTCAGCCGTTTTGCTCCTTGCTCTATTTCTACTTGTTCTGTTTGTTTTTTTGTTCTATAAAAATAAGAAAAAAGACACGAAGGAACAAACAAGACAACCACCACTAAACATCTAAAACCCACAGCAAAAATAGCGAGGCTGTATGCAGAATAAAACCACCACTAACGGGAACAAGCGGTAGAAAAGGAATGAAAGAATGAAAGCAGAGAACATTGTGTGAGCTCCTCCTCCTGCGACGCTCTGTTCAGATCCCTAAAGCAGAACCACTGGAAACGTGGACCTGTCACTATTATTGATCCCGGTCCATTCACACTGAGGAACGTGAGCTAACTCTGGCATTCTTCACTTAAACGAGCGTCCAAAACGGACCAGAGGGGGCAGTGTGTCTCCACGACGACACGGCTAACGCTAATGCTAATGCTAAAGCTAATGCTAAGTCTGATCTGATTGAGGGGGCTGCGGGCCAAGTGTCTGTTTGTTCTGTATAGAAAGAGGAAAGAAAGATAAAGACGGGTTTAAACTTGGACTCAATTGGAACAAATCCAGCACTAAACCAGGAGTAAACCAGCACTAAACCAGGAGTAAAGCAGGAGTAAACCAGCACTAAACCAGGAGTAAAGCAGGAGTAAACCAGCACTAAACCAGGAGTAAAGCAGGAGTAAACCAGCACTAAACCAGGAGTAAAGCAGGAGTAAACCAGCACTAAACCAGGAGTAAAGCAGGAGTAAACCAGCACTAAACCACGAGTAAACCAGTCTCTAAACCAGGAGTAAACCAGCACTAAACCAGGAGTAAAGCAGTCTCTAAACCAGGAGTAAAGCAGTCTCTAAACCAGGAGTAAACCAGCACTAAACCAGGAGTAAACCAGGAGTAAACCAGTCTCTAAACCAGGAGTAAACCAGCACTAAACCAGGAGTAAAGCAGTCTCTAAACCAGCACTAAATTAGGAATAAACGAGGTCTCAATCAGGAGTAAAAGCAGTCTCTAAACCAGGAGTAAACCAAGAGTAAACCAGCACTTAACCAGGAGTAAAGCAGTCTCTAAACCAGGAGTAAAGCAGCACTAAACCACACAATTCCAAAGCAACGCGCCTTATTAAGATGAATATGAATCAATATCTCATTTATAATCCTTTACGTGTCCAGACTGGTTTTATTTCAAGGTTACAGGCTTGGATGAGAGAGGAAGAATACTGCGTCTTTGGGATAGTCGCAGGCAAATGTGGCCGATTATGTGACAAAATGTGAACCAAATCTGCCTTTTTAGTCGACGTTCTGCTGTCGAAGAAGCTGGAGCTGCACACGAGCGAGACGGGCCAGGGAAACATCATTTAGCTCCAACTATTTCTGTTTTAAGGCGAGACGCAACATGCAATCCCCCGGAGTATAAGTCGCACCAGCCAAAAATGCATAATAGTGAAGAAAAAAACATACATAAGTGGCACTTGAGTATAAGTTGCATTTTTTGGGGGAAATTGGTTTGATAAAATCCAAGACCAAGAACAGACATTTCATCTTGAAATGCAGTTTAAAATAATAACAGATTAGAGAACATGGTGAATAGGTGTACGTATGCTAACGCTAACGCCTTCAGCTACATGACGTATGCTAAAGCTAACACCTTCAGCTACATGACGTATGCTAACGCTAACGCCTTCAGCTACATGACGTATGCTAACGCTAACACCTTCAGCTACATGACGTATGCTAACGCTAACGCCTTCAGCTACATGACGTATGCTAACGCTAACACCTTCAGCTGCATGAGGCACAGACAGAACTGTGATAAGTGTCTGCAGTGTTGGGAAAGTTCACTTTCTACATGAACTAGTTCAGTTCATAGTTCATAATTCAAGATTTTGAACTAAGTTCACAGCTCCAAAAAATGAACTAGTTCAGTTCTTTTTTTCAATATTATGCAATAATTTTTCTAAATTATTTCCACAGCCCAAATACAACCACAGGCAGCAATTATTTTATTAGTTTAATGCTGAAAATATGTGCCAGATTTCATCTTCATATCCAATTTTTAATCCTTACACAACCAGGATTTACATTCACATTGAAGGGACAGACTTCCCTCATGTGTTGCTGTCCATTCAGCACCACACTAGCAGCAGTTGCAGCTTTCAACCCCACATTATATTCTCAAAAACATGAGGGAAAACTTGCTGGGCAAAGTTTGCACAGAAATGTTAGATTGTTCCCATTCTCACCGACCTTATCATAAAACTCACGTAACTTGTCGTAGCAGGCGACTCTTTGCTGCTCTGTTGACAACACGTTGCTGTTGCGTCAATGCTGCTTTGTTTTGTTCAACTTTCGTTCAATGAACGGTGTGTCTGGTATGTTAACGTAACATATTAACAGTTATTCAGATAACTATAGCATAAAGAACATGCTAACACGTTTAGCAAAGCATCAGTTTTACCCCAAATCACTAAATCCATTGAATTCTTCTTCCTCTGTGTCACTTCTAAACAACTCCACAAACTCCAGAGGTAGAGGAATCCACTTGTTACTTCTAACACAGACATAAAGATCAGCATGAACTATGACACTTCTCAGAGATCTAAATCGGAACTAAAACCGTGTCTTCACACGTTCAGTTGGGCGTTTATTGTCGTTATTGCACCTTTGAATACGTTCAGCACTTTTGCAGAGGGAAACTAGTTTAAATGTGCCGTTTACATTGTATAAATCTTTACCTCACCTAAAGTCGCACCGACACACACCAACCTCTACAATCTTGTACTGTCTAATCCTAATTCTGATTTATCTGCTAAAATAAATCAAACACAAAATATCCAAAATCCCCTCTTCATATTTCTAATCAACAAAACACATTTAAACATTACTCCATCCATTTTTCAGATTAATATGTCCCAAATGTGTGCCTTTTTAAAGCTTTAATTTTATATGAAAACACGACGTGATGATTGATTTAATATATTCTTACCTCTATGTGCGCAAAGTTTCAAATTGGATATTTTTAAATGTAAGATTTGTTCCTACTCGCCTGCAGTGTCGCGCCTTTAAATGAAAACTACATTAGAATGTGGCGCAGTGGGAAAGAGATCTCCTTGGATACACTTGGTTTGCCACATTTTAGGCCTAAATTAGTAGGGGTTCTTATTTATTCAGATTTTCTAGTTCAGAAAGTACAATAAAAATAGGAAAACGCACTAAACAGGCACAAATTTGAACAAAGAATAAGAATTTATAATTTTTTTTAACTCAATTTCAACCAAAACGTCAGACAGAACCCCATAACTCCATTGAGAACATCCCGTGTGTGCGCTGTGCTCCTCAGATGTTCGTGCGCCTCTTCGTGGACGAGAACCTGGATCGCATGGTGCCCATCTCCAAGCAGCCCAAGGAGAAGATCCAGGCCATCATCGAGTCGTGCTCCCGACAGTTCCCCGAGTTCCAGGAGAGGGCGCGCAAACGCATCCGCACCTACCTCAAGTCCTGCCGCCGCATGAAGAAGAACGGCATGGAGGTACGGCCAAGTCACGTGGTCTTTCAGTGCCTGTAAATGACACACATCACCCACAGGGGGCGCTTTCAACAGAGTGACCTGGACACGCCCCCTGGAAAAGGCTCCCGTTAATGCTGGCTCCGGGGGTAAAATACGGCCCTAGATATCTACTTGTACCTCTGTAAATATCTGAAGTATAGGTACATGATACTTTTCCCAACACGCCCTGCCATCTGCTAAACCATACATCGAATTATATAGCCAATAACGATGTGCGCAAATAGCGGCGTGCGGCGTAACCACGGAGACAGCACGCGTCAGTTATTTCAGTTTGGTCTAACGAGGCCGGTCAGAGTAACAGCGTTTAATACAAGCAGCAGTGAAGCCGGCGTGGAGGTATTGACAAGTGCACCAGCCACTTCCTGTAAACACCACACACATGTAAAGTGAGAGGAAATGTGATTTTATTTTACTGCAACACTGTCCAAACACGTCTGTAAAATCTACAATGATCACAGATAAAATAATAATAATAATAATGATAAAAACATGCTTGGCCTATGTGTGCAGATATTTTACCAATGAATAAAAACTGAATAAAATGTCAAGCTTGTTAGTATTACTATTATGAATTATTGGTTTCATTGTCACGTTATTGTCATTTCATTGTATTTTTTTAAAGAGTAAATTGACTATAAAGATTGCTCTACAATCAAATGTAAAGACATATAATATGTATATACAGTACATGCGTGTATGTATGTATATATATACATAATGTGCGTGTGAGGTTTAATTTCCTGTAAATCAGGCATGTCCAAACTACGGCCCGGGGGCCAAATGTGGCCCTCAGACCGATTTTGTTGACCTTCCTGCTAAGTCGGTCCAAACAACAAAAAGTAGTAATTTTTACTGTAAAATTGGAAAAATTCAAGCATTTTGATGTTATACTAACCTGATATTCATGTTCCAAGTCTTATCAAAGGGGTGGAGGCTCAGACTATGTCAAAAGCAAAATTTCAAACGAATCACTTCCTCATTGCAGGTTGTCTGTGGCCCTCTGATTTGTATAAGTTTCAAAATGTGGCCCTCAGTGAACAAAGTTTGGACCCGGCTGTAAATGTATGTGAATGGCGTTGCTGCCCTCTAGTGGTTCAACTCAATACTTCATATTGCTCAAGATCCCGCAGCAAATAGATATTTTGTATAACGTTATTTTGCTTCTGTAGCTTTGGTACAAACTACACCAACAGTAGTTTTCAGGTACTTTTTATTCAACAATAACAAACATAGATCATTATATTTAGTCACAGAAACATTGACATCCTGTTCAAAACTGCAGAACAGATAAGCCCCGCCTCTTCACAGTGACATGTTTTCTGGTATAAAAGTGGCCACGTGACATTGTATCGCTCAGAGTCGGACCACTCGAACCTGCAGGAATCACACGACAACTGAGCCAACTCATGAAAATGCTGCACAATATCGATCCCTTTTAATGCTGGGGAAGAACTGACTTGTCTTGCATTGCTGTGTTTCTGAGCTGTGTTCTCCTGCAGACGCGGCCCACCCCTCCACACCTGACCTCGGCCATGGCAGAGAACATCCTGGCCGCCGCCTGCGAGAGCGAGTCCCGCAACGCCGCCAAGAGGATGCGCCTGGAAACATATCACGTCAGTAACACCAGCAGGAAGGATTATAAATTGACTTTATAAACGTGTATGGATTATATCATGTGTTTAACAGCATCAACATCAGGACGTGTTTAAAAGCGTCTTCTGTTTGCTTTGACTTTTAAAGGAGTTCATTCTGTTTCTGGTAGAATAATCTAATTGTGTCTCGATGTGAACCCGACTCGACTTTCCAAACATGTTGAGTTAGTTCTTTTGGTCGTGTTTTAAAGAGCGTCTGACCCTTGTCTCCCGTTGCAGGACGATCTCTCCCTGGAGAAGCCATCTGCCGTGGGGCTGAGAGAGCCTGCCTCGCTGGCCCACTCGGCCTACTCTCTGGCCGCCTCTGCCTTCTCGTCCCAGGACAGCCAGCTCTACATCAACGGGGCCGGGCTGAGCTACGGGTACCGCACCTTCCCCGCCATGGGCGCCATGACGCACCCAGTGTCACTCACCACTGCTCAGACCAACGGTGAGGAGACCAGGGTGCTGGTGCATGAACGGAAACACATCTCGTCACAAGTGATTCTGTCCATCAAAAGAACGCTTCAAGACTCTAATCACTGCCCACATTCTGCACAAATATTAGAGAATAAGCTGAAGCCAAAGCGTTTACACCTGAAACTTACATGTGCATTACAATCTGTTTCAATCAAAATTAATGTGTCTCATCGTTTTCATTAAAATATTTACTTCAACACCAACATCGATGTTTAAAAAGAGTGTGCAAACACGTGACACACGGCCTGAAGAAGGAGCAGGTTTCGACCCGCAGATCAGCAGCTTGAACAGCTTCTTAATCAATTCCATTTTCAATATTGACCTTTATTTAAACCATAATCGTCCCACTGACATTTGGAATCTCCTGCTCGAGATATGAGCCGATGAACTCATGTTAGTGATACTGTTTAAATGACTTAAATGACTGATATTATATTGTATAGAGCGGTACATAGAAGAGACTCAACAGCCTCTTCACCAGAGGCTTTATCAGCACAGAAGACACTGGAGTTCAGGACCACAGAGCGTCGTGCATCTTAAAGCCTCTAACTGCTCTACTGAAGACAGTGAGGAGAAGAATCTAATCTGATCTTTGTTAAAAAAAGAAAAAACATCTTTCTTTATTGACACGGGGGGTTAAGATTGAACCTTCTTGTTGTTTATAATGGAACTTGAATCCCTGGAGAGGTCGACACCCAGAGAATTCAGATGCTAACCAGTTACACAGTGAGGAGAGAGAGTGAGAGTCAGGGACAATAGGAGGCTGATGGCCCATTAAAGGACTGAGGTTTAGTTTCCGGTGAAACCAATAACACCTTTTCATCAGGAGGTCCCGCCCGGTGGGCAGGGCCTACTCAGAGTAGGATAAATATCTGAGTTCCCAGTCTGGAGTTGCAGATTGAGAATGACTCTTGGATGAGAGTCGAAACGTTGAGAGTCCAGATGATGTAACTGAATGTGTCACATGACCCCTGAGTAATGTAACTTAGTAACTAGTAACGACTCCATTCTCCCTCCTCTGCAGGACCCACTGACCTCAGCATGAAGTCCCTGTCCTCCACCCTGACCAACGCCCACGCTGCCAACAGCCTCATGGGGCGGGGCGGCGGCGGCGCAGCAGGAGGAGGCGGGGCATCCACCCAGCTCAGCCAACCGGAGATCACGGCCGTGCGTCAGCTGATCGCCGGATACCGGGAGTCGGCCGCGTTCCTGCTGCGCTCTGCCGACGAGCTGGAAAATCTCATCCTCCAACAGAACTGAAGACTCTCCTCAGCGTTTGGGAAACATCCGTCTTGTGTTTTGTCTCTTTCCTCCTCAGAACTGAAAAGACGCTTTTCCACCGGGACCAAGAAGGAGCCAATCATTCCTAATCAACAAAAGAAGATTCCTTGATTGAACGTGTGTGACTTCTGTCTCCTCTCGCCTCACAATCAAAGCTGCGCTGGTTTAACGAAGCGCAGGGAGGCGGCGCCGAGGAGCCCGCGTCCAGGAGCCTGCGCCCAGGAGCCTGCAATGAGGAGCCTGCCTTTTAAAACTCTGAACAAAAACCTAATCAAAAATGTTTCAAACTCAGCCACTGTGGAGGGCCTTGACTGACCAAGGCCCTGACCAACACTCTTGACCAATGCCCTGTCCAACGCCCTGACCAACACCCTGACCAACATCCTGACCAACGCCCTGTCCAACGCCCTGACCAACATCCTGACCAACGCCCTGTCCAACGCCCTGACCAACGCCCTGTCCAACGCCCTGTCCAACGCCCTGACCAACGCCCTGACCAACGCCCTGTCCAACACCCTGACCAACATCCTGACCAACGCCCTGTCCAACGCCCTGACCAACGCCCTGACCAACGCCCTGTCCAACACCCTGACCAACATCCTGACCAACGCCCTGTCCAACGCCCTGTCCAACGCCCTGACCAACGCCCTGACCAACGCCCTGTCCAACACCCTGACCAACATCCTGACCAACGCCCTGTCCAACGCCCTGACCAACGCCCTGACCAACATCCTGACCAACGCCCTGTCCAACGCCCTGACCAACGCCCTGTCCAACACCCTGACCAACATCCTGACCAACGCCCTGTCCAACGCCCTGACCAACGCCCTGACCAACGCCCTGTCCAACACCCTGACCAACATCCTGACCAACGCCCTGTCCAACGCCCTGACCAACGCCCTGACCAACGCCCTGTCCAACGCCCTGTCCAACACCCTGACCAACATCCTGACCAACGCCCTGTCCAACGCCCTGACCAACGCCCTGACCAACGCCCTGTCCAACGCCCTGACCAACATCCTGACCAACACCCTGTCCAACGCCCTGACCAACGCCCTGTCCAAGGCCCTGTCCAACGCCCTGACCAACACCCTGTCCAAGGCCCTGACCAACACCCTGTCCAAGGCCCTGTCCAACGCCGTCCTGTGATTCTCTCAATTAACACAAAAAAAACAAACAAAAGACTCCCTGATGCATTTTGAGTGATTTAATTTGGGAGTTTTTCTATCTTTTCCCTCAAGTGACTGAAGAAACAAAGACTTCTTACAAAACAAATGGGTTTAAAGATTTCTTTTTTTCCTGAAGATAAAAAGGATGTTTGGTTGTGCTCGCTTGTACATAAGCTGTGTGTCAATAGCACTTTTCCTATCACCAACTCCTCCCTCCTAAAGCTAACCCAGGGAGCTACTAATTATTACTTAAAGCTCCCATATTGTGCTAAACCTGCTTTATTTTTCTTTCTAATCTTGCGTTTTCCTATGTCTAAAATCTCCTTTGAGCTGCTTCTGTTTCGTTCGCGTTTCAGTTTTTCTGTACGTGGCTGAAAACGTGAACGCTAAACGTGCTAACCCTCGCGTCTGTTAGCCGAACGTGCTAGCTAGCGCTCCGTCTGAAGTCCGTACGCTCTCACCAAACCCATTTCACGGCTAAAGCTGACGTCGCAGCATGTAACTAACCGGGATGCTTTTCAGGTTTGAGTTTTCTAATGGTAAAAACCACTTGGCGCTCCCCTTTGTCGTCAGCAGAGGGCGCAGGAAGTAGTCGAGCCGTCTTCTATGCACCAAAATCAGGGTTGAATTTTTTGAATCAGTTTTCTTCCCGTCTGCATACATTTTAATGTGAAATATCAACATTAATGTGTCTGGAAGTTTTTTGTTTTGTTTGTTTTTTTCCGAAATGGACAAAAAAAAAGCATAATATGGGAACTTTAACTTGGCTTACTTATGCATCGAAAACTACCAGGAAATACCTCAGATGAAACCTGCCAATATCATTTTTAGTGATTTTTTAAAAAAGGCTTGCTTATGAAGCCTTTGAGGGTTTTGCAGGAAAAGTGGGAGGGAACGAATCAAAATTTGCGCGAGATTTTTTAAGTTTTTTTTTTTTACTTTTGCGTGTTTGCTGTATATATTTACCAATTGGAAAATTTCTCAGTGACAAAAAATGTACCTCCCGTTTGGAATTTTTCAGCCAACAAAACCTCAGCTACGTTCTCCGCCTCTTCTACCATTGGACCTATACTTTACGTGGACCTAAAGCCCCGCCTCTTTTCTAAAAAACAAAAAGGGGGCGGGGCCTCTGCGCTCAAGTCTTAACTGTGTTTCGTCTGTTGAACTAAAAAAAAGAAAAAGAAAAAATGGCCATTACTTGTCGTTCTTATTGCTCTACTCTGATTATAATGTCGAACTCTTCATGCTGCTGCTGCTATTTTAAATGTTTTTTTGTGGTTGTTTTTTTGGGGAAACTCCTGGACCTTTCTGCCATACACAACGTCAACCTCAAACGGGACGGTGAAAATGTGTCCCGCGTCAGACATAGCCAAAACGACCAAGCTCCTCCTACGACAAAAGCCACCCAGGATTCCTTTAGCCCGGCTTGTTTCTCTCTTCTTTTTTTGTGTTTTTGAATCATACAGGGCTCAATCTTGTGCATTTTGTTTAGTTTGGAGGTTTTACATGAAGAAATCTGTGTCGTTTACCACAAAACAAAAGACGGTGCACTGCAAAAAAAGCCATTTCGATTCAAGTAAAATGGCGTGAATTCAGAATATTTGATTTTTGAGTGGTTTTAACTGGTTTATACTGGTTTTCCTATTCAACTTTGGCGTTCTTGCTCCACGGATCATTTTGATTGAATTAAACTGCCGTAAATGTATTCATATGCCGTAAAAACTTTAGTTCCACTCAAATCGTGATGTATTTTCTGAATTCACGTTAGTTCGAATTGTCTGTGAAACGACGAGGTTGCCAAGGAAAGCCCGAACAGTGGAGCTAGCAAGACGGTATTCGATTGGTGAAACGTGTCAAAAACAAAAAATGTGTTTCAGAATTCCTATTGTTTTTTTTAATGGAGTTTTGTGTCTATTGTTTGCACTGAGTTGTGAGCTGAAGCGGGCGTGTCGTGAGCTGAAGCGGGCGTGTCGTGAGCTGAAGCGGGCGTGTCGTGAGCTGAAGCGGGCCTGTCGTGAGCTGAAGCGGGCGTGTCGTGAGCTGAAGCGGGCGTGTCGTGAGCTGAGGCGGGCGTGTCGTGAGCTGAAGCGGGCCTGTCGTGAGCTGAAGCGGGCGTGTCGTGAGCTGAAGCGGGCGTGTCGTGAGCTGAAGCGGGCGTGTCGTGAGCTGAAGCGGGTGTGTCGTCGTGAGCTGAAGCGAGCGTGTCGTGAGCTGAAGCGGGCGTGTCGTGAGCTGAAGCGGGCGTGTCGTGAGCTGAAGCGGGCGTGTCGTGAGCTGAAGCGGGCGTGTCGTGAGCTGAATCGGGGGCGTCGTGAGCTGAAGCGGGCGTGTCGCGAGCTGAATCGGGGGCGTCGTGAGCTGAAGCGGGCGTGTCGCGAGCTGAAGCGGGCGTGTCGTGAGTCGTGAGCTGAAGCGGGCGTGTCGTGAGCAGAAGCGGGCGTGTCGTCATGAGCTGAAGCGGGCGTGTCGTGAGCAGAAGCGGGCGTGTCGTCGTGAGCTGAAGCGAGCGTGTCGTGAGCTGAAGCGGGCGTGTCGTGAGCTGAAGCGGGCGTGTCGTGAGCTGAAGCGGGAGTGTCGTGAGCTGAAGCGGGCGTGTCGTGAGCTGAAGCGGGCGTGTCGTGAGCTGAAGCGGGCGTGTCGTGAGCTGAAGCGGGCGTGTCGTGAGCTGAAGCGGGCGTGTCGTCGTGAGCTGAAGCGGGCGTGTCGTCGTGAGCTGAAGCGGGCGTGTCGGGCGTGTCGTGAGCTGAAGCGGGCGTGTCGTCATGAGCTGAAGCGGGCGTGTCGTGAGCTGAAGCGGGCGTGTCGTGAGCTGAAGAGGGCGTGTCGTGAGCTGAAGCGGGCGTGTCGTGAGCTGAAGCGGGCGTGTCGTGAGCTGAAGCGGGCGTGTCGTGAGCTGAAGCGGGTGTGTCGTCGTGAGCTGAATCGGGGGCGTCGTGAGCTGAAGCGGGCGTGTCGTCGTGAGCTGAAGCGGGCGTGTCGTCGTGAGCTGAAGCGGGCGTGTCGGGCGTGTCGTGAGCTGAAGCGGGCGTGTCGTCATGAGCTGAAGCGGGCGTGTCGTGAGCTGAAGCGGGCGTGTCGTGAGCTGAAGCGGGCGTGTCGTGAGCTGAAGCGGGCGTGTCGTCATGAGCTGAAGCGGGCGTGTCGTGAGCTGAAGCGGGCGTGTCGTGAGCTGAAGCGGGCGTGTCGTGAGCTGAAGCGGGCGTGTCGTGAGCTGAAGCGGGCGTGTCGTGTTGTTTCTTGTTGGATTTGACATTTGCGATGCAGATGATAATCAAAAGCATTGGCGCTTCTTTGTGTTGTGACACTTCAATCCACCACCAGATGGCGCCCTCGAACTTCGAGCTGAACTCTTATAGACCAATCACCAACCCCCAATTGAAGAAAAAAAAAAAACTTGTAATCTATTTAATTTAACTAAAACTAATTAGATGTGTTTTTGAATGTTTTTTTGTTGTTGTAATCGTTTTTGATAAAAATGGAAAGCTGTTTTTAAAACAATTGTGAATCAGTTTTGACGACGAGAAATATACAAAAAACAAAACACATTTGGAGGAGAGAAGGAGGATCCTGTGGTGTCAGAGTATTTGTATTCCAATATCAGTTAGTGCCCTTTGTCCTAAAAATATGAATTATTTAAGTTTTTAAATGAATTGTATTAATTTATTACTATGTGAACCCAATCGGCGTACAATCATATTTTATTTTATTTATTCATGTTTTTTTGGAAGTGACACCAAAATGGCGTCGTCCTGCTCTCCACTCTGGACCTCACTGTGCTCCGCCCACTGCCATGCCCCGCCCCCTGTCTCTGGCGAATGGCTGTCAATGTTTTTCTGTTTTGTTTTTTACATTATTCTTCAAATACTACAACTCTCAAATCTACTCTGAAGTCGATCCTACTGCTGTTTTGTGAATGAGGCTTGAATATTTATTTATTTGATTCTTTGTGTTCGATTTAAAGAGATTGTTTGTGTTGATTAAATTGAGACTTGTGTTTATGGACTCGGAGTGTTCCAGTTGATTTGAATTCAGGAAGAAACAAAAAAAAAGCCGTTGGAATGAACCTTTTTTGACCGTGTTCAGACCTACAATACAAACGTACACACCGTATATTTCTTTACATTCATTTACGGTTATGATCTAATATTATTTTTAACTGAAGGAAACGGTTGCTATGTCACACAGGCCACAATGAGGTCACAATAACCACAAGGTGAAGCCACAAGGACAAGATGCAGGATCAAGTCAATATCGACGGAAAATCCTTTCACCATTTTTAACCTTTCAAAATAAAAGAGAGCATTTATCACATGTGAACACAGCGGCCAAAGGTGACGTCCACGATCTTATTGCTCATAACACCTAATATTTCACTTTTTAGTCAATAAAGCCGCGGCTCTCGGTGGAAGCGGGCGACGCGTCTTGCCAAAGGACACGGCGGCAGTAGGACCGCGCAGCAACTGTGCCCCAATGATCTCTACCGCGCGCTCCGAGCGTTATAACGATGACGACAATGGCGACGTGCGAAGTTTGACGCCAACGGAATGGAAGGGACTATTTCATCCGTTTCTCCTGTCGACGTTTAGTGCTCAGGTTTTTCTTTTTTCCTTCTTTTTGAGCCTGGGGCGCTTCACCATCAACCGCTGCACCTCAGACAAACATTTGATACTGTAACAAGGAATAAGAGCAAATGACAATCTCTACCAAGGTCTAATTTGCTTACGGTCGGCGTCGCGTTCCGGCTGCACGATGTTCGCCGCAGCCTGAGCCGTAACTGCCCTTTTAACCGTTAGGCTTTTCAAAATGGCCGCCTCGTCTCTATTTCTGTTCTCAGTCGCCATGTCCGCTTCCTCTTGGTGTTATTTAATAGATATATTTTGTAGTGCGGGTCGAGTGGTCTTTTTTTTTTTTGAGAAGACATTTTGTACAATTGCTGGTCGTTACCGGATACGAGGGAGGTCAAAATGCAAAGATACAACCGGCGTCATGAGCAAGTCCATCGCCAAATTCTCGTCATGTTTCACTCAGTGCTGTCAATATTTAAAGGTGTACTTCTCCAGTTACAGGAGTCTCTATAAAGGCTGCAACGATTAATCAACTAATCGCGACTAATTGATAATAAAAGATAATCATGTTGTGTTCTGTTCTGTATTGTTGTAATTGTTCTCTGGACTATACGGACTCTAAAACACATGGAAATGCCTTTTTATAACAAAGACAGTGGCATTATCAAATCAAAATGTCCAAAAATGATAAAGGATTAGTCGTTTCCATCAAAAATACATTTTATTCGTAAATATCCTCTACCTAGAAGCATTCAGTTGCCATATTTCACCCTTTATTTGGCTGAGAATGTGTTTAAAAAGTCTCAATGTGCAATAGAAATAAGTGTTTCACCAGTCGACAAATCAAAAACATAATTGCTGACTAATCAAGTACTAAAATAATCCTTAGTTTCAGCCCTTGTTTGTATTATTCAAAAAGACAGTGAAAAACGTGCACATCGCCTTCTCCGTAGATCTGACTAAAAGGTAAAAGGTTTAATGCCGTGCTGTGGAAAATCCCACAAACGGCGCAATAACATCTCCATGGAGACAGGCAGATGGCTGCGTAGTTCACTCGAAGTTTAGGTAGAGAAGGTTTGTCTTGTGCGTTTGACCATCACCAGAGGATCACCAGTTCAAGGTCGAACTGTCAGATCTAATGTAGCGTTTTTACCTTTTTAGGACTATCCTTGTGACGGAAGAAACGGGTCCATGGACTTCCTGTTCACTACTGCCATAGCCCCGCCTCCTCAGAGTGGCATTTTTACTGTTGAAAAATTGCTGTGAACATTTGTTTTAATCTTTACGTGTAGTTAGCGTTTTTTGAACATTGTGTGGGCGGGAGTAGGGGGAGGGTGAAAACGGGACTTTTTTTTTAAAGCACTCGAGCCGCGATTCAAACGTGCAAGAATCAATCAAAATACTACTTACTACTACCATTTCAAAAGCACCTTAAAGTACATTTTACATATGTCTCCTTTAAGTGTTTTACATGGAGAGAAATGACATGCAGTTGACAAAAATGTGTGATTGGATGAGACAAACTTGACCAGAAATATATAAAAACATCATTTGACGAAAGCGTAAACACCATTGTCACACCACTCGTTGCTATGACGTTGCATTCCTCAAACATCCCCAAAGGACCATGTCTCCCGAGGTTTTCCCGTCCCGCCTCAGTTCTTTAAAGGTTATGTTTACTTGCCCCGTCTCCCGGTATCGATTCATCCGCTGTCGGTGCCGGAGAGTCGTACTTTATCGTTAAACGTGGGCGACTCTCGATGGGTCAAAGCGTCACCGTGACCTGACGCAGACAGATTAAGCATCGTTATGGGAACAGCCGATGTCCAGAACGAGGCACGGATAAATCAAATTATTTTTTTTTTTTTAAAGAATCCACTCCGTTGCAGCAAGAAGTTTCCAGGGTCAAGTCCCGATCCTTGTGGGACAACTTCTGTTTTTTCCGAAATGCAAGACCAATTTCCAAACTAGGACCGAAAAAATATAACTCAACGTTAACTTAGTGACGCTCTTGAGAAGGGTAATGTTGCTTTAGGATTTTTTGTTAAATCTTATATTAGTTTGTGTTGTACTGTAGATCAAACTTGATGCTGGTTGTATCCTTGCAAAAATGCTCATAAACACAAATGCTTTTTATTTTTGTATCGGATGTACAGAACAACATCAGTCGGAAACGATATTATCTTTTCATTTTGGTGCTCGTTCTTTTTCATTCAATTCTCTGACACGTTCTGGTCTGGACCGTTGATTGTCTCGAACCGGGAACGGCCCAACGTGAGCGGGACCTGGTCATGATTTTACTCAGTGGAAGTGTGATGTTTACATGTACAGACGTTTGACCATTCTGTATATTTTTGGGGTTTTGCTTTGCATTGTTTATCTCTTTTTTGGTCCAAAGTCTCCTGATACTCAAGGGAAATGGGACCGCGTACGAAATCAGACGTAATTCACAACAATCTGTGGAAACTGCCTATAAACCATTTGATATTTCGGCAAACGTGCTTTTTTATTGTTTGGGATTGGACTAAATTGACTTCCGTCTCATCACTGTTGATACTAGTGATTACAGTATTTGTTTTTTTGACCATCTGCAGTAAAATACAAGTTATTTGACATGCATTTGACCCTATTTTGCTGAAACATAATTTTGCCTGAAATTTGAGCAAACAATTGAACTCATAATTTAAAAGTAAATCGTTTTGGAATTGTCGTAAAAAAATGGAATCCAGACAAATAGGTTGAAATCGGCTTGTATAATAGACACATTACACTTAAGTATTTCTGTAACTACAACTACGAAAGCTCTTGTTACATCTAAGATCCGAAGATTTTTTAACCTTTTATTCACGATTTAATGCTTAAAATAAAATAGTAATTGTTCGCTGACACTTCTTAAAGGTACAAGGTTGTCCTATCGCGCCCTTGAAGTTTCTAATGTCCGAGCTCAATTCCACCAGAACACATGTTTGTTATTGAAGTTTTATCACAAAAAGTATCAAGTTGTTGTTTTTCTCTGACTCTTGTTCTGACCAACGCGTAGAGAATGAAAAGCCATCTCTGACCCACCGACCCGTGTGCAAACTAAACTACAAAACATCTAAACCTCAGGAACAAGTCGTCTAAAGCCCATTTCCCTGTCCACACCAAATCACATCATTTGATTTCAAGTATTTGTTTTGATGCATTTACGGCGACAAAGAATGTGCACATCAGTTTTTAGAAATATCTAGTCGTTTTGACTAGATTTATTCATTGTAATTAAATACTAATATTCCAGACTAGTTTTGAAAGGACTCGAGTTCAGAAAATTCAGGGGGAAAAAACGTTATTTTATGATAAATCAAAATAAAACTTGAATACATTTTCTGAAATCAAATATTTGTAATGGCAACATTCGTTCTTGCAGTGAAAATGTGAATTCCTTTCTTGCGGCAAAACATTTAGCCAATTTTTTATTAAATTAAAAATATATATTAATTGAATTGTATTGCTTTACTTTTCTTGGTGTTTCTTTGTCTGTTTTGCGCTGAGCCGGAAACATATCACTTTGGTCCATGACAATGAAACAAACAGAGTTTTCTTTGTGAAGTCTGAACTGCTGAAGCTGAATCGTGACCGTTCATGTTTTTGTTGAATTGTTGATTTTTATTTTTTCTGGTTTTCTCCCGAGCTGTACGTCACAAAGCTTAAATATACTAATAAACCGTGTGCTATCTATCAAACGATGCATCTTTGTGTCTTTATTGTAGCTTTGCATTCATTTGGGGTTCACACAATATTTGATGGTGAAAACGTGAGTTGAAGAGCAGAGGAAATGTTCTTTCTGCATCAAACCCTTGTCCGGGATTAAACCTCCTGAAAAACACTTTTGGGTTTTGAGGGAACGAGCGATACGAGGCAGATGTATAAGATATTTTATATTTAGTCTTGTAAAATACATAATTAGAAAGCAAATTATAAAAAAGAGTGTCAGGCTCTATTCATTTTTAATTCAGTTTATTATGGCAACATATATTATTATATATGTTATTCTGCCTCTTGAGTTTAAAGGATGAAAGTGTTTCAACCAAACTACTGCCACACCTGAGACACAACCAAACTACTGCCACACCTGAGACACACAACCAAACTACTGCCACACCTGAGACACAACCAAACTACTGCCACACCTGAGACACACAACCAAACTACTGCCACACCTGAGACACAACCAAACTACTGCCACACCTGAGACACAACCAAACTACTGCCACACCTGAGACACAACCAAACTACTGTCACACCTGAGACACACAACCAAACTACTGCCACACCTCAGACACACAACCAAACTACTGCCACACCTGAGACACACAACCAAACTACTAACACACCTGAGACACACAACCAAACTACTGCCACACCTGAGACACACAACCAAACTACTGCCACACCTGAGACACACAACCAAACTACTGCCACACCTGAGACACAACCAAACTACTGCCACACCTGAGACACACAACCAAACTACTGCCACATCTCAGACACACAACCAAACTACTGCCACACCTCAGACAAACAACTAAACTACTGCCACACACAACAAAACTACTGCCACATCTCAGACACACAACCAAACTACTGCCACACCTCAGACACACAACCAAACTACTGCCACACCTGAGACACACAACCAAACTACAGCAACACCTGAGACACACAACCAAACTACTGCCACACCTGAGACACACAACTAAACTACTGCCACACCTGAGACACACAACCAAACTACTGCCACACCTGAGACACACAACCAAACTACTGCCACACCTGAGACACACAACTAAACTACTGCCACACCTCAGACACACAACTAAACTACTGCCACACCTGAGACACACAACCAAACTACTGCCACACCTCAGACACACAACCAAACTACTGCCACACCTCAGACACACAACCAAACTACTGCCACATATCAGACACACAACCAAACTACTGCCACACTTGAGACACACAACCAAACTACTGCCACACCTCAGACACACAACCAAACTACTGCCACATATCAGACACACAACCAAACTACTGCCACACCTCAGACACACAACCAAACTACTGCCACACCTGAGACACACAACCAAACTACTGCCACACTTGAGACACACAACCAAACTACTGCCACACCTCAGACACAACCAAACTACTGCCACACCTCAAACACACAACCAAACTACTGCCACATCTCAGACACACAACCAAACTACTGCCACACCTCAGACACACAACCAAACTACTGCCACACCTGAGACACACAACCAAACTACTGCCACACTTGAGACACACAACCAAACTACTGCCACACCTCAGACACACAACCAAACTACTGCCACACCTGAGACACACAACCAAACTACTGCCACACCTCAGACACACAACCAAACTACTGCCACATCTCAGACACAACCAAACTACTGCCACACCTCAGACACACAACCAAACTACTGCCACATCTCAGACACACAACCAAACTACTGCCACACCTCAGACACACAACCAAACTACTGCCACACTTGAGACACACAACCAAACTACTGCCACATCTCGGACACACAACCAAACTACTGCCACACCTCAGACACACAACCAAACTACTGCCACACCTCAGACACACAACCAAACTACTGCCACACTTGAGACACACAACCAAACTACTGCCACATCTCAGACACACAACCAAACTACTGCCACACCTCAGACACACAACCAAACTACTGCCACATCTCAGACACACAACCAAACTACTGCCACACCTCAGACACACAACCAAACTACTGCCACACCTCAGACACACAACCAAACTACTGCCACACCTGAGACACACAACCAAACTACTGCCACATCTCAGACACACAACCAAACTACTGCCACACCTCAGACACACAACCAAACTACTGCCACATCTCAGACACACAACCAAACTACTGCCACATCTCAAGACACACAACCAAACTACTGCCACACCTGAGACACACAACTAAACTACTGCCACATCTCAGACACACAACCAAACTACTGCCACACCTCAGACACACAACCAAACTACTGCCACATCTCAGACACACAACCAAACTACTGCCACACCTCAGACACACAACCAAACTACTGCCACATCTCAGACACACAACCAAACTACTGCCACATCTCAGACACACAACCAAACTACTGCCACATCTCAGACACACAACCAAACTACTGCCACACCTGAGACACACAACCAAACTACTGCCACACCTCAGACACACAACCAAACTACTGCCACACCTGTGACACACAACCAAACTACTGCCACACTTGAGACACACAACCAAACTACTGCCACATCTCAGACACACAACCAAACTACTGCCACACCTCAGACACACAACCAAACTACTGCCACACCTCAGACACACAACCAAACTACTGCCACACCTCAAACACACAACCAAACTACTGCCACATCTCAGACACACAACCAAACTACTGCCACATCTCAGACACACAACCAAACTACTGCCACACTTGAGACACACAACCAAACTACTGCCACACCTCAGACACACAACCAAACTACTGCCACACCTCAGACACACAACCAAACTACTGCCACATCTCAGACACACAACCAAACTACTGCCACACCTGAGACACACAACCAAACTACTGCCACACCTGAGACACACAACCAAACTACTGCACACCTGAGACACACAACCAAACTACTGCCACATCTCAGACACACAACCAAACTACTGCCACACCTGAGACACACAACCAAACTACTGCCACACCTGAGACACACAACCAAACTACTGCCACACCTCAGACACACAACCAAACTACTGCCACACTTCAGACACACAACCAAACTACTGCCACACTTCAGACACACAACCAAACTACTGCCACACTTGAGACACACAACCAAACTACTGCCACACCTGAGACACACAACCAAACTACTGCCACACCTCAGACACACAACCAAACTACTGCCACACCTCAGACACACAACCAAACTACTGCCACACCTCAGACACAACCAAACTACTGCCACACCTCAAACACACAACCAAACTACTGCCACACCTCAGACACACAACAAAACTACTGCCACATCTCAGACACACAACCAAACTACTGCCACACGTCAGACACACAACCAAACTACTGCCACACCTCAGACACACAACCAAACTACTGCCACACCTCAGACACACAACTAAACTACTGCCACATCTCAGACACACAACCAAACTACTGCCACACCTCAGACACACAACCAAACTACTGCCACACCTCAGACACACAACCAAACTACTGCCACACTTGAGACACACAACTAAACTACTGCCACATCTCAGACACACAACCAAACTACTGCCACACCTCAGACACACAACCAAACTACTGCCACATCTCAGACACACAACCAAACTACTGCCACATCTCAAGACACACAACCAAACTACTGCCACACCTGAGACACACAACTAAACTACTGCCACATCTCAGACACACAACCAAACTACTGCCACACCTCAGACACACAACCAAACTACTGCCACATCTCAGACACACAACCAAACTACTGCCACACCTCAGACACACAACCAAACTACTGCCACATCTCAGACACACAACCAAACTACTGCCACATCTCAGACACACAACCAAACTACTGCCACATCTCAGACACACAACCAAACTACTGCCACACCTGAGACACACAACCAAACTACTGCCACACCTGTGACACACAACCAAACTACTGCCACACTTGAGACACACAACCAAACTACTGCCACATCTCAGACACACAACCAAACTACTGCCACACCTCAGACACACAACCAAACTACTGCCACACCTCAGACACACAACCAAACTACTGCCACACCTCAAACACACAACCAAACTACTGCCACATCTCAGACACACAACCAAACTACTGCCACATCTCAGACACACAACCAAACTACTGCCACACTTGAGACACACAACCAAACTACTGCCACACCTCAGACACACAACCAAACTACTGCCACACCTCAGACACACAACCAAACTACTGCCACATCTCAGACACACAACCAAACTACTGCCACACCTGAGACACACAACCAAACTACTGCCACACCTGAGACACACAACCAAACTACTGCACACCTGAGACACACAACCAAACTACTGCCACATCTCAGACACACAACCAAACTACTGCCACACCTGAGACACACAACCAAACTACTGCCACACCTGAGACACACAACCAAACTACTGCCACACCTCAGACACACAACCAAACTACTGCCACACTTCAGACACACAACCAAACTACTGCCACACTTCAGACACACAACCAAACTACTGCCACACTTGAGACACACAACCAAACTACTGCCACACCTGAGACACACAACCAAACTACTGCCACACCTCAGACACACAACCAAACTACTGCCACACCTCAGACACACAACCAAACTACTGCCACACCTCAGACACAACCAAACTACTGCCACACCTCAAACACACAACCAAACTACTGCCACACCTCAGACACACAACAAAACTACTGCCACATCTCAGACACACAACCAAACTACTGCCACACGTCAGACACACAACCAAACTACTGCCACACCTCAGACACACAACCAAACTACTGCCACACCTCAGACACACAACTAAACTACTGCCACATCTCAGACACACAACCAAACTACTGCCACACCTCAGACACACAACCAAACTACTGCCACACCTCAGACACACAACCAAACTACTGCCACACCTGTGACACACAACCAAACTACTGCCACATCTCAGACACACACCTGTGACACACAACCAAACTACTGCCACATCTCAGACACACAACCAAACTACTGCCACACCTCAGACACACAACCAAACTACTGCCACATCTCAGACACACAACCAAACTACTGCCACATCTCAAGACACACAACCAAACTACTGCCACACCTGAGACACACAACCAAACTACTGCCACACCTGAGACACACAACCAAACTACTGCCACATCTCAGACACACAACCAAACTACTGCCACACCTCAGACACACAACCAAACTACTGCCACATCTCAGACACACAACCAAACTACTGCCACACCTCAGACACACAACCAAACTACTGCCACACTTCAGACACACAACCAAACTACTGCCACACTTGAGACACACAACCAAACTACTGCCACACCTGAGACACACAACCAAACTACTGCCACACCTCAGAAACACAACCAAACTACTGCCACATCTCAGACATACAACAAAACTACTGCCACATCTCAGACACACAACCAAACTACTGCCACACCTCAGACACACAACCAAACTACTGCCACATCTCAGACACACAACCAAACTACTGCCACATCTCAGACACACAACCAAACTACTGCCACATCTCGGACACACAACCAAACTACTGCCACATCTCAGACACACAACCAAACTACTGCCACATCTCAGACACACAACCAAACTACTGCCACATCTCAGACACACAACCAAACTACTGCCACACCTCAGACACACAACCAAACTACTGCCACATCTCAGACACAACACCAAACTACTGCCACATCTCAGACACACAACCAAACTACTGCCACACCTCAGACACACAACCAAACTACTGCCACATCTCAGACACACAACCAAACTACTGCCACACCTCAGACACACAACCAAACTACTGCCACACCTCAGACACACAACCAAACTACTGCCACACCTCAGACACACAACCAAACTACTGCCACACCTCAGACACACAACCAAACTACTGCCACACCTCAGACACACAACCAAACTACTGCCACACTTGAGACACACAAACAAACTACTGCCACATCTCAGACACACAACCAAACTACTGCCACACCTCAGACACACAACCAAACTACTGCCACACCTCAGACACACAACCAAACTACTGCCACACCTCAGACACAACCAAACTACTGCCACACCTCAAACACACAACCAAACTACTGCCACACCTAAGACACAACCAAACTACTGCCACACCTCAAACACACAACCAAACTACTGCCACACCTCAGACACACAACCAAACTACTGCCACACTTGAGACACACAAACAAACTACTGCCACATCTCAGACACACAACCAAACTACTGCCACACCTCAGACACACAACCAAACTACTGCCACACCTCAGACACACAACCAAACTACTGCCACACCTCAGACACACAACCAAACTACTGCCACACCTCAGACACAACCAAACTACTGCCACACCTCAAACACACAACCAAACTACTGCCACACCTAAGACACAACCAAACTACTGCCACACCTCAAACACACAACCAAACTACTGCCACATCTCAGACACACAACCAAACTACTGCCACACCTCAGACACACAACCAAACTACTGCCACACCTGAGACATACAACCAAACTACTGCCACACTTGAGACACACAACCAAACTACTGCCACACCTCAGACACACAACCAAACTACTGCCACACCTGAGACACACAACCAAACTACTGCCACACCTCAGACACACAACCAAACTACTGCCACACCTGAGACACACAACCAAACTACTGCCACATCTCAGACACACAACCAAACTACTGCCACACCTCAGACACACAACCAAACTACTGCCACATCTCAGACACACAACCAAACTACTGCCACATCTCAAGACACACAACCAAACTACTGCCACACCTGAGACACACAACCAAACTACTGCCACATCTCAGACACACAACCAAACTACTGCCACACCTCAGACACACAACCAAACTACTGCCACATCTCAGACACACAACCAAACTACTGCCATATCTCAGACACACAACCAAACTACTGCCACATCTCAGACACACAACCAAACTACTGCCACACCTCAGGCACACAACCAAACTACTGCCACATCTCATTCACACAACCAAACTCTTGCCACACCTCAGACACACAACCAAACTACTGCCACACTTGAGACACACAACCAAACTACTGCCACATCTCAAGACACACAACTAAACTACTGCCACACCTCAGACACACAACCAAACTACTGCCACATCTCAAGACACACAACCAAACTACTGCCACACCTCAGACACACAACCAAACTACTGCCACATCTCAGACACACAACCAAACTACTGCCACACCTGAGACACACAACCAAACTACTGCCACATCTCAGACACACAACCAAACTACTGCCACACCTCAGACACACAACCAAACTACTGCCACATCTCAGACACACAACCAAACTACTGCCACACTTGAGACACACAACCAATCTACTGCCACACCTCAGACACACAACCAAACTACTGCCACACCTGAGACACACAACCAAACTACTGCCACACCTCAGACACACAACCAAACTACTGCCACACCTCAGACACACAACCAAACTACTGCCACACCTCAGACACAACCAAACTACTGCCACACCTCAAACACACAACCAAACTACTGCCACATCTCAGACACACAACCAAACTACTGCCACACCTCAGACACACAACCAAACTACTGCCACATCTCAGACACACAACAAAACTACTGCCACACCTGAGACACACAACCAAACCACTGCCACACTTGAGACACACAACCAAACTACTGCCACACCTCAAACACACAACCAAACTACTGCCACACCTCAGACACAACCAAACTACTGCCACACCTCAGACACAACCAAACTACTGCCACACCTCAAACACACAACCAAACTACTGCCACATCTCAGACACAAAACCAAACTACTGCCACACCTCAGACACACAACAAAACTACTGCCACACCTGAGACACACAACCAAACTACTGCCACACCTGAGACACACAACCAAACTACTGCCACACCTGAGACACACAACCAAACTACTGCCACACCTGAGACACACAACCAAACTACTGCCACACCTCAGACACACAACCAAACTACTGCCACACCTCAGACACACAACCAAACTACTGCCACATCTCAGACACACAACCAAACTACTGCCACACCTCAGACACACAACCAAACTACTGCCACATCTCAGACACACAACCAAACTACTGCCACACCTCAGACACACAACCAAACTACTGCCACACTTCAGACACACAACCAAACTACTGCCACACCTCAGACACACAACCAAACTACTGCCACATCTCAGACACACAACCAAACTACTGCCACACCTCAAACACACAACCAAACTACTGCCACACCTCAGACACACAACCAAACTACTGCCACATCTCAGACACACAACCAAACTACTGCCACACCTCAGACACACAACCAAACTACTGCCACATCTCAGACACACAACCAAACTACTGCCACACCTCAGACACACAACCAAACTACTGCCACACCTCAGACACACAACCAAACTACTGCCACACCTCAGACACACAACCAAACTACTGCCACACTTGAGACACACAACCAAACTACTGCCACATCTCAGACACACAACCAAACTACTGCCACACTTGAGACACACAACCAAACTACTGCCACATCTCAGACACACAACCAAACTACTGCCACATCTCAGACACACAACCAAACTACTGCCACACCTCAGACACACAACCAAACTACTGCCACACCTGAGACACACAACCAAACTACTGCCACACCTCAGACACACAACCAAACTACTGCCACACCTCAGACACACAACCAAACTACTGCCACATCTCAGACACACAACCAAACTACTGCCACATCTCAGACACACAACCAAACTACTGCCACATCTCAGACACACAACCAAACTACTGCCACACCTCAGACACACAACCAAACTACTGCCACATCTCAGACACACAACCAAACTACTGCCACACCTCAGACACACAACCAAACTACTGCCACACCTCAGACACACAACCAAACTACTGCCACACCTCAGACACACAACCAAACTACTGCCACACTTGAGACACACAACCAAACTACTGCCACATCTCAGACACACAACCAAACTACTGCCACACCTCAGACACACAACCAAACTACTGCCACACCTCAGACACACAACCAAACTACTGCCACACCTCAGACACACAACCAAACTACTGCCACATCTCAGACACACAACCAAACTACTGCCACATCTCAGACACACAACCAAACTACTGCCACATCTCAGACACACAACCAAACTACTGCCACACCTCAGACACACAACCAAACTACTGCCACATCTCAGACACACAACCAAACTACTGCCACACCTCAGACACACAACCAAACTACTGCCACACCTCAGACACACAACCAAACTACTGCCACACCTCAGACACACAACCAAACTACTGCCACACTTGAGACACACAACCAAACTACTGCCACATCTCAGACACACAACCAAACTACTGCCACACTTGAGACACACAACCAAACTACTGCCACATCTCAGACACACAACCAAACTACTGCCACATCTCAGACACACAACCAAACTACTGCCACACCTGAGACACACAACCAAACTACTGCCACACCTCAGACACACAACCAAACTACTGCCACACCTCAGACACACAACCAAACTACTGCCACATCTCAGACACACAACCAAACTACTGCCACATCTCAGACACACAACCAAACTACTGCCACATCTCAGACACACAACCAAACTACTGCCACACCTCAGACACACAACCAAACTACTGCCACATCTCAGACACACAACCAAACTACTGCCACACCTCAGACACACAACCAAACTACTGCCACACCTCAGACACACAACCAAACTACTGCCACACCTCAGACACACAACCAAACTACTGCCACACTTGAGACACACAACCAAACTACTGCCACATCTCAGACACACAACCAAACTACTGCCACACTTGAGACACACAACCAAACTACTGCCACATCTCAGACACACAACCAAACTACTGCCACATCTCAGACACACAACCAAACTACTGCCACACCTCAGACACACAACCAAACTACTGCCACACCTGAGACACACAACCAAACTACTGCCACACTTCAGACACACAACCAAACTTATTGAATCCCACCCCTGTCTTAAATAAGAAATTAAAGCATAAATCAAAAGGACAACAACATAATATTAAATTCTTGTTGTTGTTGTTGTTTTATGGCGGTTGGCATCCAAGCGTTGCATTACCGCCAGACTTTATTCCTCAGACTTTGTCGTATTCTTTAGAAGTTCTTCTTCCATTACTTTGGTGTTTCAAAGCCCATGAGTTCAAAGCACGTTAGAGCATTACCGCCAGACTTTATTCCTCAGACTTTTCGTAGTCCTCAGACTGTCGTAGTCCGTAAAAGTACTCCTTCCATTGCTTTGGTGTTACAAAGCCCATGAGGTCATGATATGTCTTTGTGACTAGAATAGTTGTTGTTGTTTCAGAGACCGACAGGCTTTATTCCAGGGAGACTCATCTTCATCTTCCTCTCCTTCTTTGACGTTCGGTGCTTCCACCGTACAGCTTTATTCTTTAGGCTTCATTCTATAGGCTTTAATATTTCCACTGATGTCGCCGCTTGGTAGCCGTGCGTCTACGAGACTGGACGAGGACAGGAGACCACCCCCACTCCCATCTCGTCACTCTGATCACTCTTTGACTCCCCAAAAGCAGACCCCATCACTCCGACTCCCATTTAGCGCCTTTAGCCTGTTTTCTATATCTGCCCAATCAAGCTCCTTTGTTCCAAGGAATCTCCCTGCAGCTTTAGCAATGATCCTGATCCTTTCAGTTCTGCTTTGAGTCTGAGCAGCACAGTTTACAACATCCACCATAAAGAGTACAAAATCCTCTCTATCCACAACCAGGGTATTCTCATTAATTCTGGAACCTGCACACTTGGGACCTCCACTCTTGAAACCTTCACACTTCTTGGGAGCCACGCTGGCCTTTCTCATTTCGCCCTGGCTGGGAGCAGCGCTGGCTCCTCTCTCTGTATTTACTCTAAACTCGTTACTTGAAACTTTCTTGACTGCATCTGCATAGGATATACCTTGAGAGACCTTTATTTTATGCACCTCAGCAGCTCTTTTGCTAAACCGGCATCCCCCGTAGGCAGAGCTATGTTCTTCCCCACAGTTACAGCACTTCAGTTTTGCTCCCACGTCACACTTCCCATACTCGTGATCTCCTGCACATTTACCACATCTTTGCCTCCCTCTATAGACCGCTGCAATATGCCCAAAGCGCTGGCACTTAAAGCAACGCAGGGGCGGAGGAACATATGGCCTAACGTCATGGCACATGAACCCAATGAACACCTTACTAGGCAGGCACCTCCCTTCAAGTGTTACCATTACCGACAAGCTATCACATCTTACCCCAGACCGGGTCACCTTCAACCGCCTAGCGTCCACCACCGTAGCTCCAGTCAAATTCTCCTTAACTTCATCCACAGACGTCGCCGTAGGGACACCTACGATAACCCCTCTGACCGTGTTTCTTTCAGCATCAGACACAAGAATGTCCTTTCCACCCAGACGTTTAGTTCCAATCGCCTTCCGTTGCTGAGCCGCGTCCTTGCACACGACCAGCAGCGAGCCATCTCTAAGGACACTCGCACGCTTGATCACTCCCACAGCTACAGTTAGGCTCTTTGACAATGCCACTGAATTCCACTCCTTAAAGGATGCACTATCCTGTGCAAGCTTTATGATCACCTTACAGTCTCTGCTCTCACCCCGGATATCAATAGCTTCAGCCTCATCCTGCTGCTCATTCCCGGAACCCTCGGACGAGCTAAGGGACTTTTTACGTTTCCGGGCACGTGCAGCCAGAAAAGGCTGCTCCTCCACGCCGTCCAGAACGTCTTCGACCACCGATCCACTCTCCTCCGCCATCTCCCGCGTCCAAGTGTTACATTACCGCCAGACTTTATTCTTTAGACTTTATTCTTTAGATTCAGAAGCACAGAATCTTCTTGTTAGAGAAGTTAAAAGAGACTTTAAAGTTCCCTCCTGATGTCAGATGGTGCTTTGAGTTCAAAGTTTACTTAGAATCTTCACGCTCCACTTTGATCACTTTGACGGCTAAAAGCATAAAAACAACAGCAACAGTACGTGATGGTCATGTAGCGCTTGGATACCAACCGCCATAAAACACAGAGGAAGAAGAAGAAGAAGAACCAACCGCCATAAAACACAGAGGAAGAAGAAGAAGAAGAACCAACCGCCATAAAACACAGAGGAAGAAGAACAACAACCAACCGCCATAAAACACAGAGGAAGAAGAACAACCAACCGCCATAAAACACAGAGGAAGAAGAAGAACAACCAACCGCCATAAAACACAGAGGAAGAAGAAGAACAACCAACCGCCATAAAACACAGAGGAAGAAGAAGAAGAACAACCAACCGCCATAAAACACAGAAGAAGAAGAACAACAACCAACCGCCATAAAACACAGAAGAACAACAACAACAACCAACCGCCATAAAACACAGAAGAACAACAACAACCAACCGCCATAAAACACAGAGGAAGAAGAAGAAGAACAACCAACCGCCATAAAACACAGAAGAAGAAGAACAACAACCAACCGCCATAAAACACAGAAGAAGAAGAACAACAACCAACCGCCATAAAACACAGAAGAAGAAGAACAACCAACCGCCATAAAACACAGAAGAAGAACAACCAACCGCCATAAGACACAGAAGAACAACAACAACAACCAACCGCCATAAAACACAGAAGAAGAACAACCAACCGCCATAAGACACAGAAGAACAACAACAACCAACCGCCATAAAACACAGAAGAAGAACAATAACAACAACCAACCGCCATAAGACACAGAAGAAGAAGAACAACACCAACAACCAACCGCCATAAGAAACAGAAGAAGAAGAATAACAACAACCAACTGCCATAAGAAACAGAAGAACAACAACAACAACCAACCGCCATAAAACACAGAAGAAGAAGAACAACTAAACCCAAACTACATTCGAGCTGAAACCTGTCCCAAGCCACGGCCAGACCACACTGACCAGACCATGGAGACCAGTAAAGACCCGAGCCCTAGTGAAGGCCCAGCAGAAGCATCCACAATGGAAACATGTGGAGCACTGGTGGAGAGGACCCAGGGAGAAGCCCCGGGTGAGACGACCCGGGGAGAAGCCCCAGGTGAGACCCAGGGAGAAGCCCCATGTGAGACCCAGGGAGAAGCCCCTGGAGAAGCCCCGGGTGAGACCCAGGGAAAAGCCCCGGGTGAGACCCAGGGAGAAGCCCCGGGTGAGACCCAGGGAGAAGCCCCAGGTGAGACCCAGGCAGCAGCTCATCTTATGGAGAACCTGTTGGTTCTGATTCAGAAGATTGAGTCAGATGAAGATGGAAAAGAAGCTGAGGCTTTCAACATGTCCGAAAAAGAGATAAAATCCCGACTGAAGAAGAAACAAGAGGACAAGGAGCTGAAGAGAAAAGAAGACATGTTAGAGATCGCTAACGCCACAATTGAGACGCTGAGAAGAAAGTTAGCAGAGCAGCAGAAGGTGACGGAGCGGCAGAAGCAGCAGCTGGAGGAGCAGGCGGCAGCGATGGCCTCCATGGAGGAGATGAAGCGAGCTCTGCAGCAGGAGAGCGCTGGCCTGAGGAGAGCCATAGAAACCATCATGGAGCAGATCAAACTCCTGACAGAGCAGAAGGAGAAGAGATGGAAGAAGTGGTGGAGATTGTTACGCGCCACACAAACAGATCGATACTGACACAAACACACTAACAAACACTGACACACTCAACTCCGGCACTCACACCTCCACCTTTGAGTGGCAGGTGTTCAAAGAGGCACTTTTGGATCACTTGGAATGGAAAAGTCCTCTTCAGGACTTCAGGGAGTTCCAACTTTGGTTTGTAAATCTCCAGGTGAAAATGCTCTTCATATGTTTTGGGCATGAGCTCTTTTTTGTTTAGTATTTTGTTTGTTCTGTTGTAGTTCATTTGTTTGTGTGTCGGGGTCAGAGAGACCAGAGAACAAATGTACAAGAATGATTTCAATAATAAAATGGCTTTTGAAAGAAAAAAAAAAGACCACTAACATATTTTAATGTCAATGACTTTCTGGGTTTAAGTGAGCGGTCGAATTAAACTGACAAAGATGAGTCAAAATAATACTATCCACCTACAAGAAACCCACTGAAATGACTTAGAACATCCAAAATGCAATAAATATGGCTATTACAGACTTTACTATTTAAACATCAGAGGGGTGTGGCCTGATCTTGAGCAGCCTTTGAACACAAAGATAGAGATGACACTTTTGTACTTGTCAATGACATTTGGAAGTGTATTTACTGTGTGAAATGCTCCACCTCACTTTATACTGAAGTTGTGGGTCTGATTGCAAACCACTCTGGGGGAACCCTTGTTTGTGGTGGAGATTGGAATTTACATGTTCAGACGACATTAGGGCCGTATTTTGCCCCCGGACTTAGCGTTAACAGGAGCTTTTTCCAGAGGACGTTCCAGGGCGCTATTTCCTTTCCGACCTTAACGCTGGCGTGAAGAGGCTGGATCCCGAAGCGCACCCTATCAGACCTCAGCGATGACCCGCATTAGCCATCGCCAGGCCTCGGAGCCCTCGGTGATGGTTGTCACCCAGAGTTTACAGGCAGAAATGTGTGCGTGGACTTCTTGTGTGTAACTGTGTCCTTGAGATGGGATTGTGTCAATTTAACTGGACTAAACCAAGACCAGGCCCAGGACAACTAGGACTGCATGAGTCACGTGCAGCACCGCACTGTAACGCACAGCTGGACACATGAGACTTGGTGGGATGCTACGTGGTCCCGAAGGAGAGAGGACAGAACGTTTGACCGTACGTCCGCATGAAGTTCCTTGAAGGCCAAGGATTTTGGGAAAATGTGACGTGACAGTGGGGATTTATCCAGTTTTCCAAATAGACATTACTCTCTAAGCTGAGCACATGAGTTTGCACGGGTCCAGTCTGGCCCTGACCATGCCGTACAGGTGACCAATGCTGGAGTGTCCAGTAAAGAGCATTAGGCGCCGAGTGCGTAGAGAGTTACGAGAGTGGGAATGGAAAAAATAACCAGGTAAAATTGGACTCTTCATTATTTTGTAGTTTATAGTTTGTGTTATTTATGCCCATGAAGGTTGTTTATTATGATCATCTCGTCCATATGAAGATAGTGCACTCCACCTCATATTAATAAGAATCACACCGCCCTGCGCTGTCTGCAGCGCCCACGCTAATGCTAAAGGGCAAATATACCATCCCTCTGAACTTTAGAACTATGTGCTTAGGCCTCAAAACTCCTGCTATGGACACAATAAATGGATACATTTGGAATGTACTTTTGGCAGGAAAAAAGGTCATCAACAAAAAATGGTTGACACAAACAACCCCAAAGGTCACGGACTGGACTGACATTGTAACAGACATTAGAGGGAAAACTAACATCGTGACTAAGTTTGGAAATGGACAAAATGGGACATTGGACTTTTTGTGCCCTACTTTTCTTTGGATGTCTTTATGACTTGTATGACTTTCTGTTGTGATGCCTTAATAATGTAATGATTTCAGCTCATAATTATATTTTATATCAGTGATCAGAACAAGAAATGTCTAACTTCTGTTTGCGTACAGCTTTTCCATTTTGGCTGATTCGTTTGTTTGTAAGTCATAGAACAATAAAGTGAGTGACAGTATTTAATCAGTCCTTTATTTACAGTGAAACAATACATTGCACATGACACTGGGTGATCTGTGAACAAAGCCCAACATACACCATAAACAGCCCAAAAAGTGTGTACAAGTGTGTACAAGTGTGTACAAGCGTGTACAAGCGTGTACAAGTGTGTACATGTGTGTGTACATGCGTGTGTACAAGCGTGTACACAAGTGTGTACAAGTGTGTACAAGTGTGTACAAGCGTGTACAAGTGTGTACAAGTGTGTACAAGTGTGTACATGTGTGTACAAGCGTGTACACACTTGTACATAAATTTATGTATTTATTTATTTGTCTATGGGAGTTTTTATTTTATTTATAGGAGATCTTCTACTGAAAGTGTTTTTCAGACTTCCTATAAGTGATCTGTTCTTCTGTATCTACCTATGTATCTACCTGCGTTGCACCAATGAAATTTCCCCATGTGGGACAATAAAGGAATATCTTATCTTATCTTATCTTATCTTACAAGTGTGTACATGTGTGTACATGTGTGTACAAGCGTGTACAAGCGTGTACATGCGTGTACAAGCGTGTACAAGCGTGTACAAGTGTGTACATGTGTGTGTATCATCATGTGACCTTTGCCTGATCCTCTGCCGTAAAGTGAACGCCAAAGACACACCTCATCACGTAGCCCCGCCTCCCCGGAGCAGGTGCCCCCCTCCCTCTCCTCCCTCCCTCCCTCCGCCCGTGCTCCCGTGCCCCCCCCCGTGCTCCCCCCGGTTCCACTCGGCTCCGGTTAACCCCAGATTAACTCGGGATTAACATTTTCTGGAGAAAGTCCCGACTCCCTCCGATTATTGAACGTGTTGTTGGGTTTTTTCCACATTTCATTGATTCTTCCGCGGCTCCTTCGCCCGTTCCTACCGCGCCGCCTCCGCCGCTCCTCCTCGCGTTCACCGGGCGGAGCGGACAAACCGGTCGGTCCGGTGGCAGTAGTTTGCTTTCTTTTTCCCTGGGATAAGAGCGGCTGCAGCAGCGGCAGAGGCGTCATGTTGCGGGACCCACACCGGTGACGAGGAGCATGGAGGGCTGCTGCCGCTCCTGCATGCCGTGCTGCCGCCGGCTCTGGGACTGGATATGGCCCGGGTTCCGCTACCCGAACGTGTCCCGCAACGGCAACAGCAACGGCGGCGCCACGGTGCTGGAGAACCCCGCCGCGGAGATCCGCACCGTTTCCGGGGACCTGCGGGCGCCCGCGGGGGTTACGGTGCCCGCCGCGCCGTCTCCGCAGAAACGGCCCGCGCAGCTGTACCAGGCGCTGTACGACTTCGATGCGCGGAGCGACGACGAGCTGTCCGTGCGCGGCGGGGACAAGCTGTCGGTGATCGAGAAGCGCGGGGAGTACGTGCTGGCCAAGAAGCTGACGGGCCGCCTGGAGTCCGGACTCATCCCGGCGAACTATGTGGCGCTGCTGCAGGACGAGTTCTCCAAGCACAAGTGAGTGTCCCTGAACGCACCACGGGAGGGTCTTGTGTGTGCCCCGGTGCAGTTAAAACATAAAGAATGATAAAGAATGCAGCAAATGTACCGTATTTAAAGGTGGAATAGACGATATTTTTCAGCAATTTTTTTATCATATTTCCTCGTGGCGTGGATAAATCATTTGTCCTGCCACGTATCAATCATAAAACGCACCTACCGCTCACCTGCAGCCGCGTCAGGCTCGTCCCCACGTTTCCGCGTGCCTAAGCGCATGGATCTATCATAATATAGTTCCCTCAGTGTACGGGACAAAATGAAGACGGAGAAAGACAGTTCGAGCTGACGCAGAAGTGGACGGAAATCTACGGGAGACGAGAGATGCGATGCGCTCCGTTACGCTAATAAACAAACGCACGTGTGTGTTGTATCAGTCCGCACGGGGAGTGCGCATGCGCACTTCAACCCACGTTCTCAAATCGCCGAAAAATCGTCCATACCGCCTTTAAGTTAGAAAAATGTATATCTGGAGTAAAGTAAAAGTATTTCACAGATTGTATTTATGTTCAGTAGCATGTAGCGTCAAAGTGAAGTTACATGGATAAAATCTATGAAAATTACTGCATTTTCTTTTATTTTAACTTCCCTTTACGTAACTTTTTAAACTTAAAATAGAATGTTTGTTGTTTTGTAATTTTGGGTGTTTTTTTTGGGACATTATCAAAATAGAGTTATATTCTGGCTTTTTAAAAACTTCAAAATTATTATTATTGTTATTTATGTATTTTTGTCATTACATTGTGGTGACCAGACGTCCCCATTTGCCCGGGACAGGGTCAGATATGAGCCCCGTGTCCCTTGTCCCAGCAGCTAATTTGTCCCAGTTTCTGACCCAGCAACAGTATGTGTTGTCTCTTTAGCTAAAATAGAGAAAATGAGAATACGCCACAAATGCTTAAAATCTGCTCACATCACATTACATTAAATCACATTTCATTACATTAAATCACATTACATTAAATCACATTACATTAAATCACATTACATTAAATCACATTACATTAAATCACATTTCATTACATTAAATCACATTACATTAAATGACATTACATTAAATCACATTACATTAAATCACATTACATTAAATCACATTTCATTACATTAAATCACATTACATTAAATCACATTACATTAAATCACGTTACATTACATTAAATCACATTACATTAAATCACATTACATTAAATCACGTTACATTACATTAAATCACATTACATTAAATCACATTACATTAAATCACATTACATTACATTAAATCACATTACATTAAATCACATTACATTACATTAAATCACATTTCATTACATTAACTCACATTTCATTACATTAACTCACATTACATTAAATCACATTACATTAAATCACATTTCATTACATTAAATCACATTACATTAAATCACATTACATTAAATCACATTTCATTACATTAAATCACATTACATTAAATCACATTACATTACATTAAATCACATTACATTAAATCACATTACATTAAATCACATTTCATTACATTAAATCACATTACATTAAATCACATTACATTAAATCACATTACATTAAATCACATTACATTACATTAAATCACATTACATTAAATCACATTACATTACATTAAATCACATTACATTACATTAACTCACATTTCATTACATTAACTCACATTACATTAAATCACATTACATTAAATCACATTTCATTACATTAAATCACATTACATTAAATCACATTACATTAAATCACATTACATTAAATCACATTACATTAAATCACATTTCATTACATTAAATCACATTACATTAAATCACATTATATTACATTAAATCACATTACATTAAATCACATTACATTACATTAAATCACATTATATTACATTAAATCACATTACATTAAATCACATTACATTACATTAAATCACATTTCATTACATTAACTCACATTTCATTACATTAACTCACATTACATTAAATCACATTTCATTACATTAAATCACATTACATTAAATCACATTACATTACATTAAATCACATTACATTAAATCACATTACATTAAATCACATTACATTAAATCACATTACATTAAATCACATTTCATTACATTAAATCACATTACATTAAATCACATTACATTACATTAAATCACATTTCATTACATTAAATCACATTACATTAAATCACATTACATTAAATCACGTTACATTACATTAAATCACATTACATTAAATCACATTACATTAAATCACATTACATTACATTAAATCACATTACATTAAATCACATTACATTACATTAAATCACATTTCATTACATTAACTCACATTTCATTACATTAACTCACATTACATTAAATCACATTACATTAAATCACATTTCATTACATTAAATCACATTACATTAAATCACATTACATTAAATCACATTACATTAAATCATTCATTACATTAAATCACATTACATTACATTAAATCACATTTCATTACATTAAATCACATTACATTAAATCACATTACATTAAATCACGTTACATTACATTAAATCACATTACATTAAATCACATTACATTAAATCACATTACATTACATTAAATCACATTACATTAAATCACATTACATTACATTAAATCACATTTCATTACATTAACTCACATTTCATTACATTAACTCACATTACATTAAATCACATTACATTAAATCACATTTCATTACATTAAATCACATTACATTAAATCACATTACATTAAATCACATTACATTAAATCATTCATTACATTAAATCACATTACATTAAATCACATCTCATTACATTAAATCACATTACATTAAATCACATTACATTACATTAAATCACATTACATTAAATCACATTACATTAAATCACATTTCATTACATTAAATCACATTACATTAAATCACATTTCATTACATTAAATCACATTACATTAAATCACATTACATTAAATCACATTACATTAAATCACATTACATTACATTAAATCACATTACATTAAATCACATTACATTACATTAAATCACATTACATTACATTAACTCACATTACATTAAATCACATTACATTACATTAAATCACATTACATTAAATCACATTACATTAAATCACATTACATTAAATCACATTACATTAAATCACATTTCATTACATTAAATCACATTACATTAAATCACATTACATTACATTAAATCACATTACATTACATTAAATCACATTACATTACATTAAATCACATTATATTACATTAAATCACATTACATTAAATCACATTACATTACATTAAATCACATTTCATTACATTAACTCACATTTCATTACATTAACTCACATTACATTAAATCACATTTCATTACATTAAATCACATTACATTAAATCACATTACATTACATTAAATCACATTACATTAAATCACATTTCATTACATTAAATCACATTACATTAAATCACATTACATTAAATCACATTACATTACATTAAATCACATTACATTAAATCACATTTCATTACATTAAATCACATTACATTAAATCACAGTTAGCATGATACATTCATTACTATTTAAGCACTAGAATCGTCAAAAATACTTAAAATCAGATAAATATAAATTCTAAAACAAAATCACATTTACGGGACCAAATGTGACTGAACAGTTTTTCCAGGATTATGAGTTTATTCTGAAAACTGTTCATGACGACCACATGGAAAAGTAAAGACCAAAAAACATTTGCATGAAAAGAGTATTGCTTTTGAAATCAGCCTATTTGTTGGTATTGAAATTAAGTTTATTGTTCTTTCTTTAATGAGTTTAAATTCATCTTTTAAAGTAAATTGAGTTGCGTTTGGTTATTAAACAAACACAGGCAAAAATGCAATAAAATGTCATATATTTGAATGATTATTTTGAAGTAGGGCTCAGAAACGCGGCGATACGAAAACAACACTTTTTCTTATTCCCTATTGGTCGGTCTCTGAGAGGCTCTGAGTGACAGCTGGATAAACCAATCACAGAGCAGTGTGAGCCCTCAGAAGAAACAGACGACTTTAGCTCTGAAAAGCAAAAGAATAATACAAAGACCTGGTGTAGTACTAGTTAGTCCTCGTTCAGACCTGGTATAGTACTAGTTAGTCCTAGTTCAGACCTGGTATAGTACTAGTTAGTCCTCGTTCAGACCCGGTATAGTACTAGTTAGTCCTCGTTCAGACCTGGTATAGTACTAGTTACTCTTAGTTCAGACCTGGTGTAGTACTAGTTAGTCCTCGTTCAGACCCGGCATAGTACAAGTTAGTCCTTGTTCAGACCTGGTATAGTACTAGTTACTCTTAGTTCAGACCCGGTATAGTACTAGTTAGTCCTCGTTCAGACCCGGTATAGTACTAGTTAGTCCTAGTACACGCTCCTGATCTGATCCGTGAGGATTTTACCGACATAAAAATAATAGGCGGCAACATTTAAACAAACGCAATGAAAAAAGAAGACCAGAACAAGACCAGAATGCAAACAACGGTAGACATCCAACAAATAATAAAGCAAAAAAAGGCACAAAACCCAAAGAAAACGTCCCATTGAGTCCAAAGTCTGTCAAATGACTCTTCTTTTCCGTCCTAAACAATTAGACTTCTCTCGACACCTGTTCTCAGACCTGAACCACAGATTGAGAATGACTCTTGGATGAGACACTCTTAAACTGTGTCCGGATGATGCAGCCGGACACTCCTGGACGAACGAGGATCACGCCAACTTAATCCACCTCATGTTTCCTGTAGTAGAATGAATGGAAGTCGGGAGTGTATGTTTTGGGAACGACTCCTGCACCATTTGTCAGTGAACCAAGCTTTTACTTTTACAGTGTATAGTGGCAAACATATTTAAAAAAATCAGTGCCACGTATCGATCTCAACAGAACTTATCATTTTCTCTGGATTCTAAACCATCGACACCATGAAGACGATCACACGCTGAGCTCACGTGGGATCGTCCTGAAGTGTGGCATCGTCATATTTGGCAAGAGAAAAACCTTGATTTCCCGTCTTCTTCTTACAATAGAACAGATTACAGTGAGTGACAGACGTGAACATCTCTGAACAAGTGCGGGCGCTGCAGCGCTGCAGAGCCGCTCCTGCTTCATTATTCATCCTCGCTGTAGGGCCCCGGCATCCTCACGTTTCACCCGTCTCCCTTCTCTCCGGTCACACGTGCAGTGTTCGATGAAGCGGGCGGAACCTGAGCCAGTTCCTCTCGCCTGGACTGACCACACCCGGAGCCGGACCCGGAGCCGGACCCGGACCCGGAGCCGGAGCCGGCCCCTCTTCATGTGGAGGAGCAGCGGCTCTACTCCGAGCCCCCCACGTGTTTACACCAAAATGTTTTAAAAGATAATCAGATAAACGGCCCTTACCATGGTGCGGGTGACGAGTTTAAGTTGTGTAGACGGCACCATAAATCTGTCAAATCCTGATTAATATTAAAAGTTTCCCTGGAGATGTTTGTGAGGAATAGACTTTTTTATAAAGCGCTGCATCTTTAACATTTATTGATAGTGAGTTTAATGATCTTGATGAAATGGTGAAACGGTGTTCAGATGGAACTGATGTGGAGCGGTTGTACGTGACAACACCTGATGCTCACTTGAAAGTCATTGGTTAACTTGATATAACAATGAAATCACAACCTAATCAACAGTTCAAAGTTCAATAATGCAAACACTGTTTTGAAGACTCAAAATGTTTTCTCTCGCCTCATTGATAAACTCTACTCTACACGACTCTAATACAGATTCTGAGCTGTTTTGAGAATAATTCCACAAACAAAAGCCCAGAAAGTCACGACAGAACTGCATCTGTGGCTTTGATCTCATTTCTCCATCATCTGTTCACATCTGCACAACCGTCTGAAACGTCGATTACATTTTTTATCATTGCGGCTGACGCAGTTCGTTTCTCAATTAAAGCGTTCAATAACTGATGAAAGTCACATGAGTCATGAATAACATACACACACTTGTGTGTAATAAAGATGTTTGTGTTTAATGTAATTATTTATAGACCACGAGAATGAAGAAAATGAAGGATTTTATTGTTTGGTCTCAATAATCGTGAATATTCATTAACCCTTCACGTCTCCCCATCCCTCCCTCCCTCCCTTCATCCCTTCATCCCTCCCTCCCTTCATCCCTTCATCCCTCCCTTCATCCCTTCATCCCTCCCTCCCTTCATCCCTTCATCCCTTCATCCCTCCCTCCCTTCATCCATCCCTTCATCCCTTCATCCCTTCATCCCTCCCTCCCTTCATCCCTTCATCCCTCCCTCCCTTTATCCCTTCATCCCTCCCTCCCTTCATCCCTTCATCCCTCCCTCCCTTTATCCCTTCATCCCTCCCTCCCTTCATCCCTTCATCCCTCCTCCCTTCATCGCTCCATCCCTTCATCCCTCCCTCCCTTCATCCCTTCATCCCTCCCTTCATCCCTCCTTCATCCCTCCCTCCCTTCATCCCTCCTTCATCCCTCCCTCCCTTCATCCCTCCCGCCCTTCATCCCTCCCTCCCTCCCTTCATCCCTTCATCCCTCCTTCATCCCTCCCTCCCTTCATCCCTCCTTCATCCCTCCCTCCCTTCATCCCTCCTTCATCCCTCCCTCCCTTCATCCCTCCCTTCATCCCTCCATCCCTCCTTCATCCCTCCTTCATCCCTCCCTCCCTTCATCCCTCCCTTCATCCCTCCCTCCCTCCCTTCATCCCTCCCTCCCTTCATCCCTTCATCCCTCCCTCCCTTCATCCCTCCCTCCCTTCATCCCTCCTTCATCCCTCCCTCCCTTCATCCCTCCCTCCCTCCCTTCATCCCTCCCTCCCTCCCTTCATCCCTCCTTCATCCCTCCCTCCCTTCATCCCTCCCTCCCTTCATCCCTCCCTCCCTTCATCCCTTCATCCCTCCCTCCCTTTATCCCTTCATCCCTCCTTCATCCCTCCCTCCCTTCATCCCTCCCTCCCTTCATCCCTTCATCCCTCCCTCCCTTTATCCCTTCATCCCTCCCTCCCTTCATCCCTTCATCCCTCCCTCCCTTCATCCCTTCATCCCTCCTCCCTTCATCCCTTCATCGCTCCATCCCTTCATCCCTCCCTCCCTTCATCCCTTCATCCCTCCCTTCATCCCTCCTTCATCCCTCCCTCCCTTCATCCCTCCTTCATCCCTCCCTCCCTTCATCCCTCCCGCCCTTCATCCCTCCCTCCCTCCCTTCATCCCTTCATCCCTCCTTCATCCCTCCCTCCCTTCATCCCTCCCTCCCTCCCTTCATCCCTCCCTTCATCCCTCCCTCCCTTCATCCCTCCCTCCCTTCATCCCTCCCTTCATCCCTCCCTCCCTTCATCCCTCCCTCCCTTCATCCCTTCATCCCTTCCTCTTTTACAAACTCTTATTTGCCCTAAAGCATGTGACACTCCTCCTCCCTCAGCCTGTACCGTCTGTGCCTCAGAACCTGCTGCATATTCCAGAAGATGCTCTAATATTCTATGCACTATTGATTCTGTCTGAATATGAAAATGCACTGGAGGAACAGACTGAGCATGTGCAGAGAAGTGAAGCTCTAACTGAGCATGTGCAGAGGAGAAGCTCTAACTGAGCATGTGCAGAGAAGTGAAGCTCTAACTGAGCATGTGCAGAGAAGTGAAGCTCTAACTGAGCATGTGCAGAGGAGAAGCTCTAACTGAGCATGTGCAGAGAAGTGAAGCTCTAACTGAGCATGTGCAGAGGAGAAGCTCTAACTGAGCATGTGCAGAGAAGTGAAGCTCTAACTGAGCATGTGCAGAGGAGAAGCTCTAACTGAGCATGTGCAGAGAAGTGAAGCTCTAACTGAGCATGTGCAGAGAAGTGAAGCTCTAACTGAGCATGTGCAGAGGAGAAGCTCTAACTGAGCATGTGCAGAGAAGTGAAGCTCTAACTGAGCATGTGCAGAGGAGAAGCTCTAACTGAGCATGTGCAGAGAAGTGAAGCTCTAACTGAGCATGTGCAGAGAAGTGAAGCTCTAACTGAGCATGTGCAGAGGAGAAGCGTTAGTTAAAAATACAGACATTTAACAACACAGAGGGTTTATTTGTGTAATGAATTGATGGGTGAAGTGATCTTATTTAATCCTTTAGACCAGGCGTGTCCAAACTTCATGTCCCTGAGGGCCACAAACAACCCGACGATGTCGAATTTGTCGACTCACAAAGTGAATCATTGTAAATTTTGCATTTGACATTGTTTTGATGCCTCCACACCTTTAATAAGAATTGAAGTTGACAGAAAAAAGTACTTATTTTTGTTGTTTGGACCGACTTAGCAGGAAGCCAGAGGGCCAACAAAAATTGGTCTGAGGGCCGCATTTGGCCCCTGGGATGTAGTTTTGCCGTGCGCGTGCGTGTGTGTGTGTGTTTGTTCTGTCATAACGTTTCAATATATAATTATCTTCACTACATTTTAGTTCAGTGAGTGGTCCGACCTGTAGGGGGCGCTTTCATCTGTGAAGAGGAACGAGATACTTCATTACTCGAGCAGTAGTAATATGCTGTACCAAAACTACTCTGAGAAGTACCGTTTGAACTTGTTATTGAGTAGATTTGAATACTTATTGAAACACGATGCGTAAATAGCCCAAAAAGTGTCCGGTCGTTCCCACGGCGCCGTGTTTGCGTTGTGGGCGTGTTTGTGTTATCTCTTCATCTCGTATGTACATTTGCAGCAGCGCCCGCTCCAGAACTGTGTCAAAGTCGACCTGGAGGCACGTGGGGGAGAGAGAGTGCATTTACTCTCCTCCGCAGTCACAAATCTGACCTTTTAACCGACAGGAGCAGTTAGAAAATCAAACACAGCGACGCGCCACTCGCCCTTTAAAGTCCTTTGTCTTTTATTCATGCTGTAATTGCGTCGTTCTCCAACAGTTTTGAGTTCGAAGAATAAAACGAGTGAATGGATCGTAGACATAGAGACTGAGCATGTTTGGAATGATTTTGTGAGATTTGTTGTTTAAATTTGGCTCCAGCAAAAAAAGAAAAGCTCGTGAGAAGCTGTGGTTCCAAAAAACACATGGAAAGCAAAACATGAGTTTTTATTTATTGTTTATTGTGAGGCCAAAACTGTAAAATGAACTGTACACGTTTTTATGATAAATTATATCAAAATATTGTCTCGTTGTCGTGGTAATTGCGTCTCATTCCTAATAAAGCGGATGCAGATTTGACCATGAAAGTGACTAAGGCTGGGATTCCTTTTGTCTTTACCATTAGAATAAGTCAAACACAGTCAAAAAGTCTAAGGAATAAAGTCTGGCGGTAATGCAACACTTGGATGCCAACCGCCATAAAACAACAACAACAACAACAACAACAACAGTCCAAATGTTCATTCCAGTAAAGCTCAGTCACAGTGAGCTTCTCTCTCTGTCACTTCCATGGATCTGTGCGAGTGCAGCCTCTGCAGCTGAGGGCCAACTCACCCTGACTCCGCCCTCAAGTCCAACCCAGGACCCTCAATACTGTGAGGCTGAAGCACTAACCACTGCACGGCCTCAGCTCTGTGTGTCAGGCTCTTCATCTGTCTCTAAGTCTGAGGGTCCGGCTAAGAAGTACAGTCTGAAGTACAGTCTGAAGTACAGTCTGAAGTACAGTCTGAAGTACAGTCTGAAGTACAATCTGAAGTACAGTCTGAAGTACAGTCTGAAGTACAGTCTGAAGTACAGTCTGAAGTACAGTCTGAAGTACAGTCGGAAGTACAGTCGGAAGTACAGTCTGAAGTACAGTCTGAAGTCTGTAGTACAGTCTGAAGTCTGAAGTACAGTCTGAAGTACAGTCTGTGGTACAGTCTGTGGTACAGTCTGAGGTACAGTCTGAAGTACAGTCTGAAGTACAGTCTGTACTTCAGACTGTACTTCAGACTGTGGTACAGTCTGTGGTACAGTCTGAAGTACAGTCTGTACTTCAGACTGTACTTCAGACTGTGGTACAGTCTGTGGTACAGTCTGTAGTACAGTCTGAGGTACAGTCTGAAGTACAGTCTGTGGTACAGTCTGTAGTACAGTCTGTAGTACAGTCTGAAGTACAGTCTGAAGTACAGTCTGAAGTACAGTCTGTGGTACAGTCTGAAGTACAGTCTGTACTTCAGACTGTACTTCAGACTGTGGTACAGTCTGTGGTACAGTCTGAGGTACAGTCTGAAGTCTGTAGTACAGTCTGAAGTACAGTCTGAAGTACAGTCTGAAGTACAGTCTGTAGTACAGTCTGAAATGTGGCTGCTGGTGATGAGGACCACCTCCTCCTGTTGGTCAGTGAATGACGGGCTGATGTTTCGATCACCTGTGAAATATGAGCTTGAATAAGTTCTCTGTAATATTTATCATATGCATTATGTGGCCATTCTAGTATTTAAGTTTTAAAACTTCAAATATTGTTCTATATAAAGGCTTTGTTTGTGTGGACAACAGGATTTGAAAACACCCCGTCCAAATCATTGTGTCCGGTTGTACGGGGGCCGACGAGGCGTTCTCCAGACTAATAAAAAGTACTTTAAAAATGTGGTCATTATAGAAAGCCAATAAATATGATCACACTCCGCCACTTGGGAGCGGCGTATCGTGGCCTATTTTCCGACACTTTTATAAAATAAAGCGGCGCTTTTAACCTCGTCTGGCGTTACGCCGTGCGCCGTAAACGAGCGCCGTAATTTACGCCAGATGGCGCTCGGCGTTCTCTTAATTTACGCCATACGCCGCTCCTAAGTGGCGGAGTGTGATCATATTGGCTTCTCATATTATCGAGCGCCGTGGGCGGCGTGAGCAGAAAAGTGACACTACGGCGCGAGCTCGGAGGGTGATCTGGTGAACAGAGAATGGAAGTCGTTTACGTTATTGAGGGAAGCTTTCTTAACTATATCATAGCGTTGTATGTTGAATGAAAACACGATCTTTGTTTTTCAACCTGGCGGATGTTTTTTCAGCCTGGTGCTATCTTTTGGGTAGTGCGCCGCCGCCCGGTTATCTTCATACCTGGCGGTGTCTTTTCAGCATGGCGGGGCCAAAACCCCTCAGCAAGAACACTGTAATATTCCCTTTTTTCTAAGATGTATGAATAAAATGGCCATCCCTGCACTCGAAAATGCCCGTCCACATTTTAAAATACCCCGTCCAAAATACGGGAAGACGGCCCTCTATCTAAAAGCCTGGTGGACAGTCGAGTGAGCGGCTGGAGACTTCTCGTGCTCATCTTCACGTCCTCAAACACGTTGTATAGAATGTGCTGAGCTGTGTTTGTCGACAGTTTCAGTGAAACTTGAGCGCTGCGTCGCGCCCAAATCCACTGCACGGAGAGTAAATACAGGTCAGTCCCAGAGCAGGCTTCAAACAACTGCACAAGGACACTATTCTATGAAGTGCGTGTATAGTATCTTTTAAAAGTCATGATTTATTCCAGTATCAATCACATACTGGTGTTAATAAAGTCTAATATTGTTTTTTCAGCCTTTAAAAGAAAAGAAAAATAATATTAACATGACTCTTTGTCTAAATTAAGAAGAGAATGTGAAGAGATTACAACAACAACAAAAATGTGTCCTATTATTTTGCTAAATGATGATATATAATGTACACGGTATCGGTTCATACTTCATGTATTCAACACTATACTTCAACACTATACTTGTACTTGTACTGTGTGTTGAGTTGGACGTTGAGTCATGTGACGGGGCGTGGCCGGCCGGAACAGGCTGGACTGGCTGCTCACTGCTCCAAATACTTTCACATGTTTTCCTTATGGATTGTATATTATTTTTATCATATGCCTGTTGTTACGATTGGGCAGAGACTGGACCAATCACAGGGCAGCGTTGTGATTTAGGAGGAAGCCAAACAAACCAGGCCATTACTGTCCAAAATACTTGGTTTGGAGGTATTTTTTTATGTTTAATAAAAATAAAACAACAATTAACACAACAATACAGTCGCAAAACTAAACTAAAATATTCCACCTTCACCACAAAAAACAACAACGATAAACTAAAAAACGAAATAAGTAACATTGATACAGCATACATTAAAAAATAAACCGAAAACAACAGTATTTCAATGGGTTTTGGCCATATACCGTATTTTTCTGACTATAAGTCGCACCAGCCAAAAAATGCATAATAGAGAAGAAAAAATACATATATAAGTTGCACTGGAGAATGAAATGCTGTTGCAAGTGTGAAAATAACAAATAATATCACATAATAGTCGCTCCGGAGTATAAGTATAAGTCGCACCCCGGCCAATACTATGAAAAAAGGTGCGACTTATAGTCCGGAAAATACGGTATTTCTTTCCAAAATTATTCTATGTATTTATTTATGAAAAAAAATATGATTATTATTTATTTATTTTTATTATTATTTGGTTTAGAGATGTTTTATGACTCCACTGGTATGTTTGAGAGACACAAATGTAATTGAATAAATAAAAGACATTTAAAACTTTACTTTGGAACATTCCAGCACATGTTCCTGAGATGAGCCGGTGTTGGACCCTCCACCAGAAGATCGAGTGCACTTTTAAAGGCTAAATAGAAGATCATGTGCACTTTTAAAGGCTGAATAGAAGATCGAGTGCACTTTTAAAGGCTAAATAGAAGATCTAGTGCACTTTTAAAGGCCAAATAGAAGATCTAGTGCACTTTTAAAGGCTAAATAGAAGATCAAGTGCACTTTTAAAGGCTAAAATAGAAGATCAAGTGCACTTTTAAAGGCTAAAATAGAAGATCTAGTGCACTTTTAAAGGCTAAAATAGAAGATCTAGTGCACTTTTAAAGGCTGAATAGAAGATCTAGTGCACTTTTAAAGTCTAAATAGAAGATCAAGTGCACTTTTAAAGGCTAAATAGAAGATCTAGTGCACTTTTAAAGGCTAAATAGAAGATCAAGTGCACTTTTAAAGGCTAAATAGAAGATCTAGTGCACTTTTAAAGGCTAAATAGAAGACAAGTGCACTTTTAAAGGCTGAAAAGAAGTTATAGTGCACTTTTAAAGGCTAAAAAGAAGATCGAGTGCACTTTTAAAGTCTAAATGACAGAGATACCACTATACATCTGTCTGTGGGCGGAACAGTCGATGCTAAAAGAAAGATCAAGTCAATATTATCGCTGCTAATTTTGTCCTCGTTCCGTAAAGCGCGGCTACTTTCCCTGTGTTCGTTTTACACAAAGCTTGTGCTGACTGGATCCTCTGCCCTGTCCAGGTGGTACTATGGCAACATAAACCGAGGGAAAGCGGAGAAGCTGCTGATGGCGTCCCAGAACAAAGATGGCTCCTTCCTGGTGCGCATCAGCGAGAGCCACAGCGACGAGTACACCATATCAGGTCAGTTCTGTGGACACTACATCAGCACATATGAAGTAATCATATTAAGTCTCACTCAATGTCAATATACGGTATTTTCTGGACTATACGTCGCACCAGCCAAAAGATGTATAGCAGAGAAGAAGAAAAGAACATAAGTCGCGGGATATTTTGGGGATATTTCATTTTTAAAATCCAAGACCAAAATAATAACAGAGAAGGAGAACATGGTGAATAGGTGTACGTATGCTAACGCTAACACCTTCAGCTACATGAGGCACAGACAGAACTGTGGTAAGTGTCTGGTATGTTAACGTAACATATGAACAGTTATTCAGAGAACTATAGCATAAAGAACATGCTAACAAGTTTACCAAAGCATCAGTTTTACCCCAAATCACTAAATCCAATCAAATCCAATCCAACTTTATTTGTATAACACATTTTACCAACACAAATCCTCCAAAGTGCTGCACAAAGTACAAAACAAACACAAGCAAAATATGTTAAAACCCCCAAAAAATCCATTGAATTCTTCTTCCTGTGTCACTTCTAAACAACTCCACAAACTCCGGAGGTAGAGGAAGTGCAGATTCTTCTTCTGCATCGCTTAGAGCCTAGAGCGCCCTATTGTGGTTGCCAGAGTGAAAATAATGTGGTTTCGAGTGTCAAAATAACAAATAATATCACTTATAAGTCGCCAAAACTATGAAAAACGGTGCAACTTATAGTCCGGAAAATACGGTAAGTGTCCTATAAAGTCTCTGTGCCTGAATGCATTGTTTTGCATACTTTAAAGTACAAGAACCCCTTCATGGACCATCATTCTTTGCTCTTATTTTGAGTGACAGCCCAACACACAATCTAATGTTGAATGAAATGAGACTTATAATAGATTTTCTGCTTTGGATGAACATAAGAGGCACTGTGTAACTGCTCGTCTCCATGGAGATGTCATTGTTCTGCTTGAAATGATCCACAGTATGGCATGAAACCCGTCTTACATTTACTTTAAAATGGGTGCTTTTATTGCTCGAAACCATTCTGTGATGGCGGCTCTCCTCTCCACAGATCTGATTTGTCTAACGCTATACTGTGCGTCTGGGTGTTGCCTAGTACCTCACGATACGATACACACATCCTCAAACGGGCTCCACAACACAGTACAACGGTGTTAAACGCTCACTACAGTGTTAGGAAGAATACGTAGAACACGTATTTAGTTCAAGAATACTGAATACTTGCGTTAAAAGGTGTTGATCTAGACGGAGAACTGTACTGAATACTGTCACATTGTGCAGTACCTGACTTACTTAAATTATGATTTTAGTTATGTACAGTGACAAATACACAGGAATTTAATGTTCGCAATGCGCTTAAAGTCAGAATACAATCGTTCTAACTTCTATGAAATACCGTATTTTTCGGAGTATAAGTCACACCAGCCAAAAAATGCATAATAAAAAAAAAACATGTATAAGTCGCACTGGAGTATGACATTTTGCAAGTGTGAAAATAACAAATAATATTACATATAAGTCGCTCCGGAGTATAAGTATAAGTGGCACCGCGGCCAAACTATGAAAAGCGTTGCGACTTATAGTCCGGAAAATACGGTATTACCGAGTACAGCCCTCGACTAAACCTGTCAAATACCAAGTCTAAACCAAAAATAAACACGGTCCGCACAGGAAACATCACACACAAATGCAGTTGATTAGTTCATTAGCTTAATTAGTGAATCCATTTGTGTCCGTCCTGCTCCTCTGGCCTCGTTTGTGCCGTTGTGTTCTAGCGTTTCACAGACTGAGAACGAGCTGCGAGCTACGATTCAGGGCATTTCTCATGAAGTAGTGAAGCATTATAAAATATTTACAGCGGAGCGCATAGTTCAGACAAGAAAATGTAGAAAGATGAAGTCAAGGTCACAATATATAAACCCGCGGCACGATGAAGGATGAAGAATAACGGGTGGAGTCGAAGAGAAGACTGAAATATGGACTTATAGCGTTAGCATCCAAACATCTATAATAGAACAACTATAAAGAAGAACTGGGCTGTTTTGTGGACTGACGAAAGACTCGAGCGCACGAGAGTAACACCAGAGCCGCTGTAGAAAACATTCCAGCGTGAAGCATTGTTTTGGATAGATTATTAACGTTAGGAATTAGCGTTAACGTTGGCATACATGCTAACGGCCAAGACCAGAATGAGACGGGATATTTTGTTTTTTGAGCAGTTCAAGATGTCCCTTAAATACTTTGTGATTCAGAGCGTGGACCACATTGCAGGATTCAGTTCAGAAAATCAAGTCAAATGGTCAATATTCTTTTCAGGGCCGTCTGTAGCTTCAGGGAGACTTAACGCGAAGATTTAAAACGGGCCAAACGGCTTACGGAACTGTGCGCTCCAGCCATGACGGGATTAATGTTTTCCATAGTGGAAAAGGGCTTCACAGACAACCCCCGATGTTTACTGTGCCACTGTGTTACTCTCATGCAGGACGATCGGTGCATGTCGTCATAGTGTCGTACCGCGCCGTCATCAGTATTTGTTTTTATAAAGTTCTGGGTGGTTCACACTCGTTCGCGTATCCTGGGGTCTGATCAGGTTTTAAATATCTTGGTTTTGATTGTGTTGATGTAAACGCATGGTTCCAAGATAGACCCCTGTGGTACACCTCTGGTCTGAGGGTGGTGGGAAGGTCTGAGGGTCTGATGGCAGTGGGAGGGTCTGATGGCAGTGGGAGGGTCTGATGGCAGTGGGAGGGTCTGATGGCGGTGGGAGGGTCTGAGGGTGGTGGGAGGGTCTGATGGCGGTGGGAGGGTCTGATGGCGGTGGGAGGGTCTGATGGCGGTGGGAGGGTCTGATGGCAGTGGGAGGGTCTGATGGCAGTGGGAGGGTCTGATGGCGGTGGGAGGGTCTGAGGGTGGTGGGAGGGTCTGATGGCGGTGGGAGGGTCTGATGGCGGTGGGAGGGTCTGATGGCGGTGGGAGGGTCTGATGGTGGTGGGAGGGTCTGAGGGTGGTGGTGGGAGGGTCTGATGGTGGTGGGAGGGTCTGATGGTGGTGGGAGGGTCTGATGGCGGTGGGAGGGTCTGATGGCGGTGGGAGGGTCTGATGGCGGTGGGAGGGTCTGATGGCGGTGGGAGGGTCTGATGGCGGTGGGAGGGTCTGATGGCGGTGGGAGGGTCTGATGGCGGTGGGAGGGTCTGATGGTGGTGGGAGGGTCTGAGGGTGGTGGTGGGAGGGTCTGATGGTGGTGGGAGGGTCTGATGGTGGTGGGAGGGTCTGATGGCGGTGGGAGGGTCTGATGGCGGTGGGAGGGTCTGATGGTGGTGGGAGGGTCTGATGGCGGTGGGAGGGTCTGAGGGTGGTGGTGGGAGGGTCTGATGGTGGTGGGAGGGTCTGATGGCGGTGGGAGGGTCTGATCGCGGTGGGAGGGTCTGATGGCGGTGGGAGGGTCTGATGGCAGTGGGAGGGTCTGATGGCGGTGGGAGGGTCTGAGGGTGGTGGTGGGAGGGTCTGATGGCGGTGGGAGGGTCTGATGGCGGTGGGAGGGTCTGATGGTGGTGGGAGGGTCTGAGGGTGGTGGTGGGAGGGTCTGATGGTGGTGGGAGGGTCTGATGGTGGTGGGAGGGTCTGATGGCGGTGGGAGGGTCTGATGGCGGTGGGAGGGTCTGATGGCGGTGGGAGGGTCTGAGGGTGGTGGTGGGAGGGTCTGATGGTGGTGGGAGGGTCTGATGGCGGTGGGAGGGTCTGATCGCGGTGGGAGGGTCTGATGGCAGTGGGAGGGTCTGATGGCGGTGGGAGGGTCTGATGGCGGTGGGAGGGTCTGATGGCAGTGGGAGGGTCTGATGGCGGTGGGAGGGTCTGATGGCGGTGGGAGGGTCTGAGGGTGGTGGGAGGGTCTGATGGCAGTGGGAGGGTCTGATGGCGGTGGGAGGGTCTGATGGTGGTGGGAGGGTCTGAGGGTAGTGGTGGGAGGGTCTGATGGTGGTGGGAGGGTCTGATGGCGGTGGGAGGGTCTGATGGCGGTGGGAGGGTCTGATGGCGGTGGGAGGGTCTGATGGCAGTGGGAGGGTCTGATGGCGGTGGGAGGGTCTGAGGGTGGTGGGAGGGTCTGATGGCGGTGGGAGGGTCTGATGGCGGTGGGAGGGTCTGATGGCGGTGGGAGGGTCTGATGGCGGTGGGAGGGTCTGAGGGTGGTGGGAGGGTCTGATGGCAGTGGGAGGGTCTGATGGCGGTGGGAGGGTCTGAGGGTGGTGGTGGGAGGGTCTGATGGCGGTGGGAGGGTCTGATGGCAGTGGGAGGGTCTGATGGCGGTGGGAGGGTCTGATGGCAGTGAGAGGGTCTGATGGCAGTGGGAGGGTCTGATGGTGGTGGGAGGGTCTGATGGCGGTGGGAGGGTCTGATGGCAGTGGGAGGGTCTGATGGCGGTGGGAGGGTCTGAGGGTGGTGGTGGGAGGGTCTGATGGTGGTGGGAGGGTCTGATGGCAGTGGGAGGGTCTCAGGGCGGTGGGAGGGTCTGAGGGCGGTGGGAGGGTCTGATGGCGCAGATTGGCAGCCTTGCGTCCGACAGTGTGCCTCAGGGCACCTGTGGCTACAGCTTACCACTATCAAGTATCAAATGAGTCGTGTAAAACTCTTTGGATGTCTTGAAAGGCGCTACATGAGTTGGAGATCAACTGACTTCATAATTATTCCCTTTTGTTCTCTCGTACCATTGTTTACCCGGCCTTCTCCTTTACTCTCTCTCCCTCCCCCTCTCTCTCTCTCTCTCTCTGTCTCCCCCTCCTCCCCCTGGTCATGGGTTATCTGCTGCCGTAGCGTTTCTCGTTCTCCCTCTCTCTCCCTGCATGGTGTTGCTGCTGCTGCTGCTGCTGCTGCTGCTGCTGCTGCTGCTGCTGCCGCCGCTGCTGCTGGAGAAAGTGCCTGCTCAGGACTCTGCACACACGGGACAATCTGAGGGCAGGCGAGCCTTCCCTCTTCCCTTTGTTACAACAATCAACCCATTTAACCTATTTAAATGTCCCTTGCATCTATTTGATCTGTACGTAGCAAGAAGGACTTGATGTCAAGTCATGAGCTATAATATAACTTTGTCTGAAGCGTAGACTGTCTGTAAGGAGCAGAAGGGACGACAGTGCAGGGTAATGTGATACTGTGGAACATTACAAGCAAAGGAACATCATCTCCATGGAGACGAGCAGGCTTTGGACCCACGACCGGAAAAGTTACATAGTGCACCTTTTAAAGGACTCATTTGCTAAATTGACTTTTTTGAGCTTTAACCTTGTTGTAACATTGTTCTCATCAAAAACACACTGGAGTAGAATCTGGATTCATTCACACTTGTTTGATGCGTCCTGTTAGAAAGTCCTCTCCTGCTGAGCCTCAGAAAACACTCATTTGTGACATCCAGAGGTCTCCCGTGGTATTTTTAAGTTCTCTGCATTTATGCCTCAAATTTCAGTCATTACAAACTGCTATCTTACATTATCTTTTGTATATGTTCTCATGGCAACTCCCTCTGCTGCCGTGGCGTGCAAACACCGGTGACGAAATGCCTGACTGAGACAAAGTGTGATTATTTTCAGTTCTAAAAGATGCGAACAAGAGCACGTTTAACAACACAAAATAATGCATACGTGTCCTTTAAAGTGTCATGAAAATACACCTATAACACTTTCATATCCATACTTTGTGTCGTACTGTGTTGAGAGAGTGACGCGTCATCATCCCTCTTGCAGTGCGCAGCGAGGCGAAGGTGTTCCACTTCCGGATCCAGCGCTCGGTGATCGGGGCCTACCTGGTCTCAGAGAAGATCTCCTTCGCCACGCTGGGAGAGCTTGTCTCGTACTACCAGAAGAACCCGCGGAGCCTGGGGGTGCTGCTGCAGGAGCCCTGTGCCCAGCAGGTAAAGGGGGCGCGGGGATGGGCGGGGCAAACACCGTCATGCGCTGGCTTTGGATAGAACCACAACAGAAGTAGACTATAATTTTACATTTTGACCATTGTAACGTATTAGTCTAGAACAGGTCCATGGACTCTGATAAGCCCCGCCTCTTCATAGTGACGTTTAGATCTTTTTTTAGTGGCTACATGTGTCACTCAGAGTCTTCATATTTCGACTAATCACGACTGTGTACAGGGACGTGGGCGGGGATAGGGGGTAGGTGAAACGGGACTTTTCTGAGCCTCAGTTGCAGGACGATACAGGATTAACTCAAACATGCAGGAATCAATCCAAATACAATTCTGAGGAAACTGATCAGGTGGAAACACAGTTAGTTAAAGTGATTTTCCGCAATCTGAGGAAGACTGAGGATGACCAATCGGAGGAGTGGGTGGGGACACGTCTGTGTTTGAGTTGAGTTGCATTAAAGGGGATGTGACGGATGTTTGCGTTTCATGTAATTCAGTCCGATCTGTTTTGCCCCAGCACATGTTGTAAAAGGGTCAGAGTCGTGTGCTGTCTGCATCTAATTATAGAGCATTTATTCACAGCAAAGCAGGAAGTGCGCTGTTAGCATGCTAATTGTTGTTAGCCTTACCGTCACAGGCCTCTGAAAGCTGTGAAAAGCACGTATAAATGCTTTTAAATGCATTAGGTAAGTGAGGAATACATGTGGACTGCTGCAAAGAGTTATTAACTACTTCTATTGTTCATGTTTTAATACAAAACATCAAAGTTACAGCTCGTTTAAACCCAGAGGCACTGAATGAGAAGGGAACTGACTCTACAAGTCACTATTCGAGGTATTACAATGCAAATAAGCATTGTTATTTTGCTCATTTTTTACACTTTACACAAAATATCCTGGAAATTATGCATACAAACCCAGAGTTAATGTTATATATAATCCTTATTTTATTTATTTTTTGTTCTTTTAATTAAAACTTTAGAAAGTCGATGATGCTTTGTATTGTTTTAGCCCTGATACATTGGTCTGAGTTTTGTGGTTTGCAAATGATGAAATTGTAAAATGAGACAAAACACAAGGTGAAGATGATTGAGTCTGATTCATCTGCGAGAATGCGTGTCAGAGAGAATTTTAGCTTAGTTATAAATACGTCAGAGCTGCTAGATTCATGAATTGCACAAAATGTTCATAAAACTCTGGAAAATTAATCCCTCCACCAGACAGAGGATAAAGTAGAGGTTCAAAAGTGACTCAAGTAGGACTAAAATCCACTGATGTTACTTAGGTATACGTTAATCCAACAAATTTAGCAAAACAAAGCTAGCACACGTTAGCATCAACTGTTTCCTGTTCATCGCTGCATGGCACTCGTGTCAGGACTGAAAATATGATATTTCCAGTGCCCAATGCATCTTACATGATACAAGCCAGTACGTTTCATAAAGAGAGGTTAAAACACGGCGTAGAGGCTTTGCAGAGAAGTGAAGTCGTTTCCTGTTAGCTTTGACCACATCTCACAGCCACACAAACGTGGAATTACTGAATATATTGTCTGTGAATTGTTGAGATTATGATTAAAACGTTTGTTGCTCAGTGTGGAGATGCATTCTGCCTTTAGAAGAACCGGGCCGAACTGTGGCGAGGCGCTCCTGGGTGTTTGCTTTCATACAAAAAGGCCACACTTTTCTCTGATTGGCTCATCCATCGGTTAGACTCGTGCAGATGTGAAGGCGTTCATGTGGTCCTCAAGAACTATGAGCATTTTTGTATTTCAGAGTTGAAAAATGCACCTGAAGTCTCGCACAAGTCGGAACGTGAAGAACCGCTGCTCGACTTCCAGACGTCTCCTGTTGCTTGGAGACGGACCAACATCTGCTGATGTCTTTGACTAAACATTACAACACGTAGGGCTTTTCTGTGAGGAAGAGTAAAGGCCAACACACACCAAAGCGCGTCATTTCACGGCTCTTAAAAAGGTCCTTTCACCGTGAGTTTAATGTGAGAAATGAGAGACAGAATCAGAGTCAGAAAAGGTTTATTGCCGTTGTCAATGAACAAGATTCACAAACATAGGAACTTGTCTTGGTGATTCTGTGCAACATAAAACAATGAATAAGTCAAAAGAGAAACTATTTAAATCTGCTATGGGATAAGAAATAACAATAAGCTATCAGATGAAAAATAAGAATAAAAATAAGAATAATAGATAGGTATAGATCTATTATTCTTATTTACAAATGTACAGCTGAGTTAACATATGTAGTGCAGAAAGTGAACAGTGCAGTGAGTGATTCAATTATGGTTAAAGTGACACTTCTTAAAGGCGCAATGGACGATTTTTTGGTGATTTGAGAACTCAGGCGGAAGTGCTCATGCCACTCCCCCGTGCACATGCCACTCCCCCGTGCTCATGCCACTCCCCCGTGCTCATGCCACTCCCCCGTGCTCATGCCACTCCCCCGTGCACATGCCACTCCCCCGTGCTCATGCCACTCCCCCGTGCTCATGCCACTCCCCCGTGCACATGCCACTCTCCCGTGCACATGCCACTCCCCCGTGCTCATGCAACTCCCCCGTGCACATGCCACTCCCCCGTGCACATGCCACTCCCCCGTGCTCATGCCACTCCCCCGTGCTCATGCCACTCCCCCGTGCTCATGCCACTCCCCCGTGCTCATGCCACTTCCCCGTGCACATGCCACTCCCCCGTGCACATGCCACTCCCCCGTGCACATGCCACTCCCCCGTGCTCATGCCACTCCCCCGTGCACATGCCACTCCCCCGTGCACATGCCACTCCCCCGTGCGGACTGATACAACACACACGTGCGTTTGTTTATTAGCGTGACGGATTGCATCGCATCGCTCGTCTCCCGTAGATTTCCGTCTTCTTCTGAGTCAGCTCGAACAGTCTTTCTCCGTCTTCATTTTGTCCCGTACACTGAGGGAACTATATTATGATAGATCAATGCGCTTAGACACGCGGAAACGTGGTCCAGGGTGAGAAGGGTCAGCTGTGATCCGACCTGCTCGTCCCAGAGCCCTGGAGACGTACAGGTCCTGCAGAGATGGAAGTTTGCAGCCGATCAACTTCTCAGCAGAGCTCACAATGTGATGTAGTCTCTGTTTGTCCCTGGCTGTGGCTCCAGCGTACCACACGGTGATGGAGGAGGTGATGGAGGAGGTGAGGATGGACTCTATGATGGCCGTGTAGAACTGCACCATCATCTGCGTTGGCAGCTTGAATTTCCTCAGCTGTCGCAGGAAGTACATCCTCTGCTGAGGTGTGCAAGGCTGTGTGAGGAGAGGAACGATGTGGTTTGAGCAGGTCAGTAATAACTTCAGTGAGAGAGAGAGAAGGAGCAGGAGAAGGAGCAGGAGCAGGAGAAGGAGCAGGAGAAGGAGCAGGAGAAGGAGCAGGAGAAGGAGAAGGAGCAGGAGAAGGAGAAGGAGAAGGAGCAGCTACTCTCTCTGCTGCTGCAGCTCGTCTTTCTCCTCAGTTTGCAGCAGTGCTTCAGTCACAGAGACAGATCTGTCTCTACGTATCCAATAAGTGCAAACATCATGTAGCGCCACATCAAGTCTGGAGTGGAGTCTGGAGTAAAATGGCCTGTTGCATTTGTGTGTTTTTTCCAGAAGAGTCGCTGAGCCTGAGGACGGAGCCAGAGACGCATTTAATCTAAACATTTCAAAACTATATTTTTATTCTTATAGCGGTTTATTCTATCAGCATATGTGGGTGTTGACCAAAGGTGTAAAGGGGAGGAACTCTTTTTATTTATTTTTTAAGTGCACTATGTAACTTTTCTGGAGAACTTTTCCTGCTCGTCTTGACTCTTTATGGAGTTGTTATTGCTTCAGCCTGTTGATCTCCATGGAGACAAGCAGATGATACTAAGTTATGGGTCAGATCTGTGGAGAGGCCCACTCCCAATGATAATACATGATTTGAAGGTATTTTTTAGCAATAAAAAATCTGTGGAACATTCCAGGTAAAGCAATAAAATCTCCATGGAAACAATCAGCTGCACAGTAGCATTTTTCCATGTCGTCAAAACAGTTTTGGTAATGCACTTTTAATAGTTTCAAACTGCCAATTTACTCTGTTTTTATGAAAATGAATGAATGAAAAGTCAGAACGTTATTATTGGCATTGGTTTGATTCACCCACAAACGACATTTCAGGATTCAAAGTGCTTTTTATTTACTGATTTAAAACATTTAATCCTTGAAAAGAGATAGTCAAAGCTTTTATACTGAAATCCTTCGAGCGCGACGTGTCATTAGCACATCAGCATTTCTTTGTGCTAATTTTTCCCTCGACCCAAATCTGTCGCTCTTTGATCAGCGCTTTTCATTCCCACACAAAGAGCTTTCGAACAGTAAGAGGGACAAGTCGACTTCAGCTGAACAATGAACAACAGACGGGCTTCTAACGCTCATAACGGAGCCGAAGTATAACATAATATAAAGTGTCAAGTATTTATAGGGAATTATCGACATTTTGAAGTTGCGTCGATACAGGATTTATTTATGTAAGTCTCTGTTTAGTCATCACTTATTCTTGGTCCTGGCTGGTGATGTCACAATATCGTATTTTTAGTGTTTCGACTATTGTTAGAAAAAACATCACGATCTAACGATGATTCACGATTGTGACCGAAACGACAGTTCTTGAGGTCTGACACGTCTCTATTCCTCAAGTTTGTGACCGGCTTTACAAAATTAAACCTTCTGAAAGACAAAATAAAGTGAATATGACAAGAACATGTGATAAAAAAGTTTTTCAAATTTTAGGTCAGTTTTTTTGGCCTAGAGATTGAGCTAAAAAAATTTAATTTTGGTCCTAAAATTCTCATGATTATTATTTTGTGGTTCTTACGATTATATTGTGAGCTGAATTATCACAATTATTGATTAACCTAATAACGTTGACATCTCTAGTCCTGGCCACTGCAATCCCTGGAGCCAAACTCAAACAGAAGCGTGCAATCAGACCATTTAGTACAAAATCAAACTTTTCTCTCCTCAGATTAACAACGGTTTGTGCTTCACTCATTTATTCAGATTTTTCAGTCGCCAGTGATACGTTTCCATCTTTTCCCCTCTCCTTGTTAACAGGGACCATGCTTGTTCCTGATTGGCTAATCCACCTGTCAATCATGCTCATCTGAATTCAAGGACATGAAAAATTCAGATCATTTTCAGGCCAGATTTATGGTGTGTGTAATAAACGTGTGGCTCTAGTTGTGTTTATATCTTTCGGCCTTCAAACGAGAGCGTCGTGTCATGTCAGATCTGTGGAGAGGCGTCCCCGCTCACTTTATAAAATGCATGTTTTTACTGGATTTTTATGTATGCAATTGAATAAATACAAGAAAGATACGTTTATTGTGCGAAACAAACCAGGCAAAGCAATAATATCACCATGGAGACGAGCAGGCAGAAAATTCTCCACCAGAAATGTTATTTTGTACTTTGTTACTTTTGTTGTTGCCTTATGAACCGCACACATGTCATTTTCATTTGGCTGAATATAAACTGAATATAACCGGTTTTGTGTGAGTAAGTTTTATGTTTATAGTATTTATTTAATTTACAATAAGTTCGGTTGATTTCATGTAGTATTTGTTTTGTTGTTTGTCTGATCATTTCACTGATTTGTGTTGATTCACACTGAGCATGTTTCTGTGTCGTTTGCACCGTTTTAATCACAATAAATGACTGAACTTTAAATATTGTGTGGCGCCGTTTTCCTTCACACATTTTTAAGCAGTATTCCTCAAAAATGCAAATATATATATGTATGTAGGTCTAAAGTAAGAAATGCCATGTCTCAACAACATCAGAATGTCTTCATTTCATTTAGCTTCAGTTTGATCGTTTACACACTTAATAAACATCTTTTATGAATACATGTTTTTATCACGTAAAATGACGCATTACATTTCAAACCTGAGCATAACTTGACAATATAAATGCTATAGTCGGGGTATTTTCCCACGGGGCGGATGGAGTTTTTATTTTGACTGTAAACACGCTGAATTAGCAGTTTAAAGGGTAGGTATCATGCTTCTTTTTTTGCCTTTCTAAACCAATCATAGCTGCTTTTGGAACAGCACGACACATTCATCCACCTTTATTCAACATAATTCAACATTTACATTCGTGTCTTTACTCGCGCTCTCACTGGTTCTATCCAAACGGGCCGAGTGACCAACAGAGGGCAGCAGAGTTCAGCTTTGTCGAGAAACTTTCAATTCCTCCAACGTTTTGGGAGTAAATAAGAGCTCGCTTGGTTTAGAAAGTTCTCTGATTGGTCGGCGCTTCCTGGAGTGGGCGGGGCTAGTGAACGTAGGCGGAGCTTGTTGAAACAAAGCAACAGAAATTAAAGGATTACATGTGACGGAACGCAACAGTGTTTTTGATACGTACGGCGGTTAAACGGTTGATTTGATGAAAATGTGTGCGTTTTGTGTCGCCAGCGGGAGCTGTTCGACATGGAGCCCTGGGAGCGGCCCCGGGAGGAGTTTAAGCTCTACAAGAAGCTGGGGGAGGGCCACTTCGGACAGGTGTGGGAGGCTCTGTGGACCACGCAGAACAAGAAGGTGGCCATCAAGACTCTCAAACAAGGTAGAGACGCTGGACCGACGCTCGGAAGATACACAAAGTACTGTAAGAACTGCACGTATTCCTGCCTCAGCAAAGCAAGAGCAAAGGCCAAAGTGAAGAAGTACTTTATTAAGAATGAGTCAAGCTTCATCACCGGTTCATTCCAGCGCACGTCACACGCCCACACACATTATTTCTACAGAATCTTTGACGTTTTCTCAATCTTTGACGTTTTCTCGATCTGTGACGTTTCTCGATCTGTGACGTTTCTCGATCTGTGACGTTTTCTCGATCTCTGACGTTTTCTCGATCTGTGACGTTTTCTCGATCTGTGACGTTTCTCGATCTGTGACGTTTTCTCGATCTGTATCCGTCCCTATTCAAATAAACCCACTAAATAACGGCATATTGCTGCTTCTACGGGGCTACAGTGGTACAGTGGGTTCTTCAGGCCATAATCATCAGTAAAATCGGTTGAGACTGTAACCATATGTGACCAGATGTTGTGAACAGATGTTGCATGTTCTAATGAGATCCGTCCCTCTCCCGTGTCGTTCCTCAGAGGACACCAAGCAGGATGAGTTTGTGAAGGAGGTGACGGCTCTGAAGAACCTGCACCACCCCAAACTGATCCAGCTGCTGGCCATGTGCTCCAGAGGAGAGCCTGTTTACATCGTCACCGAGCTCATGACCAAAGGCAGCCTCAAGTCCTACCTCGACTGTAAGCCTGCCGCATATACACACTCTACACTTCATTTGGTACCACACTATAATATATCAATAACTACACCTTCATGTTCCTCAAAATCATGAAAAAATCAGGACTTTCTCTTCAGTCTGAATTAGCCTTGATTAAGTCTCAGTTTGCCATGAACAAGGTAAATTCACAATTCTAAAAGGCTGTGACTAAAGCCAGGAAACGTCTGTATTCAATATGACTGGCAATAGTTGACTTCTGGCGCCCTCTGTTGGCACGGTCTGGGATCGTGAAAATGCTTCTGAAAAGTCTTTGTCGGGAACTCATTTTTTAAGATACCCATATTTTCCGGACTATAAGTCGCACCTTTTTTTCATAGTTTTGGCCGGGGTGCGACTTATACTTATATTTATACTTATATACTTATACTTATACTCCGGAGCGACTTATATGTGATATTATTTGTTATTTTCACACTCGCAACCGCATTTCATCCTCCAGTGCGACTTATATATGTGTTTTTCTTCTCTCTCATGCATTTTTTGGCTGGTGCGACTTATACTCCGGTGTAACTTATAGTCCAGAAAATACGATACTTTTGTCATTCAGGACATAAAAATGGCATCTCACCCCAAGTATCCCTCGATCTCTCCGCGCGTTCGTAAACCAACTCCCGACCATAAAACGAGCGCGTATGTTGGCTAAACCGTCGACGCTCACAGAGTTTCTGGGTGTGTCTCGTTGGCGCAGCGCCGGAGGGCCAGGTGCTGACCTCCGCGCACCTCATCTACATGGGCAGTCAGGTGGCCGAGGGCATGGCGTACCTGGAGGACCGCAGCATCGTGCACCGGGACCTGGCCGCGCGGAACATCCTGGTGGGCGAAGACCTGGTCTGTAAGGTGGCCGACTTCGGGCTGGCGCGGATCATCAAGGTCAGTACGGGGCGCTCGCCGAGCTTCTCAGCGCGGGTGACGCCGGGGGGGCGGTCGAGGGGCCGTTAGCCAGGATAGAAGAAGATGTTTTTAAATTGCTCAAAGTTAAACGTATTTTCAGGACATCGTGGGCCAATTTGTCAAAGCCACGTTTTGACTGTCCCAGGACGTCACTCAAATATGACGCACGTTTTCTTCATAATTAAAGTCTGAATCGTGCCTAAATTATGCGATTTGATCATGAGGGCGATCTCGGTCATTAAAAAGACCTTTAGTCGTTCCGAGTTTGTTGTAAATACGACGTAAAATCAAGCGTTTGAGAAATGATTCTTTTCTGTTTATATCTGCTTCTCCACGTCTTGATTTATCCCCCCCCTCTCTCCCTCCCTCTCTCTCTCCCCCCTCTCTCCCTCCCTCTCTCTCCCTCCCCCTCCCTCTCTCTCTCCCCCCTCTCTCTCCCTCCCTCTCTCTCTCCCCCCTCTCTCTCTCCCCCTCTCTCTCTCCCCCTCCTCCCTCTCTCCCTCACCCCCCTCCCTCTCCCTCCCTCTCTCTCTCCCCCCTCCCTCTCCCCCTCTCTCTCTCCCCCTCCCTCTCTCCCCCCTCCCTCTCTCCCCCTCTCTCTCTCCCCCTCCCTCTCTCCCCCCTCCCTCTCTCCCCCCCTCTCTCTCCCCCTCTCTCTCTCCCCCCTCCCTCTCTCCCCCTCCCTCTCCCTCCCTCTCTCTCTCCCCCTCTCTCTCTCCCCCTCTCTCTCTCCCCCCTCCCTCTCTCCCCCTCTCTCTCTCCCCCTCCTCCCTCTCTCCCCCCTCTCCCTCCCTCTCTCTCTCCCCCTCCCTCTCTCCCTCCTCCCTCTCCCCCCTCCCTCTCCCTCCCTCTCTCTCTCCCCCTCCCTCTCTCCCCCCTCCCTCTCTCCCCCCCTCTCTCTCCCCCTCTCTCTCTCCCCCCTCCCTCTCTCCCCCTCCCTCTCCCTCCCTCTCTCTCTCCCCCTCTCTCTCTCCCCCTCTCTCTCTCCCCCCTCCCTCTCTCCCCCTCTCTCTCTCCCCCTCCTCCCTCTCTCCCCCCTCTCCCTCCCTCTCTCTCTCCCCCTCCCTCTCTCCCTCCTCCCTCTCCCCCCTCCCTCTCCCTCCCTCTCTCTCTCCCCCTCCCTCTCTCCCTCCTCCCTCTCCCTCCCTCTCTCTCTCCCCCCTCCCTCTCCCTCCCTCTCTCTCTCCCCCCTCCCTCTCCCCCCTCCCTCTCCCTCCCTCTCTCTCCCCCCCCCCTCCCTCCTCCAGGACAGTGTGTACACAGCCAGTCGCAGCACTAAGATCCCCGTACGCTGGACGGCTCCTGAGGCCGCGCTGCACCAGAGGTTCTCGGTCAAGTCGGACGTCTGGTCCTTTGGGGTCCTGCTCTACGAGATGATGTCCAGAGGAAAGACGCCGTATGAAAGTACACAATTTATTTACTCATGTAGTACATACAGTATCTTTTCTGATTATCATCAGTTAGATGTTGCAGTTGGTTAGCTTTAGCTAGCTTTAGAGGCATCTGATACAGACCTCTATGCAGAGTCAATTTCGATTATTGAGAAAATAATATGTATGCAAAAAATATTTCAAACCAGCCATAAAAAGCCAACGGAAGTGCATCAAACCAATTTAAGTACGTAAATAAATCTACTTATTAAATGTTTTGTTAAAAACAATTTAAAAAAGAAAGAAAAAGAGGATCATACCAGACCACATATAACCTGACCGGAGAAAGTTTATCTCCATGGAAACAACAACAACACTACCAGGCCATGTATTCTTTGGCAGTGGGGCATTCCAGCAAAGCGATACCATCTCCATGGAGACTATCATGAAGCAAACATAGTGCACCTTTAATAATCTGATGATGAGTAAAAAGGTAATAGAACAAAAAAACAACAACACACTTATCGCTGGTACAGACTTTGGAGTCGAACATTTCTCCCCAAATGTCTCCGAGTTGAGGAGATTGGTGAGTTGAAGTGTCCTTTACCTCCCCCTACAGTTAGCGCTCAAACGGCAGGACAGGTCACTCTCTCCCCGCTCACCTCTCGTGTCTCCCTCCAGGTAAAAGCAACAAGGAGGTGCTGGACATGCTGGGCCAGGGTTACCGCCTGTCCTGCCCCACGCGCTGCCCCCCGAACATCTACCGCATCATGATGGACTGTTGGGCCTTCGAACCCTCCAAGAGACCCTCCTTCCACGCCCTGCACAGCCAGCTGGACAGCATCTACGCCAAAATCTACTTCAAAACCATAGAAGTATAGTAGCGCTGGGGGCGGCGGCGACGGACTAAGCCGGACGCTCCTGTTCTTCTCCTCGAGGTTCTTCTTCTCCTCAAGGTTCTTCTTCTCCTCAAGGTTCTTCTTCTCCTCGAGGTTCTTCTTCTCCTCAAGGTTCTTCTTCTCCTCAAGGTTCTTCTTCTCCTCGAGGTTCTTCTTCTCCTCAAGGTTCTTCTCCTCCTCAAGGTTCTTCTCCTCCTCAAGGTTCTTCTCCTTGAGGTTCTTCTTCTCCTTGAGGTTCTTCTCGAGCCGAAGCCGACGAGAGAAGACGGGACGTTCTCTAGAGACTGGACTTCAAACCGCCAAGCTGTGACGCTCACGAGGCGTTTCCCGCGGAGACGGAGCGATGTCAAAAGCCCCTTTCAAACCTGCTGTGAACATCTTGGATACAAGTGTCGTTTTCTGATCACGTAGCTTCACTTTGTCTATATTTGTGAACCTTCTCGTAAGTTCATTTGAGGTCAGAGCTGAGAATGACAAACTGTAGCATTGAAAACAAGACTCATTTGCACCGTTTAAACTTTCAAAATATGAGGATTTAACAGGAGTTATTTAATGACTGGTGCAGTAAAAGAGATTTCAGATTTAAAGAAATATTTAATCATATTTCAAATCAAAATGTCCGGAATTGTTTTTTTCTGTGTTTTTTAAGGGGAGACACTAACATACGTTCAAGTGGAAACAGCAAAATCTAAATAAGTTGAATTATTTGATTTAATCCCCAGACTGGGACTTAACAGTATTTCCACAGATCGAACAGAAGGATTTGTTCATATCTATTTCCTAGTCTCATTAAATAGACGTTTCCTCTAATACATATAATATCTAAAAGTTTTTACACATATAATGCCTTTTTTTGCCTTAATTATATATGAACAAATGTGAGTAAACGACAGAGGAATTTTAGCATGTTTTCCTTTTCACCCGCAGTGTCTCGCCTTAGAAAAGAATCCACATAATCCCTGCACACTGGCTCCCTCTGTTGGTTCTCAGCGTGTACTGCAGTTTTGACGCTTATACCCAGTTTATAACACATTTAAACCATGTATTAGTCCTGTTTTAGACCTGGTTAAGTCCTGAATTAGTGATTTCAACACACATAGATTCAACCTTTTGGCAATTCTCTAATAACATGTTCCACCCAAATGTATCCAGGTTTGAACGCAGGTTTAAAGGGGCACAAAACCACTCCTACCTACAACTCGAGCACACCGGCAGCACCTGCAGCCGTTACTTTTCTATGTTTATACTGTTGTGAATGACTCTGCGTGCCATTATAATTGTCAGGAGCGTCTGACTGTGAGGCCAGGGCTAAAGCAAAGAGTGCAATAATGTGCAATAATGATCATGACAAAACAAATGTGTACAGTGTTGAAAAGGATCCGAAGCCAAACTGTCGCTGTCTTTTTGAAGGGCACATTATGCACAACTGTCTTTTTGGAGGTTTTGTCCCGTGTTCTGCCATCGTTCCCTCATCAAAATCACGTGGAATTGTATTTCGCTTCGTTCGCACTTGTTTCATTGAGTTTATGAAACAAACACTCACAAAACACTCATATTCCCCAGATTTGTGATGTCAGAGGTAAAGATCTGGACGCCTCCTGTTTTTAAGTCCATAAATCCTCACCAAACTCACTGTCCCCCCCCAATGGTAATTCCCTGTGCTGCCAGTAGATGGAGCGCTAACACAAATCCAGAAGAGGGAACGCCAGACTGGGAGAAAGTCATGTGCCGTTTTCAGTGTAAACATTATTTATATTTGTAATTAACAGCACTCCAGAGTTTAAAGGCCTAAAATAACAGAACAACTAAAGCATAACGTGTGTCTTTAAATGTATCTTTTTCTGAATACCAATATGCAATTGTAAGAGGAATTAAATGTTTTAGCTAAAAATGTTTAATAGAAATGACAGTTTTTCCAAATTGAAAGCACCTAAAAAGCTGCTGTATCATTTATTTTGTGAACCCACCGTAAACCTGGAAAAATCGGTGTAAATGAAAGCATTTTGTTACAGTCAATAGAAACATTTGCCCTCTAACCTGAAGCTTTGTGGTTCAGTCCTCCCGGCCTGCGCTGCACTGCTGGTGCGTCGTCATCGAACGTGAAACTTTTCTGGAAAAGTGCTTTAAACACTTACAATCGTAATAAACTGCAAATATCTCACATTATTTAACGCTTATTTAAGAACAAATGATCTAAAGTTTATTGTTACATTTTTTCCCCTTGTTAAATCTGTATTATTTGTATGAGTCTTGTTGGAAAAGTGGGCAGAATTACTGAAATAATGTAAACGTTGGTTTGAAGATATGCAACATTTCAATATTGAGTGCATTGTTTATAACTGAACGTGGGAAACAAAACTGCATGTTGTAAAGTGTAAAGTCACATTTATGCATTTTCACAGTCTTTCACACTTGCCCGATACATTTAAAGATGTTTTTATGGCCTGAATATCGTTATACGGGATACTACGGCGATATACCGGGATGTTCCTTTGTGCCCTCGTACAATCCACAGCACTGTTTGTTTTGTGCGTATTCACCACGTGTTGCGCGGCAGGAAAAGTGTTCGAAAACGATACGCAAATGTTGAAGCTGTGTTTCATTTAGCGACAAAACGGAAATGGATCCGTTCATTGGTTCAAATCAAAATGCAGATTTGTTGCTCTCGTTTACGGTGAATATCTCGAATGTGAACACGAATGAACAAAAATGTAATAATAACAACAGAATCATTTGTATTATTGCGCTGAACCGTAAAGCTTTGTGTTCCAAGAGATTATTATTATATTATTTCTAGTTTGTTTTTTTGTTTTGCACTACTCGCTCGCGGTCGTCTTCGGAGCGTGTCGGCTGCTTTGCCCAGGTTTTGAGGCGGGCGACGGCGCCATCTGCTGGTCCAAATTCTTGCGGACACTATCCCGGGCGTGCGACAGTATGAATGCCCCTCTCGTCTTGGTTTATAGTCCCCTTTTCGCTCTCGCACGCCTGGGAAACTGCTCCGAATTAGTTTGCGTTCCTGTTCCACATAATCACAATATTATTTCATTTTAGTGTCAAATGGCAACGCGCCAAGAATCCGAAGCGCGTATGGAGCCGAAAGACGGGCGTGCGGCTCGACCTGTGCGTTATTTTACATTATTTTAAGTTCTTAAGACATGAGACGCCAAAGCAAAAGCGCAAGAGCGTGTTTAAAAGGCCAATAACGAAACAAATAATGCAGAATGTTTGTCTTTTAAGTCCCGTGAACCGCTTAACCTCCCGCCAAAGACCCAAAGTAGCTCGCTAAAGGTTGAATGGAAAAGCAGAAATAAACAAATACGGTGACAACACACTGCAAAAAATATATCATGAGTTAAAAAAACAACAACATATTATTCTCCTTTTTACCAGGTATTTTGTTTTGCGTTATAACATAAGTATTTCAGAATTAAACCGCAATATTGATCAAAACAGAATAGAAACGGGTCCATTGATTTTCTGTTCAGCTTGAGAAGTGAATAAATCAAATATAAATGACAAAATTATAATTGTTTTAAGACCAGAGCGTGAAAAGACAAAATAAATAAACGAGAGATTAAAAGAAAATGCATGTGTCCCTGTCCTGTCCCTGTCCTGCCCTGTCCTGTCCTGTCCTGCTCCGTCCACTCAACATTCCACAGGTATCCATCCACTGTTGGAGCTTTACGTCCCAGTTACATTGTTTTAAAGCCAAATGTCAATCATCTCGGTTCAATATTCAGTCCAAACTACTAAACGTATTCCGTTGCCGTGTTACCATCCCCGGAACACACTGAAACCGCTCGACACGGTTGTAGAACGCCGTTTACGCGCACGCCAAACCGATTCCTGCAGCTTAAATGTCACGTAAACGGCTACGTCCGATGTGAGCGGTCTGATGTCTTTCTCACACGTGCAGGTTTGACAGGGGCACTGATGCGGGGGGGGCGGAAAGGGCAAGCTAATGCGGCAAAGACAAACACCAGAGTTATTCTTTTACAACGCATTGTACTTTGTCTTCCTGTTCCTGTCGCCGATGCAACGTACAGTTCCTCTGCATGTTCTGCACAAAACTCGTGAGGGAACTGGGAGCCATACCAGACCCTTTCGGCTTCGGGGACGTGTCAACAGTTTATTATGCTAATAAAGTATTTTCCGTATATTGTTGCCGTGCGTCATGTCTGCTTCCCCCTGCGGGACAAAAAAGGAAGTGCCGCCGCTGTTATGGTAACGGAGGAAGAATTGGTTTACAGAGAAAAGTCGGCTACGGGTATTTTGTACCACTTTGTCTAATAAAAGCACTTTAATTCTCCTTAATAAAGCGTGAAAGACTTTATAAACTGTGTGTTCATGATGACGTCTTTAAACATGCTTTATTAAGGCTTTATTAAGGCTTTATTAAGGCTATTAAAGGTGTAGTTATTATAAAGTGTTGTCATGTCTTTACACAGTTGTAGAACACTGTCACTAACGCAACTGACTGACCATCCCACTTGCTCGTCTCCATGGAGATGTCAGGGCTTTGTTTGGATAGAATGTTCCACAGTATGACATTTACTCAATTACACATGTATTTACTGCTTAAAATAAACCTTTAAAGTATGCATGTGACACTTTATTATCACTAAGGTACACTTCAATACTCCCGATGTTCTTAATGAAGTCAGATTCATTGATAAACTATGTGTTCATTATTAATTAAGTCGTTATTCATGCGTTATTAAGGCTAATTAAAGTGTATTCATAAAGTGTGACCCAGTTTGTACAGCTGAGGTGGCTAGACTGACATGTAAGGATAAAGTTGAAGCTCGGGGCCGTAGTGGAGACCTTCCAGAAGCTTGGACGAGTGGTAAGAACACGGCCTCCAGGAGCCACCAAGAAGAAGGCAAGAAACTGTGACTGTGGAGCCCGACTTTGAGCCTGTCACACCAGATGAGGATGACGGCGCTGACCCACGTCTCTGTCCACACTTCTGCAAAATGTCAAAACACAATGTTGACCTTTGACCTTCAAATGTCACCGTGGTTCAAGCCTCACTGCCTCTGTGTGCTAGTGTCGTGTCCTTTGGCAAGACACTCCCCGCAATCAGGTCTATATCAACTTTTATCATACAATCTACAGGGAATTTGTTATTTTCTTGCACATTTGAGCTGTACTGAAGTGTTTCATTTTGCAGTTTATTCTTGGTTGGGTTAGAAATAAATGATATTATACATTTAGGAAAGACTTTCACACATTTCCTGCTTTACGTTTACTGTGTCCGTGGCATAAAGTACTCACAATATTATCTTTTATCGTGATATTTTTCTGCCGTAATATAGTATTGCATTTTGAAATGTTTTATCCCACATTAATTGTAGTGAAAAGGTAATAGAGTAATGGTGGTTGCAGTGTGTTCATTTTACGGCTTGAGTTATTTGCTTACGTGATGAGACTTTTATGAAACTTACGGTAACGTCGTAAACGCGAAAGGAACAAAGTGTAGCTCAAAGTCATGCGCACCAGGTAATGTCAGTGTAGATAACAACCAACCTAAAGACTGAAATGTGAACAGTTTAAACACACTAACTATCTGAGGAGTCAAATATAATAAACATGACAGGTGAGGTTTGATCCTGTTTGTTTACTGTTCGGCCTTGTCTGCATCGATTAGTGTTTGGAAAAATGCTGTCATTATTAACGAGACGGTTTCACTGGACACACCTCTACAGACATGGTTTAAAATGAGGAGAATTTATTTAAATAGAAAATATCTTCTAATATGTGTTATTATAAGTCATCTACAAAGGCTTGTGAATGTCTTATAAGTGCATAAACAAATAACTAGTGCTTATTAATGCCTTATTAGTAGTTTACTAAGTATATATATTATTCAATTCAATTCAATTTATTTTTGTAATCCCCCAAATAACAACAGTAGTTTCCTTGAACTGCGAGAGTGAAAAACATATTAAACAATGTTCATAGGAAATTGGCAAATAATGTCCCAACATGTCGTGTCCCTAGACTTTCCTTTTGCAGAAACAAAACCCAGAAGGAGAAAGAAGAAATGTAGAACCTCAGGGAGAACCTCGGGGAGAACCTCGGGGAGAACCTCTGGGAGAAACTCAGGGAGAACCTCGGGGAGAACCTCAGGGAAAACCTCGGGGAGAACCTCAGGGAGAACCTCGGGGAGAACCTCAGGGAGAACCTAAGAGAGAACCTCAGGGAGAACCTCAGGGAGAACCTCGGGGAGAACCAGAACCTCAGGGAGAACCTCGGGGAGAACCTCAGGGAGAACCTCGGGGGGAACCTCAGTGAGAACCCCCTCCTCCCACAGATGTTCCTCCAGGCAGAAGAGAAAGTTCCTCCAGGCGTCACAAACTTTAGCCTTCTTAGATGACGTCACGTTTCCTTCCTCCGGTCGGTCCCGCCTCTCCTCGGGGCGCGTGCGCCTCTCACGTCTCCGACACCGGCGCGCGGCTCTGTCCCCTCGAGTGCGGCGCATTCCCGTCATTCCTCACGCTGAGTCTACCCGTCCGACAGGTGCGGCGAGCGTCCCGGCGCAGAGGAAGCGCGCTCCAGAGCAGGCACTTTACGCACGGGACTTTACACTTTTACGCACGAGGTTTGACACATTCACGCACGGATTTTACGCACGGGATTTGACACTTTTTTGTACGGGTTTGGACACTTTAACGCACAGGATTTGGACACTTTAACGCACGGGTTTGGACACTTTAACGCACGGGTTTGGACACTTTAACGCACGGGTTTGGACACTTTAACGCACAGGATTTGGACACTTTAACGCACGGGTTTGGACACTTTAACGCACGGGTTTGGACACTTTAACGCACGGGTTTGGACACTTTAACGCACGGGTTTGGACACTTTAACGCACGGGTTTGGACACATTCACGCACAGGGTTTGGACACATTCACGCGCGGGTTTTCCACATGGACGACTGCATGCGACGTGTCTGCCCGTGTCTGGTCGCGCTTTGGGACCGACTCCGGGGTGAGAAGAAGCCCGGGGATGGCTCCAGCGCTCCCGGTAACGCTGCCGTAACACCACCGCCTAAAACAATAACGCCGACGCCGAGCGCGGAGAGGTCAGCCGAGCCCGGGACGATGTACGTGGCGATGTGGACTTTTGAGGCGCGGAACGAGGACGAGATGTCGTTCCGCACCGGGGATCTGTTCAACGTGCTGAGCCGCGGCGGGGACTGGTGGAAGGCGCGGAGGATCGATAAGAACGGCCGCGTCCTGGGCACCGGGATCGTGCCGTGTAACTACCTGGAGCGGGCAGAGTCTCTGGCCACGCAAGGGTGAGTGTGGCCTTTGTGACTCACTTTAGCAGAGATTATGCCACTTTTCCATGGATTGTAGGCTGTATAAAGTGAGTCAAGAGAGTGTAAAATGTGTACTTTAAAGGGCCTCACAAGGACACGTGCCTCTAACATGTCCCGTCACGATTTGTCCCATTTGTGTACCTTTAAGAGACAACTCTGACATATTCATTTGCATAAAACTGTACCTTTATTTAGAGGTGCAATAAAGGAACTTGTTTCTCTTGTACTAATTCACAATTTGCTGTAAAATGAAGAAGACACACGTCATTTCAGATAAAACAGCAGAGCAGCTTCGAACAGGATCATTCTGGTAAAAAAAAGATGAAACAGAAACAGATTAAACATGATATTTTAATTACAAGGCCTGTGTAGATCATGTCAAAATACTTTATTTAGCAATTATGAGACACTATTAACAAGAGAACAAGAAATGATTCATCTATAATTCAGTTTTAACAAGATTTGCAGTTGAAGTCAGTGTGAGAACTACTTATAATTCAAATTGAAAATACAAACCTACACATTTAAATATGTTTAGTGTCGGGAAAAAGATATAGAATAATCAAAACAACACATTTTAAATCTCTCTATCATCTTTAATGTTAGTTGCAGTGCTGTGTTTTTCTCTTCGGTTCATAATTAGGGACCGTAAACTAATGACTCGTAACATAAAAAGCACATCTCTTTGGGGGCTTTTGGTGAGGGCTGTTGTGAACACTGGTGTGAGGCGGGAACTGGCTTTCCAGAATTAACAGAAGAGTTTAATTATTAGCAAGGCAATTTTACCAACAAGTAAAAGGACTAACATTATTCGTTATTCGTGACAACCTCAGTAGTTAAAGCAGCACTGTGTAACATTCCATGGAGACAGAGCAGGTTTTTTGCCATTCTTTGCAAAGTTAGAGGCAATGTTAGAAGTGAGAACATCTCCGTGGAGACGAGCAGGTGGCAGACCAGAGTGTTTTTCAAGTCTTTTCAGGACTATAAAAACACTAAGTCATTGCGTTTATTTAGATCTAATTTATGGCTGAAATATTACACGCTGAGGCTTTAATAAGCAAACTAAAGAGAGCTTTTTTCTGTCCACAAAGCTCCACATTATCAAATATAACAGTTTATTTCCTTAAAACTGGACTAAAAGTGAACCAAAAGTTGATGTGAATTTACCACAATGTCCTCCATGATATAATCCTGTTTTTCATTTTAGTGAGAGTCAATCTGTCAATCATCTGGAATTCAAACATGTAAACTGGCGCTGTGTCCTTCCACTGGGCCTTCTCACGTCTAATATCAATCCACGTACGTCATAAGGCGCTGGTACAGCTAGCAGCCCGGTGTAAACGCTCTCTCTTCTTTCTCACACTTATTGTGCTTTATCTCCTATATTTTGTAAATATAGTTAGTATATTTTTTCTATTTTACTGTACGATAGGGACACGCGCTGGAATAGTTTTTTAATTCAACTGTTTTTGACTTTTTTCGGCTGGATTTGAGCGTTTTTCGTTGCGTTCGTTGTGTTGTTGTGATGTGAGCTAGCTCCGAGCGAGCCCACCAGCCCCCCCCCCGCGCCCTCCGGCCGCGCTAAAGTACGGCGTGTCGTCGGTACACGTTTATATACACGTTTATATACACGTTTATATGAAAGAGGAACTTCACGAACGATCGGGACACGCACTGGAATTGCTTTAAATTAACTTGTTTTGACTTTATTCGGCTGGATTGAGTGTTTTCGTCGTGTCGTGGCGATGTGTCTTGGCTCTGAATCCCCCGGCTCCGGCCCCGCCCCCCGGCTCCGGCCCCGCCCCCCGGCTCCGGCCCCGCCCCCCGGCCGGCGCCGTACCGCGTTTACACAAAGGAGGAACTCATGAAACTGCGGAGAACAGTCGTCTTACCCGGAGATCGTCACGTTATCCCGGCGGACATCCTAAGGAGAACGCAACGAGGCAGACGGGCTGGACGTAAACTCCGAGAGAAGAGAGGGACAAACAGGAAGTCGGTTCCCGCCGTAGTCATGGGTAACGTGAGGTCCCTTCAAAATAAAATGACGGAAATAGCGAGCCTCATGCGGTCCCAGAGGATTTATAGGGACAGCAGAAATGCCTGACTCTATTGTAGGTTTGGACAATTTTCATCTGCTGCGGGCGGACAGAACGAGAGAATCCGGGAAGAAAAGAGGAGGAGGTCTGGCGGTGTATGTGAACACGAGCTGGTCCAAACCCGAACACTGCACAGTGAGGGAGCGGCTATGTAACAAGGATATTGAACTATTAGCTATTGGCATGAGGCCATATTATCTGCCCCGGGAGTTCTCACATGTGATTTTGATCGCAGTCTATGTGGCCCCGTCTGCCAATGCTGAAGATGCTTGTGAAGCACTGCTCTCCTGCACTTGTAGGCTGCAAACACAGCATCCACAGGCTCTCTTCCTCATCTCTGGTGACTTTAACCACGCTTCTCCCTCTTCTGTTCTACCAACATACACCCAGTATGTTACCTGCCCCACCAGAGAGAATAGAACATTGGACTTGTTTTTTGCCAACACCAAGGAGGCTTATTCTTCTTCCCCCCTCCCTCCCCTGGGCAGCTCGGACCACAACCTTGTACATCTGAGGCCTGTGTATGAACCCATCGTGCGCAGGCAGCCTGTGGTGTCCCGTGAGGTGAGGATGTGGTCTGCTGAGAGCGAGGAGGCTCTGAGGGACTGCTTCAGCACCACTGTCTGGACTGAGCTTTATGACCCACATGGGGAGGACATCAACACCATCACAGAGTGCATCACGGACTACATCAACTTCTGTTTTGAGAACATTGTTCCCTCCCGGACAGTGCGGTGTTTTCCAAACAACAAGCCATGGATTAACCGTGAACTGAAGGCTCTGCTGAAGGAGAAGAAGAGAGCCTTCAGGTCAGGGAACAAGGAGGAGCTGAGGACTGTGCAGAAGGAGCTGAGGAGGAAGATTAGGCAGGCTGAGGCCGGCTACAAGAGGAGGATGGAGGAGCAGCTGCAGCAGAAGAACATTCAGGGAGTGTGGAGGAGCCTGAAAACCATCTCGGGCTTCAAAATCCCCCCTGCCCAGACAGAGGGGAATCTACAGTGGGTGAATGATTTAAATGCTCACTTCTTTAGGTTTGATCAGTCACCCGCCCCTCCCCCTGCACAGCTGCATGCTCCCTCTTCCACAGCTGGACAATGCCCTGCATCCGTTCCTCTTCATTTCTCCATCCCGGACCATCAGCTCCCCACTTCGCCTGGACTCACCCATCCCCCCAGCACACGGTCCCCCTGCCAACCACTGACTGTCACAGCAGCACAGGTGAGGAGTGAGCTGAAGAGGATTAAAGTGAGGAAGGCAGCAGGACCTGATGGCATCAGCCCCAGGCTCCTTAAGTCCTGCGCAGATGAACTGTGTGGAGTTATGGAGCATGTCTTCAACATGAGCCTGAAGCTGAGGGTGGTACCACAGGTCTGGAAGACCTCCTGTCTGGTACCTGTGCCTAAGACACCACGCCCCAAAGACCTCAACAGCTTCAGGCCAGTGGCTCTCACGTCCCACCTGATGAAAACACTGGAGCGGCTAGTCCTGGACCACCTCCGCTCCACCGTGAGCTCAGCCATGGACCCGCTGCAGTTTGCATATCGGTCTGGCATCGGAGTGGAGGACGCTGTCATCTCCCTGCTGCACCGCTCTCTCTCTCACCTGGAAAAGCCTGGCAGCTCTGTGAGGATTCTGTTCTTCGATCTTTCCAGCGCCTTCAACACCATCCAGCCGCTGCTCCTGAGGGACAAGCTGGAGACGGCTGGTGTGGAGTTTGACCTGGCAGAGTGGATCCTGGACTACCTCACAGACCGACCCCAGTTTGTGAGAGCCCGGAACTGTGTGTCTGACACTCGGACCTGCAGTGTGGGGGCGCCCCAGTGCACTGTCCTCGCGCCCTTTCTCTTCACCCTTTACACTGCAGACTTCAGACATGACACGGACAGCTGTGTCCTGCAGAAGTTCTCTGACGACTCTGCCATCATCGGACTCATCACGGACGACGATGACGCGGAGTACAGAGGACTGGCGCAGGACTTTGTGGACTGGTGTCAGCGGAACCACCTCCTCATCAACGCGGGGAAGACCAAGGAGATGGTGGTGGATTTCCGCAGACGCCACCCCACTGCCCCCTCACCAGTGAACATCCAGGGACGGGACATTGAGAGAGTGGACTCATACAAGTACCTGGGTGTTCATCTGAACCACAAACTGGACTGGACTCATAACACAGACGCACTGTACGGGAAGAGCCAGAGTCGGCTCTACCTCCTGAGGAGACTCAGGTCTTTTGGAGTGATAGGGCCACTCCTGAAGACCTTCTACGACTCTGTGGTGGCATCGGCCCTCCTGTACGGTGTGGCCTGCTGGAGCAGCAGCATCACAGAGAGGGAGAGGAAGAGGCTGGACAGAGTCATCAAGAAGTCCAGCTCCGTCCTGGGCTGTGCTCTGGACTCGGTGCAGGAGGTGGGGGACAGGAGGGTCCTGGCTAGATTCACATCTATGCTGGACCATGAGTGTCACCCCCTGCAGGACACTCTCTCTGCTCTGGAGAGCAGCTTCAGTGAGAGACTGATCCACCCTCGATGTGTGAAGGAAAGGTTCCGTAGGTCTTTCCTTCCTGCTGCTGTCAGACTTTATAACAAAAACTGTTAGTACTGAACACTCGCAATACTGACCTAACCTAATACTGATGTGCAATTCTGTCATATGTGCAATTGCTGTTGGAATTCATGTGCAATTACTGTGAAATTCATGTGCAATCTATGTGCTGTCGTGACACATATTCATGTGCAATTACTGTCAGGATCACATGCAATGGTATTTATCCATCCATCCATCCATCCATTTTCTACCGCTTGTTCCCTTTCGGGGTCGCGGGTGACTGGAGCCTATCCCAGTGACTTCGGGCCTTAGGCGGGGTACACCCTGGACAGTGGCCAACTTGTCGCAGGGCCAACACAGAGACATAGACATTACAGACACTATAAGGCAATGGTATTTATTTATTTGTCTATGGGAGTTTTTATTTATTTATAGGAGATCTTCTACTGAAAGTGTTTTTCAGACTTCCTATAAGTGATCTGTTCTTCTGTATCTACCTCTGTATCTACCTGCGTTGCACCAATGAAATTTCCCCATGTGGGACAATAAAGGAATATCTTATCTCATCTTATGTATCTGCACACATTTGTACCTCAAAGTTCAAAAGGCCATATTTGTACTGCTGAGTGAAGGTGAACATGGGTAAAGTGGACACGTGATGGTAAATTCAACTTCATGTTTAGTAATAAATGAAATGTGTAAGTCTTGAATGTAACACATTTCTTAAAAGCTCTAGAGCTCTACTTTACTTCAGAGAACGAAAAGATCATAAATATGAATTAGGCTATTGAAGTTATTCCTTCTCAAACACAGTCCAAGGAGGTGGAGACACCACAAATATTCACTTTTAATTGTGAACACGAAAAACACAAAAGCAGCAATTGTATTTATTGTTTGGTTGAAGAGGTTGAGATGAAATTCATAATTTGAACAATTAAACAAGTATATAGTCCAGAGAGGTCTGTGTGTGATCTGTGTGTATGCTGCAGTCTGCAGTACTACTGTACTACTGTACTACTACTGTACTACTGTACTACTGTGCTACTCTGCTACTGTACTACAGTACTACTGTGCTACTGTACTACAGTACTACAGTACCACTGTGCTACTGTGTTACTGTGCTACTCTGCTACTGTACTACAGTACTACAGTACTACTGTACTACTGTGCTACTGTGCTACTGTGCTACTGTACTACAGTACTACAGTACTACTGTACTACTGTGCTACTGTGCTACTGTGCTACTGTGCTACTGTACTACAGTACTACAGTACTACTGTGCTACTGTACTACAGTACTACAGTACTACTGTGCTACTGTGCTACAGTACCACTGTACTACTGTGCTACTGTGCTACTGTGCTACTGTACTACAGTACTACTGTGCTAATGTACTACAGTACTACAGTACTACTGTGCTACTGTACTAAAGTACCACTGTACTACTGTGCTACTGTGCTACTGTACTACAGTACTACAGTACTACTGTGCTACTGTTCTACTGTACTACAGTACCACTGTACTACTGTGCTACTGTACTACAGTACTACAGTACTACTGTGCTACTGTACTACAGTACCACTGTGCTACTGTGCTACTGTGCTACTGTACTACAGTACTACAGTACTACTGTGCTACTGTACTACAGTACCACTGTACTACTGTGCTAATGTACTACTGTACTACAGTACTACTGTGCTAATGTACTACTGTACTACTGTACTACTGTACTACTTTAGTACTGTACTGTAACTTGTTCCTCTGTTTTTATACATAACTACTCTAATCTAGGTGAGATTCTTTCAGAAAATGCACATTTGATTATTTATTTATCGTGGTCATGAGAATTTAGGATTAAGTTTAATAGTTTATTGTCATAACTTAAATGTAACATTGTGTGTAATTGCCATAATTACATGCTATTAAACATTTAGAACAATAGAACCATGTCAATCAGCTGTATCACAGTTGGAGCACAAAGACCACATCAACATTAGGATTAAACCGGGACTAAACTCCACTATTTGACTTGCAGTGTGAACTAAAACAACTGGGAACGACTGTTCTGCAGATTAATGGCAGTGTAAGTTGTTTGTTTTGTAGAGTCTTCTTTGTCTTCACAGTGAAGATGAAGAATTGTAGAATTACAGCAGTCGTTACAGCAGTCGTTACAGCAGTCGTTACAGCAGTCGTTACAGCAGTCGTTATAGCAGTCGTTATAGCAGTCGTTACAGCAGTCGTTACAGCAGTCGTTACAGCAGTCGTTATAGCAGTCGTTATAGCAGTCGTTACAGCAGTCGTTACAGCAGTCGTTATAGCAGTCGTTATAGCAGTCGTTACAGCAGTCGTTACAGCAGTCGTTAAGCAGTCGTTACAGCAGTCGTTACAGCAGTCGTTACAGCAGTCGTTACAGCAGTCGTTACAGCAGTCGTTATAGCAGTCGTTATAGCAGCCGTTACAGCAGTCGTTACAGCAGTTGTTATAGCAGTCGTTATAGCAGTCGTTATAGCAGTCGTTACAGCAGTCGTTATAGCAGTCGTTACAGCAGTCGTTACAGCAGTCGTTACAGCAGTCGTTATAGCAGTCGTTACAGCAGTCGTTATAGCAGTCGTTACAGCAGTCGTTACAGCAGTCGTTACAGCAGTCGTTACAGCAGTCGTTACAGCAGTCGTTACAGCAGTCGTTAAGCAGTCGTTACAGCAGTCGTTATAGCAGTCGTTACAGCAGTCGTTACAGCAGTCGTTACAGCAGTCGTTATAGCAGTCGTTACAGCAGTCGTTACAGCAGTCGTTACAGCAGTCGTTATAGCAGTCGTTACAGCAGTCGTTACAGCAGTCGTTATAGCAGTCGTTACAGCAGTCGTTATAGCAGTCGTTACAGCAGTCGTTACAGCAGTCGTTACAGCAGTCGTTATAGCAGTCGTTATAGCAGTCGTTACAGCAGTCGTTACAGCAGTCGTTATAGCAGTCGTTACAGCAGTCGTTACAGCAGTCGTTACAGCAGTCGTTACAGCAGTCGTTATAGCAGTCGTTACAGCAGTCGTTACAGCAGTCGTTACAGCAGTCGTTATAGCAGTCGTTACAGCAGTCGTTACAGCAGTCGTTACAGCAGTCGTTACAGCAGTCGTTATAGCAGTCGTTATAGCAGTCGTTATAGCAGTCGTTATAGCAGTCGTTACAGCAGTCGTTACAGCAGTCGTTATAGCAGTTGTTATAGCAGTCGTTACAGCAGTCGTTACAGCAGTCGTTATAGCAGTCGTTATAGCAGTCGTTACAGCAGTCGTTACAGCAGTCGTTATAGCAGTCGTTACAGCAGTCGTTATAGCAGTCGTTACAGCAGTCGTTACAGCAGTCGTTACAGCAGTCGTTACAGCAGTCGTTATAGCAGTCGTTACAGCAGTCATTATAGCAGTCGTTAGCACACACGACCTTTGCACCCGCCTGGCTCTCCTGACGCGGCTTTCTACATTCGAATATACAGCTGTTTACAATCACACGCTGCATATATTTTATATATCGACAAAAGCTGGTTCACATTCTTGATCATTTCATATTTCAGGTTTTCAGGGACCAAGGCCAATATGTGAAAACTTGCCTTCAAAGTCAATGTAAATCCAGTCTTTTAATATTCACAATCGTTGTCCTTCTCAAACATTAGCTCCATTTTTTGACTGTACATAAATGATCATTTCAAATAATGATCATTATATTCTTTCCCATTATTGAACAGCCCAAAAGTCTCAGTTTTAGCAGTTACATTAATCATGAACCAGATGAAAACATTGCTTAACTGTAAATGTTAAAGGCACTATAAAATCACTATATAACCTTTTTGGTGCTTTTGGGGCGGGGACATTAAACTTTTATTAAATACAGGTGTTTTTATAGCTCAAATATACCAATATACAAATACTTGAAAAAAGACAAAATTAACAAATTGTGAATGGAGAATGACTCCATTTAGTAACTACTAGAGCTGTCGGACATTAGCCGTTTAGTAGATTACTCGGTCGATTGCGTTTTAGTCTTTTTATGTACAAATACACTGTTTTCTAGTACTTTTCTATACTTTTCCCATGTCTGAATGTGTTTTTGCATGAACTCTACATTAACCCTCAGACTTTTTTTTAAGGCTAATTAAGATGTAATTGTTGTTGATTTGTGTCCAAAGTCGATCTGCACAAACCAAATGTGCTGTCAATGTTTTTTGACTCTTTAAACCGGTTTATTTTAGTAATATTTTCACCGTGATGAGTTTCCAAGTGTTTTTCACAACTTTCAGAGGGAGCGAACAAGTTTTACCGTCACTTTGAAGCTAACGACAACTAGCATGCTAACAGCGCACTTCCTGCTTTGTGGGGGATAAAGCTTGTTTTATTTCCCCCCAAATACATACGTTTACAATATATCTGCACTGGGGCAAAACAGATTTGACTTGATTACAAAAAAACTGTAATTGTTGTTTGGCGATTACGGCAGATACGATATGTTGTGTCTTTATAAAAAAAATAAATGTAATACATTCTAAACAAATACTATTCAACTTAAATGACAAAATTGTATCCGTCACTAGCTATTTACGTAATAGAAAATCTTGTCAAGCTAACGGCTAGCATTATTGACGCACATTTGGCACGTGACCAGAAACGTTGCTTCAAACGGGAAGAAACGCCGTGACCTTCCACCTTTGAAGGAATTAAACAACCTCTTTGTTTCTCGTGTGTTTTGTTGGAATCCAGATGGTCCACATTTCCACATTGTGACGCCACTTCTCTCTTTTGTGTCTATCTTTAACAGGCAGAAGTGCTGTGGCCGAAAGCGCAGCTGCAGGTGTCAGAGCTATAGAATAAACCACAAGGTCATATTTGTGTTCGTCGTGGTCAGTGAACACAGCAGATTGGGTCAGAACGTGTGTCCGGCCCTTTAAAAGAGTGGAAACAAATGTAGGACGATTCAAAATTCCCAAATTGTGGCAAAAGTGAAGCAGAAGGAACTGAGAATGAAAAATCCAGGTGGTTTTGTTAGATATCAGAGATTTAAACACATTTACTATTGTGTTTTACTTTTTGAGGCAATTATTACGGACACTTTCCTTCCAAATCCAGATGTTTGGGTTTTACTGCACAGATACTCACAGAAAGTTGAGCCCTTAAGAGTTGTTTTCATTTTATCTACAGATATATTACATAGTTTAGGACAATTTATACTTGTGTCAAGCTCAAACACAATTCTGGGGATGATTGAAAGTGTATTACAGTCTACTTCATTTCCCCCATGCTGTAGTACTGTATAATAACAGCATATTGTCGTTTGCAGATGGTACTTTGGGACAATGAACCGTTTTGAGGCACAGGGCCACCTCATGGGGCCGGACAACGAGACTGGGGCCTTTATGATCCGACAGAGCGACAAAGAGTCCGTGGGATATGTGCTCTCAGGTAAAACTCCTAAGACTCCTTTGGTTTCCACCTGTAACACCTGTTTTCACCTGTAACACCTGTTTCCACCTGAAACACCTGTTTCCACCTGTTCCCACCTGTTTCCTTCTGTTTCCACCTGTTTCCTTCTGTTTCCACCTGTAACACCTGTTTCCACCTGAAACACCTGTTTCCACCTGTAACACCTGTTTCCACCTGTAACACCTGTTTCCACCTGAAACACTTGTTTCCACCTGTAACACCTGTTTCCACCTGAAACACCTGTTTTCACCTGTAACACCTGTTTTCACCTGAAACACTTGTTTCCACCTGAAACACCTGTTTCCACCTGAAACACCTGTTTCCACCTGTAACACCTGTTTCCACCTGAAACACTTGTTTCCACCTGTAACACCTGTTTCCACCTGAAACACTTGTTTCCACCTGAAACACCTGTTTCCACCTGAAACACTTGTTTCCACCTGAAACACCTGTTTCCACCTGAAACACTTGTTTCCACCTGAAACACCTGTTTCCACCTGAAACACCTGTTTCAGGTGACACCTGTTTCCACCTGTAACACCTGTTTCCACCTGAAACACTTGTTTCCACCTGTAACACCTGTTTTCACCTGTAACACCTGTTTCCACCTGTAACACCTGTTTTCACCTGTAACACCTGTTTCCACCTGAAACACCTGTTTTCACCTGTAACACCTGTTTCCACCTGAAACACTTGTTTCCACCTGAAACACCTGTTTCCACCTGAAACACCTGTTTCCACCTGTAACACCTGTTTCCACCTGAAACACCTGTTTTCACCTGTAACACCTGTTTCCACCTGAAACACTTGTTTCCACCTGAAACACCTGTTTCCACCTGAAACACCTGTTTCCACCTGTAACACCTGTTTCCACCTGAAACACCTGTTTCCACCTGTAACACCTGTTTCCACCTGAAACACCTGTTTTCACCTGTAACACCTGTTTCCACCTGTAACACCTGTTTCCACCTGAAACACTTGTTTCCACCTGTAACACCTGTTTTCACCTGTAACACCTGTTTCCACCTGAAACACTTGTTTCCACCTGAAACACCTGTTTCCACCTGAAACACCTGTTTCCACCTGTAACACCTGTTTCCACCTGAAACACTTGTTTCCACCTGAAACACCTGTTTCCACCTGTAACACCTGTTTCCACCTGAAAAACTTGTTTCCACCTGAAACACCTGTTTCCACCTGAAACACTTGTTTCCACCTGAAACACCTGTTTCCACCTGTAACACCTGTTTCCACCTGAAACACCTGTTTTCACCTGTAACACCTGTTTCCACCTGAAACACCTGTTTCCACCTGTAACACCTGTTTTCACCTGTAACACCTGTTTCCACCTGTAACACCTGTTTCCACCTGAAACACCTGTTTCCACCTGTAACACCTGTTTCCACCTGAAACACCTGTTTCCACCTGTAACACCTGTTTCCACCTGAAACTAAACAAGCCGAGCCAGTTAACCAACTGTTGATTATGTACCTTTTGAAATGCTTAAAGCAGTGCTTCTTCTGGTGCGTCTCCCTTAGGGGATAAGTGTATGCCCCCCTCCCCCCGGCCTCAAGAGAATGAGGACTGATAACCATAAAACAATAACGATTGCATTTTAACTATATAAACGCCTAAATAAACCTGAAATTACAGTAATGATGAGCGCTGAATACTACATGTAGTGCCTGTGTTGGTGTAACTATTCCATTGTAGAAAAGATTAAATTGTAGTCATCTGGTCTTGAAAAACAAGACCTTTTATATCTCATCCAAGAGTCATTCTCAATCTGTGGATCTGATCTTTAGCCATAGAGCACGACCTCCTGATATTAGCCTGTCTTGTTAATCTAATTGTTTGCCCTGTCAAATTTCACCTGAAACTAATCTTCTTGAAATCCTATTGTTGGGTGGCTGCAGCTCCCTCACCACTGATGAGTACCTGATTAGCATCTGTCTGTCTCGAGTTGTTCCTCGCCATGGTGACAAGATGTTATTGTACATTACAAATCGAACCTTAAACATACATTCCTGTTTAAAGGGGATTCTTTTTTCTAACAAAAATGTCCTCTACAACTCTTCTTTCAAACCATCTTTTCTCCTGCTTAGAATATTCAGCTCACTGTCTTCAAAAGAGTGGTTTGTGGTTTTAAGATGCAGATGCACGGCGCTCTGTGGTCCTGAACTCCAGTGTCTTCTGTGCTGATAAAGCCTCTTGTGTAGTGGCTTTTTAATCGCACCTGTAACGCTCTTTACAACTTTCTTTACTGCATTGGATAAAATACACTACTATTTGTCTCAGTATCTTGTCCTTAAGGTGAACAAGTTTTAGTCTTAAAATGTTGCCTAGTTTAAAATAAACAGGAATTACTTTTCTGTCTTTTTTTTTTCCTTATTTCTTTTTCAAACATTAAACAACAAATACAGACGTAAAACAAACTGACCAATGCAAAGATAGAAAGATGCTGTCTAAAAATCCTTTGTTTTTCAGACAGTCCAGACACATAAGGGACGTCTGTTTCCTTTTCGTCCTGTTTTTTGGCTCTTTTACCTTTGCAGAGAGAGTAACCACAGGCTGAGAGAGCATTCCGGACATGTTTTTACCCTCTTACCCTCTGAGCTGATGGGCTCTATGTTGGGCTGTCCTGATCACCCCCAGCAGTGCGTCATTTTGTGCTTTCTCTGTTTAAACATTTGCATAAACTGACATATTTCCCAGCAGTCACTTCTCCGAGCGCTCATTCAAGGTTCTCCTTTTGTGTTTTTCCCACTGACGCCGGCTGCAGCAGTGAGCAGTGGGCTGGGTTTACACAAGTTAAACAGATGCACAGGTAGATCAGGGCCACTGGACGACACAGCCGTGTTCTACTGGTGTCACGGTACCAAATGCTCCATTTTCACGTCTAATTTTCAGTCTAATATTCCCAAAGAAAAGTAAACACCAATAACTATTTACTTGGTTGCACATTATCCAATCAGGTGAATGACTTTCCAAACTAGTACATCTAAACGTTACCAGAATATAGGGAATCATTTTTTCTGAGGGAGGACACCCAGACCCCCAAAAATCAAACACCAAACATCAATCATGTCATCATTCTATTTTCACGGCACAATTGAAACTGATGGTGGCAACATTATCGTACTGTCCTGTAAAAAGGGAAGAGAGAAGAGGAAGTCATAGAAAGCATGTTGCAAATGTACACATTGAGGCCTATTAATATACATTTATGTCACAGGTTTATACGTAATGTGAGAAACCATGTGAACTCGCTCCATAGCGTGTTTATCATATTTTTGTTATGTCATTTGCTTTGTGTGATGAGAATGAGTTAAAGATATAAACAGAAAGACTGAAAGAAAAGTGGAAAAGGCAGGTTTATTATGAGAACTTGAGAGGTAGTTTGGTTAATTGCTCGTTGCTGTTTTACATCTATATAATTAGCATATCTAGCAGTTTGGTTAATCTGATAGATAATAGTAACTGTAAAGTAAGTTTATTTTTTTGTTTACAGAAGCAGAATTAGTTTCATCCAGTTGGGAAATTCTGGTGTTGCAAAGTTCAAGAACAGCAGGAAAATAAAAATATGCTATCAAAAATCATTTATAGACTATGCCTGTGGTTATGTACAGTATAACATATAGACTATGCCTGTGGTTATGTACAGTATAACATGTGGTTATGTACAGTATAACATATAGACTATGCCTGTGGTTATGTACAGTATAACATATATACTATGCCTGTGGTTATGTACAGTATAACATGTGGTTATGTACAGTATAACATATATACTATGCCTGTGGTTATGTACAGTACCTTGTACTATCTTGTTTTAGAGGTAGTAAACAGTCATAAAGCTGCAGACGCACCTTTGGTACTTTGGACCAGTTAAACTAATGTCAACAGAATCACACATGCCACTCCTCAATCAGTTTAATCAGTTTTCTCACACAGAAGAGATAAGAGTCTCAAAAATAAGTTGTTACATACTTAACATGCATACACATTTATTTGCAGTGCATTTTAAAAAAGGCTAAATAGTATTTACATGTATTGACAAGGTTTGCATTAAGCTTTATCCAGGACGGCTCTCTTTTATCCTCAGGCCATGTTTTTGACATACATGCTATAAATGATACAATACGAAATACCAAAACTAAGGTGTATATTGTATTTTAAACGCCAGATATATTTGCATATTAGAATAGCATAATAACAGTTCTCTTTGGATGTTTGCAGTGAGGTCGAGCATGCGGGTCAAGCACTTTAAGGTGATGAAGGACAGCAGCGATCAGTTCCACATCGAGCCTTCTCCTCACTTTCCCTCCCTGTTCGACCTGGTGGAGCACTACAGCAACTGCAGCCTGAGCAACGCTGGAACGCTGGGCAAGCCATGCAAACGGGTACGACTGAAAAGAGCACGACTGTGAACGCATAATACCTTCTACGAACAACTCTACCATTCACATTCATGCAACACTGCGATTATTTGCATAAGTGAGTGCCTTCCCCAAGGACACAATATCAGGAATCTGGATTCTGATGAAGCCAGAATTATTCTTGGTCTAAAATTTAGAAGAGCTTGCCCTGTGGCATGATGGGAGTGCATGGTAGAGAAGACCAAGCGCTCAAGGACGGTCTCTAGTGCGTACGGCAGCTGGAATGAGGTGGAGGGAGCTGAAGTGCGCTGAGCGGTCTTTGATGCATCGATTGATACACGATGGATTGAGGTGCGGGCTGAGAGATGTCTCCTCTGAGAAGGAAACAGCTGGAGGAAGAATGACGGAAGAGTGGACAGAGGTAGAACACTAACTGCAAAGATCTGTAAGATAGAAACGATTGAGGAAGGAGAGCGGAAGGTCAAAAGAGGGAATGTGACATGCTTAAGAGGGCATCCTTGAGTCCAACAGACGCGACAGCTCTGTAGAGACAGCATCCTTGAGCCCTGCGGAGGCTCTGTAGACAGCATCCTTGAGCCCTGCGGAGGTTCTGTAGAGACAGCATCCTTGAGCCCTGCGGAGGCTCTGTAGAGACAGCATCCTTGAGTCCAAAGGAGGCGACGGCTCTGTAGAGACAGCATCCTTGAGTCCAACGGAGGCGACGGTTCTGTAGAGACAGCATCCTTGAGTCCAACGGAGGCGACGGCTCTGTAGAGACAGCATCCTTGAGCCCTGCGAAGGCTCTGTAGAGACAGCATCCTTGAGCCCTTCGAAGGCTCTGTAGCGACAGCATCCTTGAGCCCTGCGGAGGTTCTGTAGACAGCATCCTTGAGCCCTGCGGAGGCTCTTTAGAGACAGCATCCTTGAGTCCAAAGGAGGCGACGGCTCTGTAGAGACAGCATCCTTGAGTCCAACGGAGGCGACGGCTCTGTAGAGACAGCATCCTTGAGCCCTGCGCAGGTTCTGTAGAGACAGCATCCTTGAGCCCTGCGAAGGCTCTGTAGAGACAGCATCCTTGAGCCCTTCGAAGGCTCTGTAGCGACAGCATCCTTGAGCCCTGCGGAGGCTCTGTAGAGACAGCATCCTTGAGCCCTGCGAAGGCTCTGTAGAGACAGCATCCTTGAGGCCTTCGAAGGCTCTGTAGAGACAGCGTCCTTGAGGCCTTCGAAGGCTCCGTAGAGACAGCATCCTTGAGCTCTGCGAAGGCTCCGTAGAGACAGCATCCTTGAGCCCTGCGGAGGCTCTGTAGAGACAGCATCCTTGAGCCCTGCGGAGGCTCTGTAGAGACAGCATCCTTGAGCCCTGCGGGGGTCTGTAGAGACAGCATCCTTGAGCCCTGCGGAGGCTCTGTAGAGACAGCATCCTTGAGCCCTGCGGGGGTCTGTAGAGACAGCATCCTTGAGCCCTGCGGAGGCTCTGTAGAGACAGCATCCTTGAGCCCTGCGGAGGCTCTGTAGAGACAGCATCCTTGAGCCCTGCGGGGGTCTGTAGAGACAGCATCCTTGAGCCCTGCGGAGGCTCTGTAGAGACAGCATCCTTGAGCCCTGCGGGGGTCTGTAGAGACAGCATCCTTGAGCCCTCCGGAGGCTCTGTAGAGACAGCATCCTTGAGCCCTGCGGGGGTCTGTAGAGACAGCATCCTTGAGCCCTGCGGAGGCTCTGTAGAGACAGCATCCTTGAGCCCTGCGGAGGCTCTGTAGAGACAGCATCCTTGAGCCCTGCGGGGGTCTGTAGAAACAGCATCCTTGAGCCCTGCGGAGGCTCTGTAGAGACAGCATCCTTGAGCCCTGCGGGGGTCTGTAGAGACAGCATCCTTGAGCCCTGCGGGGGTCTGTAGAGACAGCATCCCGGGGCCCGGCTGCGATCCTGGTGAGGATGCCGATGTGGCTCGGAGCGAGTGTGGCTATCTTTCAAAAGGAGCTGAGGAAGCTAACAGCAACACATGCATAAGGGCTTTTATGTGCATTTTTCGGACTTTGAAAAATGTACTGTGGTTGGTACAAATCATAAGATACTTGTTAGTGATGGGCAGAGTGAAGCCTCATGAAACAGCAAAGCGTTTGAAGCATTTGATGTTTCGAGGCTTCGAATCACAGTTGGAAACCCTTGTCCAGAGTTACATCTAGGGGTAAGTTTCAGTACTACCACATCTACAGTGGTTCAAACCACATTCATGTGCTGTGGTTGCCAATAAAATAACTTTGCATTTTAGTTGACTGTATCATGGATGCAACTATAATATTGATATTGGATTTTTGTTAGCTTCCTCAGCTCTTTTAGGATTTATTTTTTTACCTACATTTTCCTTCTGTGAAGTGATTTAATTTATTTGTACTTTTCTTCTCTTACTTTGGAAAAGCAGAAAAATCTGAGGACTGGGCAGTTCTTGACACACAAACTAGTCAAAAACCAAATGGGTCTTGAACTCACTGCATCCATGTGACTGTGTCTGAGGATCATTGTGAGGAAGCTGCACAAATTCTTGAGGATGTGAAAACTGATCCACAACTTCTGAGCAACAGGACATTTGCCCTGTGGCTGCCACAGTTTCTCCAACAGTTTGCACAATGGGCACTTTGACACGGTGTTATAAAGAAACGTGTCACATTTTTCCAGCAGAATTCTCTCCAAACATGTGATTTTGTCGTTCTCCACTGAGATGTACATATATTTTCCCATTCTTCATCAGCCAGAACAAAGTGAGCCTCTCTTTTCCCACCTATCTTTAATTTAATGAGTGGAATGGCTGCCCAACTCTTGTTAATACATCTGTATGATTTAAATATTATTATCTTTGTTTGGTAAAGAGCATTTTCTGAACTACTTCCTGTAAGGTCAGGTGTGTTTCTCCTCTTATCTTTTCAATTTCCTGTAGCATTTGAGGCCTACCCTTCTTGGCATGATCTACATCCAGCAATCTGCAGATCATTTAGCTTTTTCTCCCTTTTGTTTCTTTTTTTCCGAGGCTACGGCTATAATTTTGCCATCTCAAGGATGTGGGATGTCTTTTGAGTTATGTCTGTTTTTCTCCCTCTGGTTGTGTTTTAATTTGATTTTTGATCACACCACACATTGTGGTGTGATATTGGCGCAGACATGTTGGATTGTCTAACTTGGATAAACTCGGGGTTCTAAATGTTCCCCGGGTTTGTTGTTGTGTTGCTTTTAATGGCGGTTGGCAGCCAACTGAAAAGGTGCATTTATCCCTACATACTGTAGTTTTCCTTCTTCAAAGTATGTGTTTTACGCTATACCGTAATAAAAAATAAAAAATAAAAGGAGTGGGAAAGAGAAAGAGAGGTAGAAAGAGAAAGAAAGAGAGAAACTGGTATATGTTCATCTCAGTGGAGATCCAGTGTTTGGTGGTAATTCTGATGGAAAAGTGTGTCTGGTTTCTTTATTAGCCCATGTCAAAGTGCTCATTACTCACAGACTGTTGGAGAGAATGTGGCAGCAGGAGAAAACCACTATCACGTGTTTGGGATTGTCATGTTGTTCACAAGTTTTAAACTGAGATCAACAAAGCCTCACAGACACTGTATGACATCATCATCCCACTGGGCCTCAGAACTCCTGCCATGGACACAATCTCCGGAGAATTCTCCCGGCTGCTGCGAAAATGGCGCTCACAAAAAAATCAAGGACTGGAATAACATTATAATGCACATTCTGATTTGAAAATGAATAACTTTGACAGACTTTGTAGTAAATGGGACGTTTTCTTGGGTTTTGTGTGCCATGATTTTCTCTTCTTTTGTAAAAGGCCCAGGCCCAAAAAGTGTCCCATAATACATCATTACATCATGATGTAAGGTATCGTAACTGTGTATTATGGTAGCCTTTTTGGGCCTGGGTAAAGCCTTGTAGCACTGCAGACAGGCGCACACGAGTCCGCACTCCAGGAAAACGCATTGGCGCTCCTGACTCAGACACACCGTGCAGGCCGTGGGCGAAAAGCTCCTATCGTCCCAGTCCAGCCCCTGCAGCCTCGGCCTCTGCCGCTCAACTATCGCTCTCCGGTTTTGCTTGCTCTAATTCTTCCAAAAGACGTTAGCCCAAGTCAAGAACGCGGCCGCACTGAAAAAAACAGTGATATCCTTCCAACGCTGAACGCTAAGCTCTTGTTTATGCAGTAAGGTCTTGTAATCCAAGCGGCTGAGAATGTAGTCGTAGCCTTCCTGGGGCGGCTGTAACTTGACAACGTCCTTGTCGAGAACTAGTTCGCCGATACCGGTCAGGCTTTCTCCGACTAAGAGCATCTGCTCTGTCTGCAGGATGCCTTTCGGTCTCTCGCCGCTGGTGAAGTGAAATTCCTGGGCAGTGATCTCCAGTTTTATCTCTCCGGCCTTGTCTGGAAAAATGACTTGCACAGAGGCGTTCTCGTCCAGCGAGCCGATGGCGAAGGGGACATTTCTGTTGTACTCGGTGAGCAAGTCCTCTCCACCGTTCCTGTTGGAAAGTAATAAAGAAAAAGACTTACATGTATTATTTATTTATAGCTTATATAGAGTAGTTAGGCGTGGGCAATACTGAAAAAAATGTATTGATGTGTTTTTGGATTCTTATAGTCAATGTTTTAAAAATAGTCTACAAATGTTCCTGTAAAGGTTCAAAAATGTGAACGGAACATGAAATGAACCACAAAAGAGTAGAAATATCACATAATACCCTTCTTTGGAAGATCACACTTGGTGTTTGAAGTTGTTTTTAAAGTTTAAATGACGTTGTAAACTATTTTTTTTTTTTAAAATAAATCCCCAGTTTTGTGAATCCATGAATCACTGCCAGATTCTGACGTCAAACTGCATTCATTACAGCTGCACGCTACAATAGCATGTAGGGGCAAGCTGGCTTTTGTTTATGTCTCCGTGGTAATACCCTCTCCTGCCAGCAGATGGAGTGCAAACACAAATTTCTGATGCGAGAGTGGTTATGTTTAAGTTCTTAAACATAAGATGCCAAAGCAGAAATACACAAAGGCAAGTTTAAAGGCCAAAAATCAATAAAAATAAGCTCTAATATGTGTGTTTTGAGGATGTGCACTGCGAGCTGAACTGTTATGGGTCGTGCGTCGTGTCGCTCGTACCAGAGGTAATTGGTGCTATCCCACACAATAACTTTCTCATTCACCGTCAGGCACTTGTGCACGCCTTTGCAGTTGCTCACAAACTGGCTGTCTAGGGTTTTGTTCACAGCTTTCACTGGACCTGAGAGGAAACAAGTGCTGTTATAATGTTAAAAAACACAATAAAACGCACAGTAAGAAGGCGCTGTACTCACCCTCGATGACGACGTAAGGGATGCATCTGCCCGGGGATTCAGTCAAAATCTGTTTCAAGTCCTGGTCAATGGACACCTTTTTTGCTTCCTGTTAAAACATAGATAACAGGCTGAAAATATGTCAAATCCAAATATTTTCAGAGCCAATACCTGAAAACCTGGACAGATATATTGAAAAAGCAGCTCTTAAAATGAGATCCATGTGTCTGCATTTAATTATAGAGCGTTTTATTGTCCACAAACAGACTCTGTTAACACTCTAGCTTTCTCTTACCATTCGTCTGATATGATAAGACAAGATGATTAATCTTCTTAATCTGTGCTGGTCATTGTTAGTTTTACTGTGACAACAAGACTCTGTGATAATTAGGGGGCTCAGAATGTAGAAAGTCAAAGATCTTCCTGAAATATTGTTGATTGAAAATAACTCAAGTGGAGATAAAAATGTAACAGAAAAGAAAAGTACTGTTCCAAGTAAAGGTGGGCAATATGTCATTGTGGTCATTGTGTTCATTGTGGGTCCCCATTGAAGCCATTGCTATTCCTCTGGTCCTCACATGGGCTCGTCAACATTAAAGATAATATTCAAATACATACATTTTTTAATAACTAAATTGAAGATTTGCAAAATGAATAAACAAGTATCTTTATATAGCTGCAAACAGAGCGGAAAATTTGAACTTGCAGAGTCATTAAAAATACATATACATATACATGTACATACACACACACACATATATATATATACATATATATATATATATATATATATATATATATATATATATATATATATATATATATATATATATATATATATATATATATATATATATATCACCCACCGGAGTATAATTAAGACGGTGTTATGAAATGTGTATGTTCTGACCTTGATTCTGTTGGCGATGGCGGCGCTGTCCCTGTAGATTGAATAAAACAATGCAGGAAGGGCTGAACTTGCTGCCAAAACCGCATACTTAGCTATGGACATCCCGTTGTACAGATTCATCCTGTCAGACCGGAAAACACAAAGAAAACACATGTTACAGGCCATGTTCAAGTGTGTCAACAATTGTAATGTTGATTTTATGTCTCCATTTATAGAGGCGACTACGACGGCCCCCCATATTCTGGCCCTTAAAGTCCAATACAAGCTGAGCAATAAATTGGTTTGAGTTTGCATTATCATAAAAAGTGACTTTAATTTGCAATTGTTTGGACATTACCGACTTGGAGGTTTTCAGAGCTGCCACAGAGAGTTTGGATGAGGACACGGACACTGTGACGTTATACATTTGATTCTGTGAGGACAGCATTATACCAACACACACCAAAGTCACTTTCAACAGTGACAAACCCTGGTTCACATCCAAACTGAGGCAGTCGAGGCAGCAGAAGGAGGCAGCGCACAGGGCCGGTGACAGAGAGCGCTACAAAGATGCAAAGTACGGATTTAGCAGGGAGGTGTCGAGAGCTAAATCTCAGTACAATACGTGTCCGAAGCAGCAGTTCTCCAACAACAACCCGCCTCTGTGTGGAGTGGGCTCTGGCTTCTAACCAACTACAAGCCCATATCCCCCCCTGCTGCAGACGACAGAAAACCGGCCCAGCAATTCAACTCCTACTGCAGATTTGACACCCCCCTTCCCCACTTCTGGCAACCCTAACCCTACGGTCCATCCGGACCAGAACCTCCCGCCACAAGAACAGTTTCTCTCCCTCTGCCATTGGACTCATGAGCGCATCTTCAACACTTTCTCACTTTAATCATAATTCAATCATTCACCGCACTCTTCACTTTCTGCACTCCATCAGTATATCTGTACAACTGTCCATTTGTGCCTATTTGTTATTTTTATTCTTTTTTTTCTTTTTTTTGGTCTAATAGCTTGTTGTTATGACTTGTTCATTATTTGTTGTTTTATTGTTTTGTGTTCACCAAGACAAGTTCCGATGTTTTTGAATTTTGTTCATTGACAATGGCGACAAACCTAATCTGTTTCTGATTCTGTTTCTGATATCCAAGTGTTGTTGTGTTACAGCTAACTGAAAGGCTGCATTTACCTCCACCTACTGTAGTTGTACGCCGCTTATATTCTTCTTCTTTGGTGTTTTATGTCTGTTGGTATCCAAGTGTTACATTACCGCCACCTACTGTAGTTGTGCATATTCTGCTGTTGTGTTGTTGTTGTTGTTGTTGTTTTATGGCGGTTGGCATCCAAGTGTTGCATTACCGCCAGACTTTATTCCTCAGACTTTGTCGTAGTCGCTTTTAATGCCAGTTGGCCGCAAACTGAGGCCCGAGCCGCTGCTTTTATTACTTCAAAGTGCTTCAAAGCACATGAGGTCTTCCAAGTGCTTTGTCAAAGCACTGGAGGTCAAAGCACTGGAAGAACAACTTTACTACGAAAAGTCTGAGGAATAAAGTCTGGCGGTAATGCAACAATTGGATGCCAACCGCCATAAAACAACAACAACAACAACAACAACAACTTTTAGGACTACGACAAAGTCTGGGGAATAAAGTCTGGTGGTAATGCGACACTCGGATGCCAACCGCCATAAAACAACAACAACAACAACAACAACTTTTAGGACTACGACAAAGTCTGGGGAATAAAGTCTGGTGGTAATGCGACACTCGGATGCCAACCGCCATAAAACAACAACAACAACAACAACAACAACAACTTTTAGGACTACGACAAAGTCTGGGGAATAAAGTCTGGTGGTAATGCGACACTCGGATGCCAACCGCCATAAAACAACAACAACAACAACAACAACATTCATATGACATAAAAAAAAGCTTACTTATATAACACAGGGTTAAGTGGAAGGTTATAGAGTTCGGTGCGTCGTTGTAGTGTTACTCTACAACCTGACATGACTCCGGGCGGCGCAGCTGCAGTGGGTGGCGGTGTTGTGGCACTATGGATGCCGGCCGCTATGGAACACCAAAGAAGAAGAGACCAACAACAATCGTCTGTAGTCTAGACGTAGAACTGCAGTGGGTGGTGGTAATGTAACACTTGGATAAGAACTGCCATAAAACACCAAAGAAGAAGAAGAAGAAATAGGAAAAACCCTAACGAGGAGCTCTTTCAATAATGCAATAGTCTCTTTCGTCCCACAGTCAGCGAAAGACACGACCCCAAAAAGTAAAGGAGATGGCCATAAGAAAGGTGTGCCATGGTGGAAGAAATGAGGGCAAGAAATGAGGGATTTTAATAAAGCTGAACCTTTGGCCAAGTACTTTTGTGTCTGTTCACCGCTCTGACAATCTCAATGCAGAGATAATACTCATAAAGCAATATCTTTGAACACTTTTTAACATGCTCAGGTTAAGGGTGAACAATCTGAAGTTGGACATAATAAAATTCAATTCAGAATCACAATCAAAAAAGGTTTATTGCCAATGAACAAGAAAGAAAAATCTGTTTTTTAAATCTGCTATAGGATATAAATAAGAACAGGCGATAAGAACAAAAATAAAAATAGGCTTAATATTTGTTTGAATGAACATTATGCAGTGCAGAAAGTGAAGAGTCACATCCTCAGACATTGCACTGGTTATGTGCTCTGGTCTTGCTGGTTATGTGCTCTGGTCTTGCTGGTTATGTGCTCTGGTCTTGCTGGTTATGTGCTCTGGTCTTGCTGGTTATGTGCTCTGGTCTTGCTGGTTATGTGCTCTGGTCTTGCTGGTTATGTGCTCTGGTCTTGCTGGTTATATGCTCTGGTCTTGCTGGTTATATGCTCTGGTCTTGCTGGTTATGTGCTCTGGTCTTGCTGGTTATATGCTCTGGTCTTGCTGGTTATGTGCTCTGGTCTTGCTGGTTATGTGCTCTGGTCTTGCTGGTTATATGCTCTGGTCTTGCTGGTTATGTGCTCTGGTCTTGCTGGTTATGTGCTCTGGTCTTGCTGGTTATATGCTCTGGTCTTGCTGGTTATCTGCTCTGGTCTTGCTGGTTATGTGCTCTGGTCTTGCTGGTTATATGCTCTGGTCTTGCTGGTTATATGCTCTGGTCTTGCTGGTTATGTGCTCTGGTCTTGCTGGTTATATGCTCTGGTCTTGCTGGTTATGTGCTCTGGTCTTGCTGGTTATATGCTCTGGTCTTGCTGGTTATGTGCTCTGGTCTTGCTGGTTATATGCTCTGGTCTTGCTGGTTATATGCTCTGGTCTTGCTGGTTATGTGCTCTGGTCTTGCTGGTTATATGCTCTGGTCTTGCTGGTTATGTGCTCTGGTCTTGCTGGTTATGTGCTCTGGTCTTGCTGGTTATATGCTCTGGTCTTGCTGGTTATGTGCTCTGGTCTTGCTGGTTATATGCTCTGGTCTTGCTGGTTATGTGCTCTGGTCTTGCTGGTTATGTGCTCTGGTCTTGCTGGTTATGTGCTCTGGTCTTGCTGGTTATATGCTCTGGTCTTGCTGGTTATGTGCTCTGGTCTTGCTGGTTATGTGCTCTGGTCTTGCGCTCTGGTCTTGCTGGTTATGTGCTCTGGTCTTGCTGGTTATGTGCTCTGGTCTTGCTGGTTATCTGCTCTGGTCTTGCTGGTTATGTGCTCTGGTCTTGCTGGTTATGTGCTCTGGTCTTGCTGGTTATGTGCTCTGGTCTTGCTGGTTATGTGCTCTGGTCTTGCTGGTTATGTGCTCTGGTCTTGCTGGTTATGTGCTCTGGTCTTGCTGGTTATATGCTCTGGTCTTGCTGGTTATGTGCTCTGGTCTTGCTGGTTATGTGCTCTGGTCTTGCTGGTTATGTGCTCTGGTCTTGCTGGTTATGTGCTCTGGTCTTGCTGGTTATATGCTCTGGTCTTGCTGGTTATGTGCTCTGGTCTTGCTGGTTATGTGCTCTGGTCTTGCTGGTTATGTGCTCTGGTCTTGCTGGTTATATGCTCTGGTCTTGCTGGTTATGTGCTCTGGTCTTGCTGGTTATGTGCTCTGGTCTTGCTGGTTATATGCTCTGGTCTTGCTGGTTATGTGCTCTGGTCTTGCTGGTTATATGCTCTGGTCTTGCTGGTTATGTGCTCTGGTCTTGCTGGTTATATGCTCTGGTCTTGCTGGTTATATGCTCTGGTCTTGCTGGTTATGTGCTCTGGTCTTGCTGGTTATATGCTCTGGTCTTGCTGGTTATATGCTCTGGTCTTGCTGGTTATATGCTCTGGTCTTGCTGGTTATATGCTCTGGTCTTGCTGGTTATCTGCTCTGGTCTTGCTGGTTATATGCTCTGGTCTTGCTGGTTATATGCTCTGGTCTTGCTGGTTATGTGCTCTGGTCTTGCTGGTTATGTGCTCTGGTCTTGCTGGTTATGTGCTCTGGTCTTGCTGGTTATGTGCTCTGGTCTTGCTGGTTATATGCTCTGGTCTTGCTGGTTATGTGCTCTGGTCTTGCGCTCTGGTCTTGCTGGTTATGTGCTCTGGTCTTGCTGGTTATGTGCTCTGGTCTTGCTGGTTATCTGCTCTGGTCTTGCTGGTTATGTGCTCTGGTCTTGCTGGTTATGTGCTCTGGTCTTGCTGGTTATGTGCTCTGGTCTTGCTGGTTATGTGCTCTGGTCTTGCTGGTTATATGCTCTGGTCTTGCTGGTTATGTGCTCTGGTCTTGCTGGTTATGTGCTCTGGTCTTGCTGGTTATATGCTCTGGTCTTGCTGGTTATGTGCTCTGGTCTTGCTGGTTATATGCTCTGGCCTTGCTGGTTATGTGCTCTGGTCTTGCTGGTTATATGCTCTGGTCTTGCTGGTTATATGCTCTGGTCTTGCTGGTTATGTGCTCTGGTCTTGCTGGTTATATGCTCTGGTCTTGCTGGTTATATGCTCTGGTCTTGCTGGTTATATGCTCTGGTCTTGCTGGTTATATGCTCTGGTCTTGCTGGTTATCTGCTCTGGTCTTGCTGGTTATATGCTCTGGTCTTGCTGGTTATATGCTCTGGTCTTGCTGGTTATGTGCTCTGGTCTTGCTGGTTATGTGCTCTGGTCTTGCTGGTTATGTGCTCTGGTCTTGCTGGTTATGTGCTCTTGTCTTGCTGGTTATGTGCTCTGGTCTTGCTGGTTATGTGCTCTGGTCTTGCTGGTTATGTGCTCTGGTCTCGCTGCATGTGAAGCCCAGTCCTCAGATTTAGCTGCTTTTCCAAATAAATGCTTTTTAAAATTGACTGCATCACTCCACAGAAGGAACATTTAGGACAAAAATAAATTAAATAAAACCTTGATGTAAAAAATGACTAACTTTTGATCAAACATTAAAGTTTTTATATATTTTGTTATGTCATATTTAATTATTAGAATCTAATTGAAAACGGCCCATGATCCTCGTTCAAACTAAAGCGCTTGTTGACTGATTGTCTCTCTTTCGAGCCGAGACAACCAGAGATGATTGGGAGTGTGGTTGAAGAGTGGGGGAGTGGTCAACAGTAGAAAAGGACAGGACGGTCAACAGTAGAAAAGGACAGGACGGTCAACAGTATAAAAGGACAGGACGGTCAACAGTAGAAAAGGACAGGACGGTCAACAGTATAAAAGGACAGGACGGTCAACAGTAGAAAAGGACAGGACGGTCAACAGTAGAAAAGGACAGGACGGTCAACAGTAGAAAAGGACAGGACGGTCAACAGTAGAAAAGGACAGGACGGTCAACAGTAGAAAAGGACAGGACGGTCAACAGTAGAAAAGGACAGGACGGTCAACAGTATAAAAGGACAGGACGGTCAACAGTAGAAAAGGACAGGACGGTCAACACTAGAAAAGGACAGGACGGTCAACAGTAGAAAAGGACAGGACGGTCAACAGTAGAAAAGGACAGGACGGTCAACAGTAGAAAAGGACAGGACGGTCAACAGTAGAAAAGGACAGGACGGTCAACAGTATAAAAGGACAGGACGGTCAACAGTAGAAAAGGACAGGACGGTCAACAGTAGAAAAGGACAGGACGGTCAACAGTAGAAAAGGACAGGACGGTCAACAGTATAAAAGGACAGGACGGTCAACACTAGAAAAGGACAGGACGGTCAACAGTAGAAAAGGACAGGACGGTCAACAGTAGAAAAGGACAGACATTGGTTCTAAAATTGGCTGAAACAGAAGATCCAGGTTTTTGAAGTACCCGTCTGACAACTCCAAGTATGTTTTTGACGAGGGAACAACTTTGCAACACAAATAAAGCTTTAAAAAGTCTATTGTGCATGATACGTCCCCTTTAATACTTCTTGGAGTGGACGGATGTTCTATTGTCTCAGAAACCCCAAAGAAAGCGTTACCCAAAGTCACATGCTGTATCATTTCTGTGCAGAAGAAGCCGAAGCCCACGGAGCAGGACCTGAATGAGTGGGAGCTGCCCAGGTCGGAGTTCACCCTGGAGGAGGAGCTGGGCAGCGGGTTCTTCTCTGACGTCTACAGGGGGCGCTGGAAAAACCACATCAGCGTGGCCATCAAGATCCTCAAGAACGGTACGTCATTCTCTTATTCTGCCATTATCGCTGCGTCTTCCACGTGCTACCAACGCCTCTGTCATAAAAACCAACAGTATCGCGGGTTAGTCGCTGCTGAAGCTTGTTAAAGGTACGGTGGCCTGCACTCACTCTGATTGGATGATCGTCTTAAGAACCAAAACACAAAACTTCACTGTCATGTCATAAATCAGAATCACAATTGTTATCACTAAAAGCAATATTTGAACAGGTTTCCTTCGCACCAGGGAACGCAGACGGATCAGGTTTATGACATTTTTAATATTTCAAACAGACAGGAGGAGAACTGTGTAACTTCAAACTTCTTCCACGTGTATTTACCAGTTGCCGTCATCCACCTTTCTTTGACCACAACCCAACAGTTTTGAAATGTGAGATGTCGACATTCTTGTAATTCCTCTCAATACTGTGCAATACGCAAACGACTCAGTGAAGCAAATGACTCAGTGATTTTGCAACACAGAAGGGATTCCCCGCTCCTGCACAGAAAGGGAACCTGCCAGGAGACTGCGGTTGGCCCAGTCATAGTTTTGAACCATCTGCTGTTGATGGGATAATCGGACCGGTTGTTGCCCCATTTTAAGGACAAGAAAAGAGCTTTACACAAAACAAAATGTCATTCAAAGCTGGTAGAGAAGGTTTCACATGGACACTGTTTTAGACATTTTGACTTCCATCCAAAAGTCATTGTCCCTCCAGTCCCTTCATGTCCAATGAAGGTTAGATACATATAATCAATCGCTGCCAAGGATTAGGATTCCCTCAGAGTGGTTTACAATCAGGACAGAAGGTGACATCACTCCATAGTGGAGTACACACATTCAGCAGAGTAAAAACCTTTCCATTAACAGTTCCTTTCATCAGTACATATCTGCCATCTTTGTCTTTACATTCAAACTCTGTTCAAAAAATGAATACTGCAACTCCTCTCCTGTGTTTACCTCCCTATGATTAATAGTAAGATTTTTTCAAACAACATTTTGTTAGTTTTTGATATTCAAAGTCGTTCAATGTGTCTCTTGTAAAAAATATTATGACTATTCTTTCTTTTCTCCTTTTTGTTAAAATGTGTAATAAGAAAAGTCCCAATTCAAAGTCATCATCAACATCAAACTATATTTGGTTCCCCTTGAAATCGAGACGCTTTTCTTGAATAAATGTAAATGTTTTGCAATGACTAAAACACACCTCTATCATAATATAATACAGAGTGACAGTGGCTTAGTGGTTAGAGTACCCGATCGATTGACTGAGTACATGAGGATTGTTCTTTTGCAGACTCAGAGCTGAACCACCAGGAGTTTGTTCGGGAGGTGGAGATATTGAAGAGGCTGCGTCACCGTCACCTGATCTCCCTGTTTGCCGTGTGCACTGAGTCTGCTCCATATTACATCGTGACCGAGCTGATGGAGAAGGGCAGCCTGCTCCACGTCCTCAGAGGTCAGGGCTCTCTTGTGTACGGACGATCGATTGATGAATAAAACGCCACCGTCCACCTCACTAACCACCTCCTTTAGGTCCAGAGGGCAAGCACCAGGACACGGTGTCTCTGGTGGACATGGGAGCACAGGTGGCTGATGGGATGACGTACCTGGAGGAGAACAACTGTATCCACAGAGACCTGGCCGCTCGGAACGTCCTGGTGGGCGACGGCTACATCTGTAAAGTGGCCGACTTTGGGCTGGGCCGAGTCATTAAGGTACAACCGGGCGACGTGCCATTTTATTTGCTCTTCTAACACATATTGCATGTTATTCTTTTTTCAAGGAACCTTTTTATGTAACAGAAGATAAAAAGATTCCTTATAAGTGGAGCGCGCCTGAAGCCATCAGCCATGGGAAGTTCTCGAGCAAATCTGACGTCTGGTCATTTGGAGTTTTACTTTATGAAATCATTACGTGTGGAGGAAACCCTTATCCTGGTCAGTGCGCTCTCTTTTTAAAGATCTCATGGACTGTAAAAAGCATTTGTTGTGGACTTCACTGTCGATTTAGTGTGAGGATTGCCAAGCATTTGTTGATACAATCATGATTCATGTTTCACGACACAATGTATCCCAAAAGATTGATCTATTGCGATTCCATTTTTGCTTGAATTTTCAGGACTGAAAGTCAAACTTGTCAACCAGCTGTCTTATTGTGTCTTATTGTGTCTTATTGTGTCTTATTGCGTCTTATTGCGTCTTATTGCGTCTTATTGCGTCTTATTGCGTCTTACTGCGTCTTACTGCGTCTTACTGCGTCTTACTGCGTCTTATTGCGTCTTACTGCGTCTTACTGCGTCTTACTGCGTCTTATTGCGTCTTATTGCGTCTTACTGCGTCTTACTGCGTCTTACTGCGTCTTATTGCGTCTTATTGCGTCTTATTGCGTCTTACTGCGTCTTACTGTATCTTATTGTGTCTTATTGTGTCTTATTGTGTCTTATTGTGTCTTACTGTGTCTTATTGTGTCTTATTGCGTCTTACTGTGTCTTACTGTATCTTATTGTGTCTTATTGTGTCTTATTGTGTCTTATTGTGTCTTATTGTGTCTTATTGTGTCTTACTGTGTCTATGGGCTACTAATTGTTTTGATGAGAATGACGACTACTTTGGAAACTTTATAGAGTGAATAGCTAACGCTAAGGCCAAAAGTTACAAATCGTTTGCACAGGTTTTAAAAGGGCTGCGTGTGCTAAACTCGAGCAAAAAGCATGTGCATTTACCCAAGGAACAAGGCAATTTTCCCCAACGAACAAAATTGAGGTGGAGAAACTGCAAATGATAATGTTTTGTGGGCTCTGTACGATCTGAACGAGGAGCAAAACTGTACAAATGAAGCACGTCCCCGTGAATATCCTCAGAACTTCATATGTCTGTTTCTCCAAAAGGAGAAGCAGCACATTAGCACTTCCTCTGCACCCGCCGCAGCAAACTCTTTTACATATGCGATTTGCACCACTAATAAAACATGCAGGTTCTGGTAAATGAGGTGCAACACGCCCACAAAAAGCATGTGCACATTTTAAGTAGTACTCACAATTTAGCAGTAAATCTGGGCCTTTCAGTACTGATACTTCGGTAACACTGGGCACATCTGAGTACACTGTGACAAGTAGCACGTTACTGCCCTCTACTGTCATGGCAGGTTAGACCAACTTTGGAACGCCTTTGACATTTTTCAATATACTCTATTATATGAATATTTTAACGTTGCATTGTTCCAAAACAACCCACTGCAGTGATTATATTTTACGTGTTGCTATGTAGTATCTCCCACCTCTATAACAGACGCTTGAGCAATCCTGTATTTAGTCTTTCTCCATCTCCAAAGCTGGAAATATCTGCCCCTCTTTGTGCTTTCATAGTCTGAACACCTTCGCTAGTCTAAAACTCATTTTGGCATTGCAGGATTTCAATGTTGTCATGAACTTTTTCCCTTTTTTCAGCTTTTAACAACACAGAAGTTTTTGAGCACGTGACAAAAGGATACCGAATGCCCTGTCCACTCAAGTGCCCCGAGTTTCTCTATCAAATCATGACGGACTGTTGGGACGCAGAGCCCGCGAGCAGACCTACTTTCAGGTCACTAAAGCAGCGGCTGGACAACAGCATCGCGTCCTACGAGTGGGAGGAGAAGGACATGAACTGAACGAAAGAAATACATCACTGGACTAGTGCAATGCAAAGGGAAAGACTTGAACATGACAGTAGTTAAACAATGTATTATTGTATATAGAAAATGCTGCGACCTTGAGTTGTTTTGTCTAATTGGTTATAATTGTGTATCTTCATCAAAACCAGAAACGTCTTTGTTTATTTTTATTGTATCTGCAAATGTATTCTGATCATTCCTATGCTTAGCTTTCCTCTTTTAATCAGATTAGTACATTTAGTTACCAAGCACCACATTTTGTCTGTCTAGCACCAAATAGTACTGTTCTTAATCACGTCGTTGCCATGATTGTCTAAGGCTGCAGTTATTGTCTGTACAAATAAATGATCCCGTCCTTCTTTTTAAACTTGAAAGTGTTTCAGATCATGTGACCTCCACAAACAAGGTCTCGTTTCTTTTCTGTTTATGAACTCATAAGCTGATCTGCACTCTGCAGTGTGGGGCCTTTCTGTGTGGGGTGGTCCCTGGGTGGCTCTTTATGGATGGTCAACCTAAAACCTTCATCCAATACTCGCCCTGGACTCTGGCTCAAGAGCTGGAGAAAGGTAGCCTGGAAAAAGCCTGTTAAGGTTAGCTTAGCCCTTATCCTGATCGGCTCAACTGGGAGCCGTACAAGATGGAAGATGGAAGAGTACGGTTAAGGTACTTCAATAATCCCAGGTCTTACATTACTTATACACATAAATAAAGAAGTAAAAAACAGACCAGAGTCCAAACATTACCATAAAAAGTAATTTAACCCGTTTGTTAATGTATTTCTTCTGCCTCAGTATTTTAGCGTTGCCGGCAGGATCAATAAACGCGAGTCACTTCCTGTGCGTTGCCCTCTAGAGGATTGGAGTAATACACAGTTGTGTCATTGTTGAACTATTGTTAAAGTATTGTGTCCATAAAGACTGGAATGTTCCACAGTGTGGTATTAAACGTATCTATTTCCATGGAGACAAGCAGGAAACATCCTCAGGGCAGGCAGATTACAAGTCCGATCTGTGGAAAGGCAACCTTTTTTTGTTTTACAATAAAAACAATTCTAATTTAATATATGCAAGATTGATATATTGAACATAGGAACTTAAACCTGCATAAGACATAAACTCTTTCTGATTCTGATTCTAAGGAAAGTAAAAGAGGTTTATGAAATCCCTCATTCGTCTGGGACAGTTCCGTCTAAAAGACCCAGTTGTCATGTGGAAACTGTTATAAAAGACATTTCATCCAAAAGTCATTCTCGAGATGACTACAATGTAATATTTTCCCACAAAGTAAAAGAGATTATGCAGATGGCATCGGAACAATTTTGACAGGAAGTGGCAAAAATGACATCTAAAGGAACAAATTCAAGTAAACGGTGGAAAGCAGATTCTCATCCCACTGCAGCTCACAGCGACACTGAAGCAGACTTTAGGATCGCACACATTTCATTATTTATTCACCCTCCTTAAATAAGATCTTTCTGAATCTGTGTGTTGAGGAAATGAATTGTTGTGGGTGTGTCGGAGTGTCCTTTATCTCCCCCTCCCGTTAGCAATGAAGCTAAACTCTGCACTGTCACAACAACAACAACAACAACAACAGAGAAACGACTTTCCGTTTTCATTTTAAAATGCTATAACGTTAACGTGAGCAGGACAACAGCTCATGGTCTGGAACACTTCTCGACTAATGCGGTAAGAGTTTAAGAGTTTAAGAGTTTAAGAGTTTACTTATAACCGTTAGTATTGACCAGCTAAAAACCTGCAAATTATGAATAATCTAGAGTGCGTCGGCTGGTATCAATACATCAACCACATTTAGGGCAAAGCCTGGATAAAAGTCATTGTTGAGTGTGCAAACCTTTTGGTGCTTTAATTTAGATGTCAAAATGTCATCTGAGCTAAAGGCTAACTCACTTTAAGTTGTGCTCCTGTAAGTGACTCTAAACATCCTCTTTGACCTGTTTCTGGTGAGGAGGGCAGATAAATGACATGAACTGCACGAAATAAAGATGTTTATACTTTTATACGGCTCCATCATTCATTTGTCTGTGAAGGAACATTGTGGGTCGCATCAGCCAAGTCTGAGCAACGGGCTGAGGGAGAACTTAGTGTCCATGAAAACCACAACACAAGCCACTGAAAAACAGGCCATGGTCAATGGCTTGAGGCAGAAAAGAGCAGCCGCAAAATGTTCTGTTTGGCTTAACTACCTGTCAAATCGAGTGTGGCTCTACCAAAGATAAAAACAAGAGGTTCTTTAAACAAAAATGGTATATACTACTGGTAATACAAATGCTCAAATCTAACAAGTAAACCTTGTCTTTCATGTTCCATCTTCATCTGTATAATGCTGCTCCAGCTCCCTTGAAGAAATATGTCCAACTTTGCTCTGAACGATGGACCCGCTCCACAGCAGCAGAAAAGGCTCCGTCCCAAAAAGATCCTCTGCCTTTTCTTACAGTCGAATCAACTTCCAGACGGATGAAATGATCTGTAGATATTCATAACTTCACTCTAAACCTGAAAAAACACATTCTGATAATCAACGCTGCCGACATCAGTCAAGTTTAACTGTAATTTTGTTTTACCTTAGTCTGAACTGTGTATTGTGTACTGTGTAATTTACTGAGCTAATGTTAATAATAAAATGTAACGTGCTGTAATTGTAATGAACTTTTATTACTGGACGGCAGAGGGAAAGAAGCTCAATCTGGTGCAGATCATCTTTTCCCTTGAAGATTCACGATGTTGTGCACGTTCCCTGACAAATAAAGACTAAATTCATCTGTGAACCAGGAAGTGTTGCTGTAGTTTCTAAATAAAGCATTCCAGTCACAGTTTGCAGTATTTACCTGTCCGACAGGTGTGGTGAGGACACGCCAAGACATCTAAGGTGGAAGTCATAAGACGCGCTGGTACACACGGGACGGACATGGGGGACGGTGTGCGCGGCGGTGCCTGTTCCTGCCTGAACTCGCTGTTGGACCGGCTCAGGGGCCAAAAGAGGACAGAAGACAAGACCAACCAGGTGGTGCTAGGCCCGGTGCAGCTGTCCCCCGAAAAGACGCCGCGGACGGGATCCATCTATGTGGCACTGCGGGATTTCGTGGCGGGACAAGAAGATGAGATGTCCTTTCAGAAGGGGGAGAGGTTCACGGTGCTGGGACGCAGTGAGCAGTGGTGGACGGTGCAGAGAATGGACCGGGAGGGACAGGTCCGGGGAACGGGGAACGTCCCCTACAACTACCTGGAGAGGGTAGAGTCTTTGGAGACGCAACCGTGAGTTATATTTATGAATTATATCGACACTTGAATTGATTTACTGATTAACTCTTGGCAAATGCTCAAAATATGACAATCAGTGACTGAACATTTACCGTATTTTCCGGACTATAAGTCGCACCAGCCAAAAGATGCATAATAGAGAAGGAAAAAACATATGTAAGTTGCACTTGTAAAATGCGGTCGTAAGTGTGAAAATAACAAATAATATCACATATAAGTCGCTTTAAGTATATAAGTATAAATATAAGTATAAGTCGCACCCCGGCCAAAACTATGAAAAAAGGTGCGAGTTATAGTCCGGAAAATACGGTAATCTGCGATATTACAGCATATTGTACGTCAAAGAAGCATTCATATCATGTCTGCTATGTTGATTAACACTGAACATTTTGCTTTTTAACAGTCAGTTGGAGCTCTTTGCAGTTAATTGTCGGTTAATTGTTTACATAAACCCGGTGCTCGATGATGCATTGTGGGAGTAAATGCAGAGGCAACACAAGCACAAGTTTATCTTTAAGCCACAGCCTTCATCTTCCACGTATAATCCCATGTAAATAGAAAGTTAAAACCAGATCCACTTCATACAACACTGTGGAATGTTACGGCTACAACAACATTTCCATTGAAACGAGCAGAAGGTCGCTCCTCTAGGCCTCGTACGAGTCGGGTTTGTGGAGACACTGTGAAATCTAGTGATCGCGCTTTTACTCGACGTTCACTGTGCATGAGCGCGTTCTGCATCGCCCACTCAGCAGTGATAAAACTGGTTTCCTTTTCGGGAAATACTGAACAATGTGTGAGGAATGGTTCCAGGAAATCCGCAGACGGCACTGTCAGTAGAAAAGGGCAAACTCGGACGCAGAGAACCGCCTGAAAAGAGGCTTTGGGAACCACTCTAATCCACTAATACATTTAAGGGGGAAAATGAATTGAATTGACTTGAAACTCTATAATAATTACTCTTTAATTAGCCTTAACACGGCCTGAACAAAGACTTAATTCAAACTGTTTATGAAGCATGATTCAGGCTTATTTTATTATTACCCTAATCATCATTGGTGTGACACATTCTATTTTATTCAGTTTATTCAGCAAATATGTGACATTTTCATTCATTCCTTGTTATCTTTATGAAGGACACACGTACAGACTCGTGTTCCTTAGCAATTAGAAAATAGAAATATAAAGAGCGGGCACTGAAAAGCTGGTATTATTCAAGTACTTGCACCCAATGTTTCTCCACCTTCTCCACTTTCCCAGGTGGTTCTGTGGGATGTTGAGCCGCTCCGAGGCCGAGGATCTCATTATGAACTCGGAAAGTGAAAATGGGGCGTTCCTGGTGCGCCGCAGTGAAACTGAGGCGGGATACGTCCTCTCAGGTAAACACGTCACAAAGCTACAGTCAGGAGGGCATGGAACCATCTGTCCTTTTGTTTGACAGTCAAGTCTTGGACTCCAGTGAAACACTATAAGGTTGAACAGGACGAAGACAACGCTTATCACCTTCAGTCGTCGCCGCACTTCGCCTCTCTGGTCGACCTGGTGCACCACTTCACTGACACTGGCTTGGAGGGGATCGGGAAACTGGGAGAATTATGCACCAAGGTAGAACAACTTTCAAAAGGCCCATCTTTATATTGCTTTTTACTATTTGAAGTGCACTTTAAATACATTTATCGTTATTACTGTATGTCTATTTTAAGTCAAACTAATTCAAATCAAGTCTCAACTTAATGGAGGTTTTTAGCTGGCGTTAAAAGCACTGCTTTTCATGACTCGAGTAAAAGTACAGATGTATATTCAGATTTGCATGTTATTATCATGCTAATACAGTATTAAACAAACGATGTATTCGTGTTCATGTTATAAGTAATCCATCATTCAAGCTGTGATTTTATTTATGTAGGTCTAAATGTGTTATTATTATTTCTATTATTACTATACATCATTACATCACTCGTCGTACAGTCATTATCTAGGTGGATAAGCAACAGACTTACTGTCCCAAAATTGCAGGTTCTAGAGGTGTGGTCATTATACTGTAAGTTTATACTTCATATAATTCATTATATTCAGTCAATGTTAACAAGACGGTTCAGACAATTTCAGGGACAATTCCAGAAACAGCGGCAGAGACTTGAGGACAGACCGGAGCGAGCCAAGGCCAGTGCAGGGGCCCGTGCGGGGGCCACCTGTGGGGGGGCCACCTGTGGGGGGACCACCTGTGGGGGGACCACCTGTGGGGGGCGCTGTTCACTGGTCTGTACGTGGTCCATGGTCTGTGCTGCATTTGGTCCGTGGCTTCTGTGGTTTCTCTCCACACCACAGACCACAACAGAGACCAGACCATTGACCAAAGACGAGACCCCGTACTGACCAGTGAACAGCGCCCCCCACAGGTGGTCCCTGTATTGGTCCATGGTCCCTGCTGTGACAGGACCATCCACGCTTTTGGCTACGACCCCTTCTCAAAAAACACTTTAAACATTATATTTATAACTAACAACCAAGTGGACAACTCCTCTGTTCATGGAGGGGATTGGCTCAATGTGAAGGACCCTTATGCCCCCCCACGACAGGAACCATCTCTGCTCTTTAAAGCAAATTCAACTTATTATTTTGAGCTTGTCTGTCCAGAAACAGCCTGAGGTCCCAGACACGATGCCCGGCGTATCAGAGCTGGAGTTCTCTGTCCCGCTGGAGGAAGAACCGCTGTTCGTGGCACTGTGGGATTTTGAGGCCCGGCAGGAGGCGGAGCTTCCCTTTCTGAGAGCTGACCGGTTTAAGGTGCTGGGACGCAGTGAGCAGTGGTGGAAAGTCCAGAAGGTCGACCAAAGCCTACAAGTCCTGGCCTCTGGGTTTGTGCCAGGTATTTACCTGGAGATGGAGGAGACGCTGGAGGCACAACCGTGAGTGGGACCTACCGTCACTTAAAGGTGCTATGTAGAAAGATAACAGAAAACAGCTACACATTATGTCGAATTACTAAAGAAATCACCTATTTCTCATTATAAAACACCAGCCAGCTGAGCCATTACTGTCGTTACTGTCTGCAGATGAGAAAGGTTTCAGCTCCAGGATTTATACATTTCACTTTACATAGTAGAAAAAGCTTCAGTTGTAGTCATCTGGACTCAGTTTGAAAAATTAGACGTTTCGACTCTCATCCAAGAGTCATTGTCAATAAAAGAATTTAGATCGAGAACTCCGATATTAATACTGTTCTGTGGTAAGACCCGCCCATTGGGCGGAGCCTTCCTGAAGTAGAAAGAGTTGTTTGTTTCAATAGAAACTCCCCCCTTGTATCTACCGAGCCTATTCAGAATCTTAATGGGCTATTAGAAACCTCTTTGTCTTTGTGAGACCCTGGCTCAACCACCCTGAGTACCTGATTAGCATCTAAATGTCCTTGTCCTGGTCCTCTAGCTTTCCAGGGGTTCAGTATACCATTATAAATAACAGGAAGATTAAACCTAAGCCCTCCATTTCTGTTTAAAGAAGGTCTTTCTTTTTTAACAAAAATAGCTTCCTTGACTCCTCTTTCAAACCATCTTTTCTCCTGCTTAAAACCTTCACCTCACCGTCTTCAAACGAGTGATTAGAGGCTTCAAGATGGAGATGCACGGCACTCTGAGGTCCTGAACTAGTATTTCTTCTGTGCTGATAAAGCCTCTTGTGTAGAGGCTGTTTCGTCTCACCTATGTAACGTTCTTTACAGCTTTCTTCACTGCATTGGATCGAATAAACTACATTGCTCTGTTTTTGAGTCGGCAACTTGTCCTTAGGGTGAACCAGTTTTTGTCTTAAAGTGTTTCCTGGTTTAAAATAAACAGGGACTTCGTGTTGTCTAAAAATTCTCTGCAGTTTTTCCGACAGGCCAGACACATAAGGGATAGAATGGGCGGGTCTTACCACAGAACAGTATTAATATCGGAGTTCTCGACCTAAATTCTTTTATTGACAATGACTCTTGGATGAGAGTCGAAACGTCTACTTTTTCAAACTGAGTCCAGATGACTACAACTGAAGCTTTTTCTACTATGGAACACGCCTGGACGAATGAGGGATTACACCGACACATTTCACTTTACAGTACTTCTACTTCTTTCAACAAATATTCCCTTCAATACTTGGGCTCTGATTATACACAACTATACAACGTATTCTTTTGTGCAGATGGTTTTTTGGAACGCTGAGCCGCTCTGAGACTGAGGCCATTCTGAAGATCAAAAACCAAAACAGGGCTTGGCTCATTCGCCGCAGCCACAAGGACTCAGTGGGAATAGTCTTCTCAGGTACACAGATGCTAACAGCCACACACACTTTTTTCCACTTTATTATGTCGCTCGTGATGTTAAAATGTTGCTTCAGTCACAAATGTCAGTGTTTATAGGTTCTCTCTCTCTTTAACTTTCCCCCCAGGCAGATTTCAAAAGCCTGGAGGGCCATAAAGCATCAACAGACTCATTAGCACAACTGTCACGCTCGGTTTTAAATGATTATGTTAAACGAGAAATGCAAATAGCAAAAGGGACACAGGGCTAAACAAAAAGCAACGTCATAAACAGCTTTTAAAACGGCATACTCATCCCGTTTGTCCCGCTGCAATAGTCATTCTTTACATTTTGTACGTGTCCTGTCACATTTAGAGAGTTCTGAAGATTGTGGCGCTGAAAGAGGCGTGGCTCCTGTTCTCAGCTCAATCAACACATCCTGCTTCTCTGAGAACAGAACGTTTTAGATTTAGAGGCAGAGAAAGCGCCGTGGTCTCATTTTCACCTGAATAGAAGCTTTTACAAGACTATGTTTTCTGGACTATAAGTCGCACCAGCCAAAACAGAAAAGATAAAAAAACATATATAAGTCACACTGGAGTATAAGTCTCCAGGAAATTTATTAGATAAAATCCCAGACCAAGAACAGACATTTCATCTTGAAATGCAGTTTAAATAATAACAGATTAGAGAACATGGTGAATAGTTGTACGTATGCTAACGCTAACACCTTCAGCTACATGACGTATGCTAACGCTAACACCTTCAGCTACATGACGTATGCTAACGCTAACACCTTCAGCTACATGACGTATGCTAACGCTAACACCTTCAGCTACATGACGTATGCTAACGCTAACACCTTCAGCTACATGACGTATGCTAACGCTAACACCTTCAGCTACATGACGTATGCTAACGCTAACACCTTCAGCTACATGACGTATGCTAACGCTAACACCTTCAGCTACATGACGTATGCTAACGCTAACACCTTCAGCTACATGACGTATGCTAACGCTAACACCTTCAGCTACATGACGTATGCTAACGCTAACACCTTCAGCTACATGACGTATGCTAACGCTAACACCTTCAGCTACATGAGGCACAGACAGAACTGTGGTAAGTGTCTGGTATGTTAACGTAACATATGAACAGTTATTCAGATAACTATAGCATAAAGAACATGCTAACAAGTTTACCAAAGCATCAGTTTTACCCCAAATCACTAAATCCACTGAATTCTTCTTCCTCTGCGTCACTTCTAAACAACTCCACAAACTCCAGAGGAAGAGGAAGTGCAGATTCTTCTTCTGCGTCGCGTAGAGCCTAGAGCGCCCTCTTGTGGTTGTCAGTGTGAAAATAACGAATAATATCACATATAAGTCACTCTGGAGTATAAGTCCCCAGCCCAGACTATGAAAAAAAGGTGCAATTTATAGTCCGGAAAAAACAATATACAGTACTGGGGCAAAAAAGATTTGATCATTTTTAAGCTGCAAATGTTGTCTACACATATACACCATTTTGATTGACAAAATGGGAGCTTTAGATGCAGCGTTTTACTACAATGTCTTCTCTCGTGTTTCGACTTTCCTACAGTGAGCACACCGGTAAATCATTTTAAAATCCTCAAGAACAAGGAGAACAACTACCACCTGCAGCAGACGCCACACTTCCCGTCGGTGAGTGCCCTGGTGCAGCACTACAGCGGGCACAGCATCGCCTCCATGGGCATTCTGGGAGATCCCTGCGCGGCGAGATGACAGACGCTTTCACGAGCTCGTCGAGACGCAACAAATACGACAAGTCCAATACCAGTTGTTGCTTTGTTTTATACTTATGTATTTATGCCCGACAGTATTATATGCATAGAATAACCAGGAAAACCCACCTTAGGCATCAAGTTCAGTTTATTTGTAGAGATTGGAGTGTTTTGAGACACAGTGGAAGCGCTCCGAATGCCGTAAGGAAATATGCTTTTATATAACTCATCAAAAAGATTACAACAAAAACAACAACTATACAAATAAATACAGACATTTGCTTTTGCATTTTTCCGTCCTGAAAGGCACAGTACGTAACTTTTTAGTAAAAACAAAAATAAAAGCACATTTTTAATAGTCTTGTTTTTTATGTATATGTAAGATGTACAAAAACTGTTCAGTGTGAGTGGGCTTGCATCTCCAAAAACCTGACCAGTATAGTTTTAACTTTCTTTTCCCATGAAATTATGTGTGACTTTCCTCCTCGGGACGGTTACAGTGACATGAGGACTAGGGAGGACTGTGACGGGAATGTGTTTGAATAATGCAAGCTGGAGAAGTCTAATGCCCCACTGTGGAACCTTCTAGGCAAAGCAAACACATCACCACCAGACGTTATACAGCGCACCTTTACAGTAAATGAATGCACTTAAGTAAAAATAGAATGATAATATTGTGAAAATGTTACACTATTTTTCCCTGTTTCTGTTCTTAGTGTGATTTGCTATGAAATATTGAGATTGTAATAAAAAAAGTGTAATAAACTCTGATTCTTCCCACTGAGCGGTAATGACCAACTTTCACCACGAGGGTTCACTGTTGCACTCATAAACACGGTGTATTCTGCTGTGAACATGAGGTCATTGTTGTTTGTGTTGCCTGAAAACACCAAACAGGAAAATCAGGATTGTTCTGGAAGTTAGTGATAAACTATAACATAAGTAGAACAATATTTTACATTTCGTCCACTGTAAACCTCAATAATGATCTAAACAGCTCAGGAATAGAAACAGCTTCATATACCACACAACTGACAAGCCTCTTTACATATTTATTTCATTTTACTGTTGAAAAATTGTAACACAACATTCCTGTGGGCAGGGATAGGGGGTAAGTGAAAACAGGACTTTTCTGATCGCTCGAGCCTCAGTTAATATGTCTCGTTTAAGACATTCCATCCATGTTATAATCAGGGATGAACAATATATCGGTTCCAGTATTGTATCGGCCGATAGCCACCAAATGATGTGATTATATTTGTGGTCCTGACCGTGCCCCAGTCTGTGTGCTCTTGTGTCATTATCAGAGCCTCCTCATTTGTATTTTTGAACAAACTGAACCAAACTAACAATTAGGCTAAAATGTGGACATGCAATTATGATTTTATATAAGAGTAAATTAATAGTTATTATTTTTACTGAAGTAAAAAGTTCTTTACTTCAAGTAGATTTGTTGGCCCCGTAATATGTTAAAATCACAAATATCAGCCCATCCATGCTTTAGTTGGAGCTAGTCTCTGTATGAGTCCCACTGTAAGACAGTGTCAAAAGCAGCATCAGATCTAACAGAATTAAGACTGAGGCTTTGCCCGTGTCAGTGTTCAGGCGGATGTCATTTGTCACCTTGACAAGAGCAGTCTCAGTGCTGTGATGAGGTCTAAAACCTGACTGAAAAACATCAAATGAGTTGTTTATTAAGAGGAAATCTGTGAGCTGTTGGTAAACAACCTTTTCAAGGACTTTGCCCCAAAATGTCAGATTAGAGATGGGCCGGTAATGACTCAGTACTGCAGCATCAAGACTGCTCTTCTTTAGGAGAGGCTTTATGACCACTCCCCCTGACCCCTGACCCCTGCTCTTCCTTAGGAGAGGCTTTATGACCACTCCCCCTGACCCCTGACCCCTGCTCTTCTTTAGGAGAGGCTTTATGACCACTCCCCCTGACCCCCGACCCCTGCTCTTCTTTAGGAGAGGCTTTATGACAACTCCCCCTGACCCCTGCTCTTCTAAAGGAGAGGCTTTATGACCGCAGTTTTCAAAGACATTGGGAATGTTCCAGATTGAAGCGACATGTTAACTATGTGAGTGATGGTGCTAACAAACTGTTCAGCACAGACTTTATAAATCTGGAGGCTCACACATGGAGGCAGCTGTAGATGAACTCAGACTGGTGATGATCTCATGGACAGTTTTGTCAGTTACAGGTGCAAAGTGAGTGCAAACTCGCTTGGATGTGGAAAGCTGAGCTGGAGGGTTTGTTCATCTGTTTACTTTTGTAACATGACAGTTGTTACTGCAGCTTCCAATTATTTTAGAAAAATATCCTTCCCTAGTTTTACATAAACATAAATCCGTCCATATTTCTACAGAACAAAACCGTTTCACTCTTTAATGGACAAATATACTTGAGATGTAAGTAAGTACTACTCAGCTCTGCTTAAGTCATGACCGATCTGAAACAAACGAGAGCTAATGACACGTCTGCTTGTCCTGTACTTTTACAATGACGACATGTAAGGATCATGACATGAACATATAGAACATATAGAATATATAGAACATATAGAACATATAGAACATAAAGAACATAAAGAACATATAGAATATATAGAACATATAGAACATATAGAACATAAAGAACATAAAGAACATATAGAACATAAAGAACATATAGAACATATAGAACATATAGAACATAAAGAACATATAGAACATATAGAACATAAAGGACATATAGAACATATAGAACATAAAGAACATAAAGAACATATAGAACATATAGAACATAAAGAACATAAAGAACATATAGAACATAAAGAACATATAGAACATAAAGAACACATAGAACATATAGAACATAAAGAACATAAAGAATATATAGAACACATAGAACACATAGAACATATAGAACATAAAGAACATATAGAACATATAGAACATATAGAACATAAAGGACATATAGAACATATCGAACATAAAGAACATAAAGAACATATAGAACATATAGAACATAAAGAACATAAAGAACATATAGAACATAAAGAACATATAGAACATATAGAACATAAAGAATATATAGAACACATAGAACATATAGAACATATAGAACATATAGAACATAAAGAACATAAATAACATATAGAACATATAGAACATAAAGGACATATAGAACATATAGAACATAAAGAATATATAGAACACATAGAACATATAGAACATATAGAACATATAGAACATAAAGGACATATAGAACATATAGAACATAAAGAACATAAAGAACATATAGAACATATAGAACATAAAGAACATAAAGAACATATAGAACATAAAGAACATATAGAACATAAAGAACACATAGAACATATAGAACATAAAGAACATAAAGAATATATAGAACACATAGAACATATAGAACATATAGAACATAAAGAACATATAGAACATATAGAACATAAAGGACATATAGAACATATAGAACATAAAGAACATAAAGAACATATAGAACATATAGAACATAAAGAACATAAAGAACATATAGAACATAAAGAACATATAGAACATAAAGAACACATAGAACATATAGAACATAAAGGACATATAGAACATATAGAACATAAAGAACATATAGAACATATAGAACATAAAGGACATATAGAACATAAAGAACATAAAGGACATATAGAACATATAGAACATAAAGAACATAAAGAACATATAGAACATATAGAACATAAAGGACATATAGAACATATAGAACATAAAGAACATAAAGAACATATAGAACATATAGAACACATAGAACATATAGAACATAAAGAACATAAAGAATATATAGAACACATAGAACATATAGAACATATAGAACATAAAGAACATAAAGAACATATAGAACATAAAGAACATATAGAACATATAGAACATATAGAACATAAAGAACATATAGAACATAAAGAACATATAGAACATAAAGAACATAAAGAACATATAGAACATATAGAACATAAAGAACATATAGAACATAAAGAACATAAAGAACATATAGAACATATAGAACATAAAGAACATTAAAGAACATATAGAACATAAAGAACATATAGAACATATAGGAAGTTTGTTGATCCAAGCATGTTTTGTACAAGATGTGACTGTACGTACTCTGGTGGGGCATCTGACCTAAAACAAGTCATATACATTTCCCAAGTATCATCTTTACCTAGAGCCGTTCCCCATCAGTTATGAATGATTGAACTTGTAAAGAGGCGTACGTGTCATGTTTGCAGTCGTTTGAAGCAGATGGAGGAACATTGAAGTCGCTCGGAGTGAAGTGAAGCTGATGAAGAGAATCATTTAAATATCTAAGAATCACCTGTTTCTTTCCTCTTCTTCATAAATCTGTTCACACTGATGTAAAAGAACACGCGATGCCTCATTTCTGCTGCTCACGCTCTCTTCCAGGTCATTCAGGTCACTCCCGTCACTCCCGTCACTCCCGTCACTCAGGTCACTCCCGTCACTCAGGTCACTCCCGTCACTCAGGTCACTCCGGTCACTCCCGTCACTCAGGTCACTCCCGTCACTCAGGTCACTCCCGTCACTCAGGTCACTCCGGTCACTCCCGTCACTCAGGTCACTCAGGTCACTCCGGTCACTCAGGTCACTCCCGTCACTCAGGTCACTCCGGTCACTCCCGTCACTCAGGTCACTCCGGTCACTCCGGTCACTCAGGTCACTCCGGTCACTCAGGTCACTCCGGTCACTCCTGTCACTCAGGTCACTCAGGTCACTCCGGTCACTCAGGTCACTCCGGTCACTCAGGTCACTCCGGTCACTCAGGTCACTCCCGTCACTCAGGTCACTCCCGTCACTCAGGTCACTCCGGTCACTCCCGTCACTCAGGTCACTCCCGTCACTCAGGTCACTCCCGTCACTCAGGTCACTCCGGTCAGTCCCGTCACTCAGGTCACTCAGGTCACTCCGGTCACTCAGGTCACTCCCGTCACTCAGGTCACTCCGGTCACTCCCGTCACTCAGGTCACTCCGGTCACTCCGGTCACTCAGGTCACTCCGGTCACTCAGGTCACTCCGGTCACTCCTGTCACTCAGGTCACTCAGGTCACTCCGGTCACTCAGGTCACTCCGGTCACTCAGGTCACTCCGGTCACTCAGGTCACTCCCGTCACTCAGGTCACTCCGGTCACTCCCGTCACTCAGGTCACTCCGGTCACTCCGGTCACTCAGGTCACTCCGGTCACTCCGGTCACTCAGGTCACTCCGGTCACTCCCGTCACTCAGGTCACTCAGGTCACTCCGGTCACTCAGGTCACTCCGGTCACTCAGGTCACTCAGGTCACTCAGGTCACTCCGGTCACTCAGGTCACTCCGGTCACTCCCGTCACTCAGGTCACTCCCGTCACTCAGGTCACTCCGGTCACTCAGGTCACTCCGGTCACTCAGGTCACTCCGGTCACTCAGGTCACTCAGGTCACTCAGGTCACTCCGGTCACTCAGGTCACTCCGGTCACTCCCGTCACTCAGGTCACTCCCGTCACTCCCGTCACTCAGGTCACTCCCCTCACTCCGGTCACTCAGGTCACTCAGGTCACTCCGGTCACTCAGGTCACTCCGGTCACTCCCGTCACTCAGGTCACTCAGGTCACTCCGGTCACTCAGGTCACTCCGGTCACTCAGGTCACTCAGGTCACTCCGGTCACTCAGGTCACTCCGGTCACTCAGGTCACTCCGGTCACTCCCGTCACTCAGGTCACTCCCGTCACTCCCGTCACTCAGGTCACTCCCCTCACTCAGGTCACTCAGGTCACTCCGGTCACTCCGGTCACTCAGGTCATTCCCGTCACTCAGGTCACTCCCCTCACTCCGGTCACTCCGGTCACTCAGGTCACTCAGGTCATTCCCGTCACTCAGGTCACTCCCCTCACTCCGGTCACTCAGGTCACTCAGGTCACTCCGGTCACTCCCGTCACTCCCGTCACTCCCGTCACTCAGGTCACTCCCCTCACTCCGGTCACTCAGGTCACTCAGGTCACTCCGGTCACTCCGGTCACTCAGGTCATTCCCGTCACTCCCGTCACTCAGGTCACTCCCGTCACTCAGGTCACTCAAGTCACTCCAGTCACTCCGGTCACTCATTCAGATGGATTCCCGTTGGTCAAAGAAAGGCTTGTCTTCTTAGTTTATTCAGGAGCTTGACCGGGTCCAGAGCAGGTTATTCCAGAGACTCCCTGAAAGACAGGTTTGTGGTTAACCCCTAAGTTACCTCACTAACTTTAATCTACGCCCGCGTACCACAGTTTGAGAATCACCGGTCTACCACATGTCAATAAACAACAGCTGGGTTAGCATGATGTCACTTCCTGTCCTTGTCAAACTTGCTGAGTTCAGACCAAACAAAGCCATAAAACTCTTAGCGCTCACGCTGATGTTTACTCTTTGTTGCCGTGTGACGTGACCTTTGACCCCTGCACTGCGTCTCACAGACATGTTTGTGAGTGAGCTTTAAACTGTCACAGTGGCAGCAGGAGTCTGAGGAATCTGTCTGCGTTTGTTTGCACCTCCAGCGTTACCTTTGTACACAGTGACCTTTAGCACAGTTAGAGAGTGTGATGGATGAACAGATGTTAGATTCATTCAGAGGAACAGAGCAGACAGGCCACTGCAGGGCTTTTTTTACCCAGAGGGGGAGAAATGAAGGGGGAGGATGGGCACTAAAGGCTAACCCTGACCCTAACCCTAACCCTGACCCTAAGAAATTGATTTAGATCAGCGTCATAAGGCGCTGGTACAGCTGGCAGCCCGGTGTAAACGCTCTCTCTTCTTTCTCACACTTATTGTGCTTTATCTCCTATATTTTGTAAATATAGTTAGTATATTTTTTCTATTTTACTGTACGATAGGGACACGCGCTGGAATATTTTTTTAATTCAACTGTTTTTGACTTTTTTCGGCTGGATTTGAGCGTTTTTCGTTGCGTTCGTTGTGTTGTTGTGACGTGAGCTAGCTCCGAGCGAGCCCACCAGCCCCCCCCCGCGCCCTCCGGCCGCGCTAAAGTACGGCGTGTCGTCGATACACGTTTATATACACGTTTATATACACGTTTATATGAAAGAGGAACTTCACGAACGATCAGGACACGCACTGGAATCGCTTTAAATTAACTTGTTTTGACTTTATTCGGCTGGATTGAGTGTTTTCGTCGTCGTTGTTTCCCGGCTCGGGCCCCGCCCCCCGGCTCGGGCCCCGCCCCCCGGCTCGGGCCCCGCCCCCCGGCTCCGGCCCCGCCCCCCGCCCGGCGCCGCACCGCGTTTCCACAAAGGAGGAACTCATGAAACTGCGGAGAACTGTCGTCTCACCCGGAGATCGTCACGTTATCCCGGCGCAATACTGACCTAACCTAATACTGATGTGCAATTCTGTCGTATGTGCAATTACTGTTGGAATTCATGTGCAATTCATGTGCAATTACTGTGAAATTCATGTGCAATCTATGTGCTGTCGTGACACATATTCATGTGCAATTACTGTCGTGATCACATGCAATGGTATTTATGTATTTATTTATTTATTTGTCTATGGGAGTTTTTATTTATTTATAGGAGATCTTCTACTGAAAGTGTTTTTCAGACTTCCTATAAGTGATCTGTTCTTCTGTATCTACCTCTGTATCTACCTGCGTTGCACCAATGAAATTTCCCCATGTGGGACAATAAAGGAATATCTTATCTTATCTTATCTTATAACCTTTATTATACAGGGAGGGCATAAGAACATTTACACAATTACAAGTTAAACAAACACAGATACAATGGCAATAAAACAATCAATACAATTAACACACTTTTTTTAAACCAGAACTTTGAATTCAATTAACATAAGGAGAAGGAGAGAGGAAGAGGAGAAGAGAGGGAGAGAAAGAGAGAAGGGATGATGGAGAAAGAGAGAGGAAGAGGAGAAGAGAGGGAGAGAAAGAGAGAAGGGATGATGGAGAAGGAGAGAGGAAGAGGAGAAGAGAGGGAGAGAAAGAGAGAAGGGATGATGGAGAAGGAGAGAGGAAGAGGAGAAGAGAGGGAGAGAAAGAAAGAAGGGATGATGGAGAAGGAGAGAGGAAGAGGAGAAGAGAGGGAGAGAAAGAGAGAAGGGATGATGGAGAAGGAGAGAGGAAGAGGAGAAGAGAGGGAGAGAAAGAGAGAAGATGGAGAAGGAGAGAGGAAGAGGAGAAGAGAGGGAGAGAAAGAGAGAAGGGATGATGGAGAAGGAGAGAGGAAGAGGAGAAGAGAGGGAGAGAAAGAGAGAAGGGATGATGGAGAAAGAGAGAGGAAGAGGAGAAGAGAGGGAGAGAAAGAGAGAAGGGATGATGGAGAAGGAGAGAGGAAGAGGAGAAGAGAGGGAGAGAAAGAGAGAAGGGATGATGGAGAAGGAGAGAGGAAGAGGAGAAGAGAGGGAGAGAAAGAAAGAAGGGATGATGGAGAAGGAGAGAGGAAGAGGAGAAGAGAGGGAGAGAAAGAGAGAAGGGATGATGGAGAAGGAGAGAGGAAGAGGAGAAGAGAGGGAGAGAAAGAGAGAAGATGGAGAAGGAGAGAGGAAGAGGAGAAGAGAGGGAGAGAAAGAGAGAAGGGATGATGGAGAAGGAGAGAGGAAGAGGAGAAGAGAGGGAGAGAAAGAGAGAAGGGATGATGGAGAAAGAGAGAGGAAGAGGAGAAGAGAGGGAGAGAAAGAGAGAAGGGATGATGGAGAAGGAGAGAGGAAGAGGAGAAGAGAGGGAGAGAAAGAGAGAAGGGATGATGGAGAAGGAGAGAGGAAGAGGAGAAGAGAGGGAGAGAAAGAAAGAAGGGATGATGGAGAAGGAGAGAGGAAGAGGAGAAGAGAGGGAGAGAAAGAGAGAAGGGATGATGGAGAAGGAGAGAGGAAGGGGAGAAGAGAGGGAGAGAAAGAGAGAAGATGGAGAAGGAGAGAGGAAGAGGAGAAGAGAGGGAGAGAAAGAGAGAAGGGATGATGGAGAAGGAGAGAGGAAGAGGAGAAGAGAGGGAGAGAAAGAGAGAAGGGATGATGGAGAAGGAGAGAGGAAGAGGAGAAGAGAGGGAGAGAAAGAGAGAAGGGATGATGGAGAAGGAGAGAGGAAGAGGAGAAGAGAGGGAGAGAAAGAGAGAAGGGATGATGGAGAAGGAGAGAGGAAGAGGAGAAGAGAGGGAGAGAAAGAGAGAAGGGATGATGGAGAAGGAGAGAGGAAGAGGTGAACGGAGGGAGAGAAAGAGAGAAGGGATGATGGAGAAGGAGAGAGGAAGAGGAGAAGAGAGGGAGAGAAAGAGAGAAGGGATGATGGAGAAAGAGAGAGGAAGAGGAGAAGAGAGGGAGAGAAAGAGAGAAGGGATGATGGAGAAAGAGAGAGGAAGAGGAGAAGAGAGGGAGAGAAAGAGAGAAGGGATGATGGAGAAAGAGAGAGGAAGAGGTGAAGAGAGGGAGAGAAAGAGAGAAGGGATGATGGAGAAGGAGAGAGGAAGAGGAGAAGAGAGGGAGAGAAAGAGAGAAGGGATGATGGAGAAGGAGAGAGGAAGAGGAGAAGAGAGGGAGAGAAAGAGAGAAGGGATGATGGAGAAGGAGAGAGGAAGAGGAGAAGAGAGGGAGAGAAAGAGAGAAGGGATGATGGAGAAGGAGAGAGGAAGAGGAGAAGAGAGGGAGAGAAAGAGAGAAGGGATGATGGAGAAGGAGAGAGGAAGGGGAGAAGGGAGGGAGAGAAAGAGAGAAGGGATGATGGAGAAGGAGAGAGGAAGAGGTGAACGGAGGGAGAGAAAGAGAGAAGGGATGATGGAGAAAGAGAGAGGAAGAGGAGAAGAGAGGGAGAGAAAGAGAGAAGGGATGATGGAGAAGGAGAGAGGAAGAGGAGAAGAGTTTCATAAGTGGTTCTTTGGCTCCTTTTTCTCCTGCAAATGTTGTACCATCGTTTCATAAAAGTGTCGTCGGATGTAACATTCGTTCTTGTTTAGTTCCTGGTTAAGTCCCTGGTTTTGTCCCCGGTTTAGGTTCTGGTTTAGTTCCTGGTTTAGTTCCTGGTTTAGTTTCTGGTTAAGTTCCTGGTTTAGTTCTGGTTTAGTTCTGGTTTAGTTCCTGGTTTAGTTCCTGGTTTTGTCCCCGGTTTAGGTTCTGGTTAAGTTCCTGGTTTAGTTCTGGTTTAGTTCTGGTTTAGTTCCTGGTTTAGTTCCTGGTTTTGTCCCCGGTTTAGGTTCTGGTTAAGTTCCTGGTTTAGTTCCTGGTTTAGTTCTGGTTTAGGTTCTGGTTAAGTTCCTGGTTTTGTCCCCGGTGTAGGTTCTGATTTAGTTCCTGGTTTAGTCCCTGGTTCCTTTATTTGAAAAAGCACGCTCTGACCAGTAAAGAACTCTTTGGGTTTACATTTTGAATATATACGTTTGTTACTGCAGGTGTTCATTACTTTTTGGAGGAAACTTAAAATCTTGAATCAGAATATTATACCACACTATTCGTGCCCTTTCGATGCCCGTCTGCTCTTGGTCTCCGGTTACACGGCGTTGGCACCGGCAAAGTATAATTATGGACACGGACGGGAGCAATGACCTAATATAACCATGACTATTATAAAGGAACCTTTGGGCTTTGATTGGCTTTTTGACAACAAGAACTCTCTGAAGCTGTTTCTCACTGTGACAGAACTGACTTTTACTGACCTTCTTAAGATAAGATAAGATAAGATATTCCTTTATCAGTGCGATCTTAAACACAGGAGGTGAAGTAAAAGGTTTTGCAGGTGGGAGTTTGTTTACTGCAATAAAACACACCTCCATTTTCTTATGTTCTTTTTATAATGAAACAAAAAGCACAAAAAAACAAGACCAGAGACTTAAGTTCAAAGAGTTAAAATAAAGAATATTCATCTGTCCAGGAAATGTTGCTCCATCCCTGTCATTTCCTTATCATTGCCTTTTTTCTTCTTTTTATGTTTTTCTGAAGTACATTCCACAGGTATCCATGTGTCATTTCCATTGTCGAAGTTTTATGTCCGAGATACATCATTTAAAAGTTAAAGGAATGTTGGTGTTGGTCTGCAGTGCCTCTGTTATCTCAGTCCAGTATTTATGAATGAAACAACATGATAACAATGTGCAAGGTACTTTTATCACATATTTGTTGCTTCATGGTATGTTTATGTAGTTGTCCTTGAAGTAGACCATGGCATGTTAGACTGTTTGTGAGGCAGGTTTAAAGATGAATCAGTTCTTATTGTTCAGCGGCAAAGTCTGCTCCATATCACATTTTAAGAGCCACGTGATCCTTTATGTAATCAGCTTTACACACTCGCTGTAGACTTCTGCTGGAATTTACGTCAACAGAGGAAAAACATGACGCCACCGACAGCCTCCTAGTGACAGCAGTGGCAGTAAAAGTAGTATTAAAAGTGTAGTAGTAGTAAAAGTAGTAGTGATAGTAGCCCTGCTTGTAAAAGTACAGTACGCTGCACAGTTGTAGAATAGTAAAGCTTAAAGAAATAATGTCTATATGTGTAGTTGAAACAGTACCAAAAGTAGAAATGAAGCCTGCGTAAATTCAGCCTGGAAGACCTAACTCCATCCATCTCCAATCAACGCACCTCCTCGCTCCCAATCAGCGCGCAGCCGGTCCCACATAAACCCCCGTGCAGATGGCTCGGCCTCTCCTGACCGTACTGCGACCCACCACCTCCCCCTCTCCTCCTCTGCATCTCTCTCTCCTCTCTCTCCTCTCTCTCCTCTGCATCTCTCTCTCCTCTCTCTCCTCTCTCTCCTCTCTCTTCTCTCTCTTCTCTCTTACCTACCACCACCAGTCCCCAGACCCGGGGGGAGACGTCTAAACACGATCATATTACGGAGCGCCCGTAATCGCAATGTCTTCCGCCGGGGTCTGAGCGCCAAATAACTTTCGTAATAAAGCCTGCTAAACTGTCCTCTCTGTCTGTCTGAGTCTCTCCAGGGTGAAATAGAAAAAAAAAAATTCTGTCAACTGGAAATCAGCGGAGGATGAAAACAGTGTAACGTATTTCCCCTTGTTGTTTCTACCCAACAAAATAAAAATGGAACTAAACTTAGACTAAACAAGGAACAAGACCAGATCATGTCTACACAAGCTAATGCTAAATTAGAGTCACACACTGTGGGTTTCATTAGCCACGAGCTCCTCCAGATAGAAACGTTTTAGGCCTTGACTTAAAAGCTGATTCCACAACACAGGAGCTTATATTATGTTCCACCTCCTTCTGTGCTTTTTACATCAACAACATTCACTCAATTAGGTGCGATGTGATGATAGACTAAACTAGGAATAAACCCAACACTAAACCTGGTCTAGATCCGGACCAAACATGGATTATAACAGGACCAAATCAAGTCCACATGAAGACTAAAATGGGCTCAATTTAGGACCAAAGAGTCCTAAAGTGTGAATCCTTAGAGGGGACCACCCACAGTCCACAGTTTGGATGCTGTGGTACTATAGCTTCAGGATTGTTGATGTCATAAAACAGGTGATATTAGACTGCGTTATCCTCAGTGTGGGAGGAGGTCCTGATAGAAGAACAGACACATGATAACAAACCATTGATACAGAGTTCAGGACAGGCCGGCAGTTCTTAGAAACACTGTCGGAAACTTTTTACAAAAACAAGGTCTTCCTTTAAAGGGGAAAAGTGTTGCATAAATCCTATAAATAGATCGGACTTCTGTCGTGCATGTAACCACGTCGACACATTTGTTTTGGCCCACATCCATAGCGCGTTGTCGCGACAATGACTCCAGACACACGTTTCACAATATGGGTCAGCAAATGCTAAAAGAGGTGAGCGAGAGACCTTTTGACTCGGATGACACTCGAGCCCCAGACCCCACCCCACGAGGAGCATGCACTGCACATGGGCCCCGAATGTGCAGCATCACCTCCCCATGCAGCGCCTAAGCATTACTCCACACTTTAGCTCCACTCTCTGCTCCCACGCTCAGACGACCACATGCACAGGGCTCGCAGTAAGTTCTTTTGACACTCTCGCATGGGTAAGCTGCTCTAAATGTCAATGGCTTTGCGTTTGCTGATAAGCTATAACGCTAGTAGCTCCATGTCCGTGGGTTTCACGGCGGTGAGAGAGGAGCAGCGCTAGCAATCAACGATCAAACATATTCTATCGTTTGAATGGTGTTGAAGGCGGCGCCTTTAAACAGCGGCTTTTGGGGATGAGTTTGAATCACTGCTGTGGATCCCTCGCACTGTTTGTTTGCTTGTTTGTTTGTTGGGCCAGTGCCAGCATCTTCTGTCAACCAAAAAACAAAAGAGCAACAGGCAGCGACAAACCTACACGACACAGACTATATTCCCCTCAAAATGTATTTGATGTTCTTTGTTTGTAGATACCTTTCTGTCCTCTCTCAGACCAGTGTTTGTTTGTCGCATGCAGAAGAGTCACGTGACGTTGCTGTGACGAGTCTTGTGGCCAATGCAGTCTGACCTCTTTAAAACACAATCCCAAGTATGAGAAAGCAAGAATGCCCCCTCGTCTCGGTTTACTGAACTGTGGGCACGTTTCTTTTGCCTCTTTTATCCAACGCTGGTGTTTGATGTCCTCTCAATAACTTTAGTCTCCAATATACTCTCCTTTTTACTATTAGAAGAGTTAATAAAAGTTAATAGAGTTAATAAAAAAAATGTTAAATTAATTTTTAAGAGCTTTTCTCCTTCTCTTTGACCCTCTCAATGTTGCATTCCGAGTGATAAATGCATTTTTTTGAGTAATCTTTATTCTCCTGAATCAAAGATGCGATTGACTCTCCCCACACACATCCACTGAGATGCACCAACTTTGTTCTTCAACTGTTTTTGGATTTCATGTAGCCATTTTGGCTCTGCTCTGCAGTGATCTGCAGTTCTTCCATTGAAGTATTTCGCCCCGCCCATTTTTGCCTCTTTTGGCCACGGATCAGTTGTCATGGCACTTCCGGTCGAGCGGGATCTCCATTCACTTAAGTGGAGAACAAGGGAAAAGACTTGCCTCTAAAACATGCTCTTAAGTCGATTGATTTGTGTAAAATGTCCAATGTTAATGTGACCAAAAGGCAACACTGCATCAATTCCCTGGAAGATGGAGACTAGCTCCTCCCACCGTGTGACGACAGAAACATTCCCCGTGTGATCAGTCCTGACCAATGAGCCTGAGGCCAGGATACATCTTACTAAGCTGACCTTTGGACACTTTCAGGATTTAATCAGGATTTTCAAAATTCGTGCTCACAAATGGAAAAGAAACCCAATAAAATCCAACCTTTATGAAAGCTGTAGGTCCCTGTCAGTCCCAATCAGTCCCAACCAGTCCCTGTCAGTCCCAGTCAGTCCCAATCAGTCCCTGTCAGTCCCTGTCAGTCCCTGTCAGTCCCAATCAGTCCCAACCAGTCCCAGTCAGTCCCAATCAGTCCCAACCAGTCCCAGTCAGTCCCAATCAGTCCCAACCAGTCCCAGTCAGTCCCAATCAGTCCCAACCAGTCCCTGTCAGTCCCAGTCAGTCCCAATCAGTCCCTGTCAGTCCCAGTCAGTACCAATCAGTCCCTGTCAGTCCCAATCAGTCCCAACCAGTCCCTGTCAGTCCCAATCAGTCCCTGTCAGTCGCTGTCAGTCCCAATCAGTCCCTGTCAGTCGCTGTCAGTCCCAATCAGTCCCAACCAGTCCCTGTCAATCCCAGTAGTTCCCTGTCAGTTCCAATCAGTCCCAATCAGTCCCAATCAGTCCCTGTCAGTCCCAATCAGTCCCAACCAGTCCCTGTCAATCCCAGTAGGTCCCTGTCAGTCCCAATCAGTCCCTCACCAGCAGTTTGAGCAGTTTCACAAATATATATTGCGCTCTATGGGAGACTTCTTTCTGGGCCCGGCAGCTGTAGTACTGCCTTCAGCTCAGAGGGTCTTATCCAGGTCATCTTACAGATCCATGCATTCTCTGCAGTCGGCCGTCACTATGGTCCAGCAGAGCGGTGCATCCACAAAGAGCAGCTGCAGCAGTCTGTAGAGAGGAAAGAGAGAGTGAAAGAGACATACAGGGAGAGAGACACCCACACGGGGGGAGAGAGGACCCCATACAGAGACAGCCTTGTTCCTCTTGGTCCAGCTCAGGGCCCCAGCTGCTCATACAAGTGTGTGGAGGAGGATGTGCTTATGCAACATTCTGTGCCTATAGCCTATGGGAAAAGGACTTTGGATTTTTTGTGACCTAGCCTATATTCTAAGATGACAACAAAATGAACCATGCATTTGTTTGTTTACTAGAGTGAATTAAGTTTGAAGTAAAGTCAAATGTATTGTTTGGTGGTGGAAGATAGTTGTATATGAAATGGCAGGAGAGAAAGTGTATTCACGTTAATGTTAAAATAGCAGGTTGTGATTGGCTGACGCTGACAGGAACTATAAGCAAATACAGGTTGAAATGACCAATCATGCAATTATTAGTTTGTTATCACTATTTAGCGTACAACTACCGTAGTCAACTAGCAAAATGTATAGTTGTTATCCATGTTATCCATCCAAAAAGCTAAACACTATTGGTCATTGTCATTTTAAGGTTCTTCTTGCCCTTTAGGCTGAATTAATACCAATGTCTGGCCTTTCCTAGCAATTCTGTTTCTTGTATAGATCCTTTCAGCGTTTGTAAGCAGAACGCCGGTACAGTTCCATACATTAGAGCTAACGTATGGAACTAGCATTAGCCTCCAAACATCACAAACTTGGAAAAGCCCTGGTTGCTTTGGCGACTGACCATCAACCACACAAGAGTAACACCATATTAGAGTTAGAAAGCATTACCATGTGTAACAATGTTTAGTGTAGATTATGAATATTACTGATTATTAGTGCAGAAATTAGCGCAAAAGCTAACAACATTGTAAAAGTAATTTCTTGGATCTAATATTATGCTGGACAATAATGTACCAAAACAGTTTGACAGGGACATTTTGGTTTTATTTAACACATTTAACTTTAGAAACTGCAGCTGGATGATGAACTATGAATTATTTTGCTACGCCATTAAAATGAATCGGGTTGGACATTTACATTAGTACCAGGATAAATAACTATTCTAAACATATCCCTCATGGAAGAGTCGATTGCGAATTTCGACCGACATTTCAAGTTCTCTTTTAAAGCTGTTATGTGCTTTTTCTATGTAGATCGTTTGACATATTCAGCCTCAATATGAACCACACAAATCTTTTGTTGTCGTTTTGTTTGGTTGCTACATTCCTTTCCGGGGACATAGAGCAGTGCTGAAGTGTGCAGTAGCAGCAGCAGCAGCAGCAGCAGCAGCAGCCGAGGGGGAGAGAGTTGACCTACATTCTCACACAGAGCTGATCTATCCAACATACTGTCGCTCGTATACAGGCAGCACACGCACTGAGCCTTATGGGAGCGAGGAGTGCAAATGAACTCAACACAGATACGTTTTCATGTTGCATTTGATTGATTGCACACATGAGGGCTTCCTATGGGGCACCAGCCAAACTCGAGTCCTCATCCAGGTAGAACACAAGAGGGCATCCTATGGGGCACCAGCCAAACTCGAGTCCTCGTCCAGGTAGAACACAAGAGGGCATCTTATGGGCACCAGCCAAACTCGAGTCCTCGTCCAGGTAGAACACAAGAGGGCATCCTATGGGGCACCAGCCAAACTCGAGTCATCATCCAGATACAACACATGAGGGCATCCTATGGGGCACCAGCCAAACTCGAGTCCTCATCCAGATACAACACATGAGGGCATCCTATAGGGCACCAGCCAAACTCGAGTCCTCATCCAGATACAACACATGAGGGCATCCTATAGGGCACCAGCCAAACTCGAGTCCTCATCCAGATACAACACATGAGGGCATCCTATGGGGCACCAGCCAAACTCGAGTCCTCATCCAGATACAACACATGAGGGCATCCTATAGGGCACCAGCCAAACTCGAGTCCTCATCCAGATACAACACATGAGGGCATCCTATAGGGCACCAGCCAAACTCGAGTCCTCATCCAGATACAACACATGAGGGCATCCTATAGGGCACCAGCCAAACTCGAGTCCTCATCCAGATACAACACATGAGGGCATCCTATAGGGCACCAGCCAAACTCAAGCTTTTCTAATGGATAAATGCATAATAAACAGTGAAACAAAAACTTAAGGCTGTTTTAATCCCATGTCCTTTTTTAACACTACAATGTAACTCAACTCAAGGTGAAAGTATTCCAAGTATTCTCTGATTAGACCAAGCAACAGTATACATTACAAAATACATTTCGTGCAGGTATTCAGTATTTTGTAACTAAATACATTTTCAAAGTATTGTTCTAACACGGCAACAAGATAACAAGAGCTGAAGTCACAAATATATTCATGAAATGTAATCATATAACCCCTATAGTTAAAAGAAAAATCTCATCTCCTGCAGGTCAATAATATGTCATGCTGGTTATGCTATATTTAATCTAAGCGTCACAATTCATCTTTTGCCTAAAAACAAAAATAGGACAAACGTGTAACCAAAACAGAGCCGTGATCTTTGCACACGGCAGTCAGTACTTCCCCGAAAGTCAACACCAGCTCTTCATTTCCACACAAAAGCTAATGTTTTAAGAACACACACTGGGACAGGAAAAGAAAGGTTATCTAAAGCTAACATTGGCGCACTTATGGCCTCGATGATGTGGCCTGGATCTGGACCAGCCCAGATGACCATTAGGACTAGAATCCTGCTTTACATAAGGCATCACACACACAGGTCATGATTTCACGTTTGGTTCATTGTAAATGCGAATATGATCACATTAAACAACATGACAATAGAAATGGGTTCATTAACTACTGGCCCCGCCTCCTCATAGTGACATTTCATCGTAGCAGCACAAATAGGAATTTACTAATATCTTGCCATAAACTTCAACTTTGATGAGTTTTTAACCTTCTTACAACAGCGTTTACGCCATTTCCTCCATTGATCGATTCCTGCATGTTTGAGTAATTCTGTGTTGTTCTGCAACTGGAGGCTCGAGTGCTCAGAGAATTCCTGTTTTCACCTACCCTCTATCCCCGCCCACATCCCTGTGCTTAGTTGTGATTATGTGAAAAGTCTCGGGAGCTGTTTACACCTTTACACAGGATTTTTCACAAATCAGAAGTTTCGATGTGGTATTGGCCTCTCGTTGACGCGACAACGAGCTGCGTGTTCATTCGATCCGCGCGCCAGGACGAGAGTTCTGAAGTCATAAATACTGGACGCACCGGGCAGAGAGCGCAGGCCTGATCTGCGCAGTGATTGGCTGTCGGCGGGCAGCGTGCAGGCGCAGCTGACCAGACATCGCGGAACACTTCGGTCTCATTTTATCTACACAAGAAACTGTCCCAAACCTTCAGTCCACATCAATGCCCCAGAAAAGTACATGGTTATTATCATTTTTTTATATACAACAACACAACTGGAATACAGAAAGAGACACGACACACAAACGGCATTTGTAGTCCGGCGTGTTTGCCCCATTTGGTCCAAAGTCCAACAAATTTGACGATTTTTTATTTTGTTTGAATGTAATCTTCTTTATCAGGATTATTCATGTTTTTGTTTGTTTGTTTTTGAATGCACTTTTTACCTGTAATGATCTTTGAATAAACTTGCCCTGCCTAATGTTTTAGAGAATGAAATAGAACAGGACATCCAGTAAATGAAATAAAACAATATATTTAGAAAGAGTAGAAGTAGATCTTGTCCTTGTTTTTGTCAGATCCTGGGGTCCTGGGGCGCGGGTGAAGCCACCATGTCCATCCAGTCCGTTTTGTGTCAGAGCAAAGCCAATATTGACAGAGTCTGTAAATAGCATCGCTCGAGTAGAAAGGTTATAAAGGTTGAGTCACTGGAACCATCGATTTTCCTCGATCATGCCAACTTCTCGTGTTTAGAGTTCATTCATGAGTTTCAAGTTACAGATTGTGGGTTCAAAGGTCAGACTTTACAGGAATTGCCGGGCCAAAAATTGGTCAGTAGTTGGTATCGGTTATAGTTTATAGGTCCATGACATTCTAGGATTTGATGTCGCCTTTACAAGCCCTGGTTTTATTTTATTCCCCCCTTAAAATGAATGGGATGATTGACACAATGATGGACATTCATTTAAGCTATGAACTTGATGAACTTCCGCCAGGTTTTCATTTCATGTGAATAGGTCCAGCAATTATACAGAAACTAACCATAAACCAGGACACAAGACCCAGCAGAGGGCGCTAGGTGTTCATGAGGGGTTTCTATGAAGAACAAGATACTGTAAAGAAAAAAACAAATTGAAATGATCAGACGTTGTTTGGGATGAAATCATGGCACTATTAAAATGTACAGATGGTGTGTTGGTCTTTGGAACTGCAGCGAGAGAATATTTTCCCCCGAGAGCAATGTCAAAACAAACTGCTCGTGTTCGACTGACAGGACGTCTTCGCTTTCACCAAGGTTGGATTTTGTGGCAATTTATGCCTATTTCAGATCGTGACCTTTTTACGGCTCAAACTCCTTCACTTTTCTTAAAAACGGCTTTTTAACCTTTAGCTTTGGCTCGTGTTCATCGGCTCCAGCAGCTCTCGCTCTGATTGGTGGAAGCGGTCATTTGGTACGTGAGAGCACCACTGCCATGATGACGTAGTTGCAAGCCGGTTGTAGTGAAGAGGAAGAGTGATGCGAAGAGTCTGAGGAGGCTGCTGGTTCTGCTGCTGTGCTGGCGAGACCTGGCGAGGGAGAAAGTGTTGAATGAGGTGATTGGTTGAGAGGCGAAGGTAGCAGGCTGTGATTGGCTCACAGCGACGGGAGGAAAGAACGATGTGTAAACGCTGTCTTTTTGGATGAATTATAGTTCATTATGTTCCTTAGTTACGTCTACAACACAATAAGCTCCACATTTGTCCGTCTTTGTGTTTCAGGTTGAGGCGTTAGCTGCTGCTCTGCACTCATCATGACCAGTGTGAACTCTCCGGCCTGTCGGCTGGCGTGCACCAACTTTCACAGGAGTAAGTCTTCACCACATCTACACATAACATAGAACATGTCACATTTAGGACATTCGGGCTGGAGCTCTGACGCTCTCAGCAGCACAAACACTGGCTACATTCCTGTCAGTGTTATCTTTACATCCTTCACAGAGTCTAAAGCTGCTAAACTGTGGCCTTAAAGAAGACATATTGTGCTTTTTCTTTCATTTTTAGCTATAACTAGGGATGTTAAGATTATTCGGTTAATCAATGATTGTGATTACTCAGGTCACGATGTAATCACAACTAAAAACTAATAATCGGGACTATTATAGAAGCAAAGTTAAGTCATTTCAATTAAATATGTACTCCAAGAAACTTGTTTGTTTTTATGTGGCTGTTTGAATCCCAAACCTTTACTTTTGCTTTCAGAAAGTTTGATTTCAATGGTCACATAAGAGAAAATGAAGGATTTCACTTTTCCATTTTAATGTTTCTTTTCACAGTAATCGTAACATTTGGGACATCCCTAACAACAAGTTTTGTCCATTATAAACTATAATACTGATCTACAATGGCTTAATAATAGAAACAGGTCCATTGACTTCTCGGCCTGTCATAAGGTTTTAAAGGATCCAAGAGGCTTCTTCAGTCAAATTGGCCATAAAAAGTCTGTGTAAAACCTGGATTATGGAAAAGTACACGGATGCGGTGTCACTGTTGACGCGCGTGACACACACTGGAGCGTGTTGGTACATTACACACTATTCACTCAATGTCAACAGGTCTGAACCGGTCTGAACCCGCTCACGTCCACTCAGCACTTCGAGGAGAATTACTATTTTTATCAGCAACTTTCGGCACATTTTGTTCCAATCAGGAGCAAAAAATATACACCCCACACAGCCTCGAGCTCAGATGGTGAAAATGGCTTTGGAGTTCTGCCTGGGAAGTGTGTAAAGGTTTCCACGGCGACAGTGTAGAATCAAAGCAGCGACAGGTATCGTTTGAGCGAGGGATTCTTCTGATGAGACGCTCATGACACACTTTTGGATGGCTCAATAATGGAAATAGTTATACTGAATATTTTTTTACACAAATATGCTCAAAAGACAGTGGAAAAGCTTTTTGTGCATAAACATGTGCATAAAAAGTCCAGGATGTACCCCGCCTAAGGCCCGAAGTCACTGGGATAGGCTCCAGTCACCCGCGACCCCGAAAGGGCACAAGCGGTAGAAAATGAATGGATGGATGGATAATGCTTCTAACTGTTCTGTTTTTCACATTTTAAGATATTCGAAATCCAACACAAAACCTTTAAGAATGATTCATTTCAGGCTTTGTAACCACTGCATTCACTCATAGGAGCAGCGATTAGGCACAGAACGAATTACCCTGACTCTAAATCCTTAATTAAGTCCTAAATCTTAATAAACTATATGTTCACTCTTTTCTCTTTGAATTAATTATTTTAAAGATTAAGCACACTGCAATCTCTAGTTTGGACAATTATAATCCAATCTTAGCCTCCATCATTCCTCCCAAAGCCTGTTACCGCTTTTGTAAAATGTAATCAGCCTTGAGCGGCTCTTAAATGAAGGACTATAAAGGCACGTTTAACTGGAGTCTCACTGCTATCAATCTGCCCCAGGGCAGCTGTGGCTACAGAAGTAGTGTCATGAAAGATAGCCATATAAAACCAATTATTCATTAATTTTATGAATGAATAACATAAAGAGTGGTTAAAACACAGTGTAGAAGCTGTGCAGGAGGTGAAATAAATGCAGTAGTTTCTTGTCTCTACCTTTAGCCACGCCTCTAATTACTAAACGTCTTTGTGAAATGCTGAGATTGGCTTCATGATCAGTTGCTCATGTGACCTTTACCTCTGAACGCTCTGACGCAGTCTGGAGGGCCAGGACCTGTCGAAATGTGGCTTTAAGTTTGATTCATGGGAAAAGTGGGTCCCTAATGAGTGAAAAGGACTTTACCTGTGATAAAATGTGAGGCTCATCTTCCAGGGACACTTTTTCTTTTGATGGACGAGGACCAAACTGTCCCAGAAAGTGTTACTTGAGTAAAAATATCTTGTGCAGGTTTCCCCTCTGAAGTGGAGACATGTGGCCCAGAGAAAACCAGCTCCAGACAAGTCCAGCTCTGCATCTCCATGGCAACGCCCGCAGGTAATACTCCAAACTAGGACAGTGCACAGTTCTGGTGTTGTTTTGGAGTTATCTACATTTAATCTTAGTTTGGTCAATGTAAAAACAGAACTCAACTTTACTCATTCAAACTTTAACTGTTCTTATAAAAACACAAACCTTTCTCATAAAAACATAAACTTTTCTCATAAAAACATAAACTTTAGTCATGAAAATATAAACTTTTCTCATAAAAACACAAACTTTTCTCATAAAAACATAAACTTTTCTCATAAAAACACAAACTTTTCTCATAAAAACATAAACTTTACTCATAAAAATATAAACTTTTCTCATAAAAACACAAACTTTTCCATCCAAGCAAGTGCATTTCACTGCTGTATTTTTGTGACAAATTGAACACAGAAACTCGAGAAAACAAGGACAACTATAAATTGTCTGTTTATTTTCCAGGTTTTTCGTTGGACCTGAAGAAGTCTCTCTCGGTGGTCATCGTGCTGACCTCTCGTCCCTCTCTTCATCTCTTCTTGTCATCAAAGCCCAGCAGCCCCCGAGACCGAGGAATCAAATAAAGGATTTTTATTTGTTTGGCCCGTAGGCTTTATTTGATAGAACAGTGCAATGTGAAATGGGGATAAGAATGGGGAATGACATGCAGTAAATTGTCGCGAGCCGGATTCGAACTCACTGCAGCTTGCACCATAATGCAGGCATATGTGCCATCCACTGGACCACGAGCAGAACCCGAGGGATACAATTACCCACCAGCAGTGGGAAAAATGTGCTAAATGTGGTGCTCTAACCTTGCAATAGCATTACTAGGTACATGTGCTTCTGTTCAGGCTGAGCAAAATAATATGTCTGTTTGCCGTAACCCGACCGACCCGGTATGAAACTAGCCGACTGAAGAAGAAAAAAATCTGCATTTTGTTGAAAAAACGTCAATTTTTTTTATTTTTCAATTATTTCGCTGACTCACCGACCGGTCTTTCCTGAACCACCGTGTCAAATATTTTTATCACGTTGGTAAACCTGTCTTACATCCCAAAGGACTGATAACGCACCGCGCTGCACATGTGCGACTTCATTTTCAGTCCTCCACATGCTTCTGTTACTAAACAGAACGCGCATAGATGTCGTTATATTGTCTTTTATAAGTTAGACAGCCTCTGTCGGCGCCACTGACCTGTGCATAGTAATGTCACACTCTATCACAGATTGAAACAAGCCCAGCAGTTGTAGAAAAAGCTTCAGTTGTAGTCATCTGGACTCAGTTTGAAAAAATAGACGTTTCGACTCTCATCCAAGAGTCATTGTCAATAAAAGAATTTAGATCGAGAACTCCGATATTAATACTGTTCTGTGGTAAGACCCGCCCATTGGGAGGAGCCTTCCTGAAGTAGAAAGAGTTGTTTGTTTCAACAGAAACTCCCCCCTTGTTTCTACTGAGCCTATTCAGAATCTTAATGGGCTATTAGAATCCTCTTTGTCTTTGTGAGACCCTGGCTCAACCACCCTGAGGACCTGATTAGCATCTAAATGTCCTTGTCCTGGTCCTCTACCTTTCCAGGGGTTCAGTAACCCATTATAAATAACAGGAAGATTAAACGTTAGCCCTCCATTTCTGTTTAAAGAAGGTCTTTCTTTTTTAACAAAAATAGCTTCCTTGACTCCTCTTTTAAACCATCTTTTCTCCTGCTTAAAACCTTCACCTCACCGTCTTCAAACGAGTGATTAGAGGCTTCAAGATGGAGATGCACGGCACTCTGTGGTCCTGAACTTGTATTTCTTCTGTGCTGATAAAGCCTCTTGTGTAGAGGCTGTTTTGTCTCACCTATGTACCGTTCTTTACAGCTTTCTTCACTGCATTGGATCGAATAAACTACATTGCTCTGTTTTTGAGTCGGCAACTTGTCCTTAGGGTGAACCAGTTTTTGTCTTAAAGTGTTTCCTGGTTTAAAATAAACAGGGACTTCATGTTGTCTAAAAATTCTCTGCAGTTTTTCCGACAGGCCAGACACATAAGGGATAGAAACACCATTCCTTCTCTGTTCAGTTTCCCTTTTGTCCTGCTTCTTGGTTCTCTTCACTCTGTTGAGGGCCCAAGCGGGGTAACCACAGGCTGAGAGGGCATTTCGGACATGTTTTTCCTCTTTCTTCTTGCCCTCTGAGCTGGTGGACACACCTTGAGCTCTGTGTTGTAAGGTTCTGATCACCCCCAGCTTGTGCTGTAGTGGGTGGTTGGAACCAAAGAGCAGATACTGGTCCGTGTGTGTAGGTTCCCTATATACTTCTATTTGGAGTTTCCCGTCCTCTCCTCTGATCGTGGAACAATCAAGAAAGGCCAAGCGATTCTCCTTAGCGTCTTCTCTTGTAAACCTGATATGTGGGTCCACAGCATTGATGTGATCAGAGAAGGTTTCCAGCTCTTGTTTCTTAATTGTTACAAAAGTATCATCGACATAGCGGAGCCACAGTTTTGGGGCTATGCCTGAGAATCTCAGAATCGCTTGGCCTTTCTTGATTGTTCCACGATCAGAGGAGAGGACGGGAAACTCCAAATAGAAGTATATAGGAAACCTACACACACGGACCAGTATCTGCTCTTTGGTTCCAACCACCCACTACAGCACAAGCTGGGTGTGATCAGAACCTTACAACACAGAGCTCAAGGTGTGTCCACCAGCTCAGAGGGCAAGAAGAAAGAGGAAAAACATGTCCGAAATGCCCTCTCAGCCTGTGGTTACCCCGCTTGGGCCCTCAACAGAGTGAAGAGAACCAAGAAGCAGGACAAAAGGGAAACTGAACAGAGAAGGAAGGGTGTTTCTATCCCTTATGTGTCTGGCCTGTCGGAAAAACTGCAGAGAATTTTTAGACAACACGAAGTCCCTGTTTATTTTAAACCAGGAAACACTTTAAGACAAAAACTGGTTCACCCTAAGGACAAGTTGCCGACTCAAAAACAGAGCAATGTAGTTTATTCGATCCAATGCAGTGAAGAAAGCTGTAAAGAACGGTACATAGGTGAGACAAAACAGCCTCTACACAAGAGGCTCTATCAGCACAGAAGAAATACAAGTTCAGGACCACAGAGCGCCGTGCATCTCCATCTTGAAGCCTCTAATCACTCGTTTGAAGACGGTGAGGTGAAGGTTTTAAGCAGGGAGAAAAGATGGTTTGAAAGAGGAGTCAAGGAAGCTATTTTTGTTAAAAAAGAAAGACCTTCTTTAAACAGAAATGGAGGGCTAAGGTTTAATCTTCCTGTTATTTATAATGGGTTACTGAACCCCTGGAAAGGTAGAGGACCAGGACAAGGACATTTAGATGCTAATCAGGTACTCAGGGTGGTTGAGCCAGGGTCTCACAAAGACAAAGAGGATTCTAATAGCCCATTAAGATTCTGAATAGGCTAGCTCGGTAGATACAAGGGGGGAGTTTCTGTTGAAACAAACAACTCTTTCTACTTCAGGAAGGCTCCGCCCAATGGGTGGGTCTTACCATAGAACAGTATTAATATCGGAGTTCTCGATCTAAATTATTTTATTGACAATGACTCTTGGATGAGAGTCGAAACGTCTATTTTTTCAAACTGAGTCCAGATGACTACAACTGAAGCTTTTTTCTACTATGGAACACGCCTGGACGAATGAGGGCTTACACTGACATAAGCCCAGCAGTGTCATCACAACAAACATGGCGGCGCCCGTGTCCCCCGCATGTTCCCCGCACTCGCCTTCGCTACCAAGATAAAGGATAGCGGCGTAAAAAAGGTTGATTTAATTATCTTAAAATCGTGAGATTTAGTCTCCCGGTCGGGTCGATCGAGACGTTTTCCGTGATTGACTGTTGAAGCCTGACCCCTGGACTGCTGAAGCCTGACCCCTGGACTGTTGAAGCCTGAACCCTGGACTGCTGAAGCCTGACCCCTGGACTGTTGAAGCCTGACCCCTGGACTGTTGAAGCCTGACCCCTGGACTGTTGAAGCCTGACCCCTGGACTGTTGAAGCCTGACCCCTGGCGGTCACTCCGACTCAAAAAATTGCAAAATTTGGATCTTTTTTTTCGCCTTCAAAGTAAAAAAAATACGAATTTGCCTACCGTCCGACCCACTTGAAAAATGTTGACTCGGGTTACAGCAAACAGACAATTTATTTAGGGCAGCCTCAATATAAATCTTTTAATAATAATATAATCAATGTAAAACCAACATGGCTTCATCAGCCAAGACTCAAACTGGTTTGCCAATTATCTGTCAAATCAATCAAATTGCCAGTGGCTTCTTCCTCTTTTCTGGAGGAAGTTCCTCAAGGCTTTGTTTTAGGCCCTATTTTATTCTAAATTTGTATGAATAATCTATTTGTTAATTTCTCTATTGCCACTTTTATATCGATGTTGTATTGCACTTTATTGTTGTTCATCTTCACTGGCAGTGCTCATTGAGTCATTACAGTGCATTCTCCTCGCTCAGACTGCACCCGGTGTAGCGGCGACTGCTGAGTGGGAGCAGTGTCTCACAGAAGCTCATATTAGGACTGGAGCTGAGGTGCTCTGGCTTTAATTATTTAGAACCCTTTAGATGAAGTTCAAAATAAATCAAATAGAAATAAATAAGTAAATAAACATCAAGAACCAATCTTGAGTAGATTTGACAGGCTGAGTAGATATTGTACAGCATGACTCAAATGGGAGGTTAATCATCATTTTAGCATTACTTATGCTTACTTAATGAAGCCTCTAACACATCCCCAAGGAGGAGTTTAGGAGCATGAGGCAAGGCAAGTTTAGTTGTAAAGTCCAGTTTGTACACAAGGCAATTCAAAGTGCTTCACACAACAGGAAATAATGCATTAATCACACAGACATGCCAGAAATCACAAAACAGTTTAAGACATAAAAAGAGAAGAGTGCAAAGAAAATCCTTTCAGTCATATGCACAGCTAAACAAAACTGTTTTTAGCTTAGATTTGAACATTGTCAGGGTAGAACCTGTCTCACATCTTCAGGAAGACACCAGCAGGAGGCCGGTTCATGTTTAGTCCTGACTCTGGCACCAGCAGCTCATTAAAGGCAGTTGTATGAATAATGTGTTATGTTTCAGGGAGTGAGGTGTCCTCCAACATCTGAAGACAGTGAGTATGTTTTATTAGTTATATGTTAAACTGTTCTTGCTGTTGCTGTTCTTGCTGTCATTGACTTTCCTTTTGTCAAAAATGAAACTACAGATTACTACAGAACTATGCAATTTTGAGATTTAAAGCTGTACTGTAACATTCTCTAAAATTAAAATACTATATTTTGAGATAAAACAAATTTCTATCTCTTGCATCTGTCATTGACCTTTGATCAAAACACATATTTTAAGGTGTAACATGATGACAGATGTCAGAACATAACATGACAGATGTCATGTTATATAACTTAAGTGCAATGGAAACATATGGAGCTGATAAGTGGAAACAAAACAGTTTGAATAGAACTGTTCACTCTACGTAACAACCGTCCTCTCATCAACCTTCCATCAACCTTCCATCAACGTCCCATTAACCTCCCAACAACCTCCCATCAACCTCCCAACAACCTCCAAACAACCTCCCATCAACCTCCCAACATCCTCCCATCAACCTCCCAACAACCTCCCATCAACCTCCCATCAACCTCCAATCGACCTCCCATCGACCTCCCAACAACCTCCCAACAACCTCCCAACAACCTCCCATCAACCTCCCAACAACCTCCCATCAACCTCCAATCGACCTCCCATCGACCTCCCAACAACCTCCCAACAACCTCCCATCGACCTCCCTACAACCTCCCAACAACCTCCCAACAACCTCCCATCAACCTCCAATCGACCTCCCATCGACCTCCCATCAACCTCCCATCAACCTCCCATCAACCTCCAATCGACCTCCCATCGACCTCCCAACAACCTCCCAACAACCTCCCAACAACCCCCCAACAACCTCCCATCAACCTCCCAACAACCTCCCATCAACCTCCAATCGACCTCCCATCAACCCCCCAACAACCTCCCATCAACCCCCCAACAACCTCCCATCAACCTCCCAACAACCTCCCATCAACCTCCAATCGACCTCCCATCGACCTCCCAACAACCTCCCAACAACCTCCCATCGACCTCCCTACAACCTCCCAACAACCTCCCAACAACCTCCCATCAACCTCCCAACAACCTCCCATCAACCTCCCATCAACCTCCCAAAAACCTCCCAACAACCTCCAAACAACCTCCCATCAACCTCCCAACAACCTCCCATCAACCTCCCAACAACCTCCCATCAACCTCCAAACAACCTCCCATCGACCTCCCATCGACCTCCCATCGACCTCCCAACAACCTCCCAACAACCTCCCAACAACCTCCCATCAACCTCCAAACAACCCCCAACAACCTCCCATCAACCTCCCATCAACCTCCCAACAACCTCCCAACAACCTCTCAACAACCTCCCATCAACCTCCCAACAACCTGCCATCAACCTCCAAACAACCCCCAACAACCTCCCAACAACCTCCCAACAACCTGCCATCAACCTCCAAACAACCCCGAACAACCTCCCAACAACCTCCCAACAACCTCCCATCAACCTCCCAACAACCTCCCAACAACCTCTCAACAACCTCCCATCAACCTCCCAACAACCTGCCATCAACCTCCAAACAACCCCGAACAACCTCCCAACAACCTCTCAACAACCTCTCAACAACCTCTCAACAACCTCCCAACAACCAATCAGATATGGAGATATGTGTCTTGGCTCAGTTTAAACAACAGAGAAACTAGAATATTGTGAGGTCCTGTTGAATGCATCCTATAGGTGATGATAAGTGTGCACACATAAATGTACAAAAAATAAAAACGTGGATTTTAGGTTTAACTGGACAAATACTTCTCCAATGTTTCACCCCACAATATTTTTTAATTTCATCTACATACTTAAGCACAGAGACGACACCTTTTCATAGTAAAATAAAACAACAAACATCTGCTGCAATATCCACAGTGTTTATTGCCATGACTAAAACACACAGGCTTTTCTACCATGGAAACTGGAAAAGTAAAAATGTAAAATCAAATCTGACGTCAGTGGATTATTGAAAATGCACTTGGGTCTTTGGAAAAGTGGACACACAGGTTCCTGGTGGCGTCCTCACTGACCTGTAACACGTCCTCACACGTCCTCAATGACCTGTAACATGTCCTCACTGACCTGTAACACGTCCTCACTGACCTGTAACACGTCCTCACTGACCTGTAACATGTCCTCACTGACCTGTAACATGTCCTCACTGACCTGTAACATGTCCTCACTGACCTGTAACATGTCCTCACTGACCTGTAACACGTCCTCACTGACCTGTAACACGTCCTCACTGACCTGTAACATGTCCTCACTGACCTGTAACACGTCCTCACTGACCTGTAACATGTCCTCACTGACCTGTAACATGTCCTCACTGACCTGTAACACGTCCTCACTGACCTGTAACACGTCCTCACTGACCTGTAACATGTCCTCACTGACCTGTAACACGTCCTCACTGACCTGTAACATGTCCTCACTGACCTGTAACATGTCCTCACTGACCTGTAACACGTCCTCACACGTCCTCACTGACCTGTAACATGTCCTCACTGACCTGTAACATGTCCTCACTGACCTGTAACATGTCCTCACTGACCTGTAACACGTCCTCACACGTCCTCACTGACCTGTAACATGTCCTCACTGACCTGTAACACGTCCTCACTGACCTGTAACACGTCCTCACTGACCTGTAACATGTCCTCACTGACCTGTAACATGTCCTCACTGACCTGTAACACGTCCTCACTGACCTTTAACACGTCCTCACTGACCTGTAACATGTCCTCACTGACCTGTAACATGTCCTCACTGACCTGTAACACGTCCTCACTGACCTGTAACACGTCCTCACTGACCTGTAACATGTCCTCACTGACCTGTAACACGTCCTCACTGACCTGTAACACGTCCTCACACGTCCTCACTGACCTGTAACATGTCCTCACTGACCTGCAACACGTCCTCACTGACCTGTAACACGTCCTCACTGACCTGTAACACGTCCTCACTGACCTGTAACATGTCCTCACTGACCTGTAACACGTCCTCACTGACCTGTAACATGTCCTCACTGACCTGTAACATGTCCTCACTGACCTGTAACACGTCCTCACTGACCTGTAACACGTCCTCACTGACCTGTAACACGTCCTCACTGACCTGTAACATGTCCTCACTGACCTGTAACACGTCCTCACTGACCTGTAACATGTCCTCACTGACCTGTAACATGTCCTCACTGACCTGTAACATGTCCTCACTGACCTGTAACACGTCCTCACTGACCTGTAACACGTCCTCACTGACCTGTAACATGTCCTCACTGACCTGTAACACGTCCTCACTGACCTGTAACACGTCCTCACTGACCTGTAACAGTGGCAGTAACAGCGGCACATGGAGCATTGTTTGACTTTCCAGGCTCGGCCCCCGACACAAACCTGGGCCCCCGACACAAACCTGGGCCCCTGACAACAACCTCTACGTCAGCTCTCTACACAGGACTTCAGCCGACAGGGACCATTCCCCACGTATCGGGACAAATGCAGGACAAATACAGGACAAATGCAGGACAAATGCAGGGGCTTTTCTTATGGATACTTTATTAATTATGAAGTCCAGTTTGTCCAAAGTCTTGTCAAATTTGTCCAGCTCCAAGTTCATTGACAAAGTCCGTCACGAGTAGAATATTTACAGTATTTACAGCAAACGACGACAATCAAACGAAGTGTGTACAGGATCCAAAAACGTACAGCAAAAACACCAGGTTTGAAAACACAAGCAGATTTTGTTCTTTTTCTTTCCAAATACATTAACCTCAAGTGATAAAACTGATGTCAACAATGGAATACAAGAGAATTCATCGATAAAAATGATGATGATGATGATGATGATGATGGACGGGTTAGAGTTGGTTGGCTAGAGACTCAATATTGTTAAGGTGAAGACGAAAGACTTGCGGGTCAATGGGTGCCGCGTCAGCATGTAAGCGTATGGGACCAAGCAGTGAACATAGTGAAGACACATTATTGAGACTATTATGGTCTTATTCTAACATAACTATTACTAGGCTATAGTCTTTATATACATTTTATCTTATGTCTGGCCCCGGGACCCACCCTGAGCATCGACATGAGAGTTCTACACCCCAGACCTGGTTCATATTGGAGCTTTGGGACATTGAATGCTGGAGTGAGTTCTTGATTCCACTGAAATCTGTTTTTTGGGGTCTTTTGGGAGGTTATGGAAGAATTACCCTGTCGTTTGAGACGTTTTTGTCGGTGTAACCCACAATACACATTGCATCTGTACCAACACTTTAAACCCACGAGTACGCAATAACTTCAGGGCTTTGTTGTGGTGAAAGTTGGGTTGAAGAGACATTCCCAAAATGGTGGAAGCCCTGAATGTGCGTCGTGACCTGTGTGCGGCGTTCTATCCTCCTGACGGCTATACGTGTCAATCAGAGGCAACATTTCTGGTTCTACACTTCTGGGTAAACTCTTTGTTCGATGTAAGACTTGTCACGGAGCCAGAGGACATTGTGTCCTCCATCTGGGACGTCTCCAGGTGCGCTTGTTTCACTCCAGGCCATGAGCACATGTGTTTACTTTGGCTCCAGAACAGGCCTGTGCAAAACCAATGAGGTGTGACTAATGTGTAAGAACTTATTTAGACTGATGATGATGATCCGGAGAGCGGGTGGTTGTGTAAGCCAGTCAATCAGTAGCAGGCAGTGACTTTTATGGATGAGCAAGTAGTTCATCAGTGTTTAGTGGATAATATTAGCACGCAGAAGTGAAAAAAACTAACATTCGAGGGTGAGTTTCGAACTGCCAAACCTGTAGAGACTGCTGAGCGGTGTACATAGTCTCAGTAAATAGTCTTCACATGAACACGAGACACAGATCGCGTCGCTATGGTAAAAGCAGAATCAAGCTTCCCATGCAGTACTGCCCAGCGGCCTGCAGGGGACGCTAAAAGACGCCGTGAGTTCTGCCAAGCTTCAGCAGAAGAAGTGCTTATTATTAACATGATATATTTTGGAACAATTTAAATATAGTTGTGACACACGGTCATTTTTGTACTGGTCAATCACTGCTGGCCTTGATTGCCCTTGACCGCACGCCACTAGATGCTGGTATTTCATTTGAATGTGAAACGTGTGAACAATTGTATTTCATGTATTACTAGAAAAATGTTTTGGCGGTTTAGTTTTTTACTTCCTGGTTGGACATGACATGGTCCAATCTCAGTCCAAAGATGTTTTATTGCTTATTGCTGGTTTCAGGTGACATCACAACATTCCATAGGCCAATCATATTTTTTTTTATGTAATATAGCGAGCATTAAAGTCTAGTTTGTGTATTTTGGATATTTCCAGGCAACATCATTACATTATAGAATCTGAAAATAACCAATTTTACTTTATCTCCATAGATTTAAAGATCATGCCTTTAAGCAGCACCTACACACACCAAACCGCACAATCCTGAACTCCAACATGATTCTGATGATTCGTATGGTAAAAGTGGAATTTTTATACAAATTTTCAGTCAAAAACTCAAGTAACTAATGTGAAAAGTAAAATGAAGCCAGAAATACCTGGTTCAGTTCATTTTTCAGATTTAAAGGTCCCAAATAAGTGGATTTTTGGCTATTTTTACACACAAATTCTGTATGAAAATATTCTATGGTGAAACGTTTCTTACATTTATCTACTGTCTATAACTTAGCGCTGCTTTGTGTATTTTTTCCATCTTTTGTTCACAAACTGCCACTTGACTGGTGTAAAGCAGAATTAAATGTATTAGGGCGGCATCAAAAATAAAATCCAGGCAAATTAATCAGGTAAATCATGAAAATAATCAGCCAATTTTGTGCCAGTTTAAGTTCCACGTGAGTAGATTTACGTTAGTTTACCATAAACTAAGTCAAAATTCAGACTCACTGTAAATCCCACTGTAGCCTGATGCTAGCCTAGCACCAGTCCAATTGAAACCATGGTAACAGAAGAACTTTAACAGGGTTGTGCAAGATTTTAAAAGATGAGTTCAGACTATGGAAGAATTTATGTATGGTTGGTTTGACAAATGTACTGACAAAATAAAATCCAAAAACACAATTGTTCAATGAGTCTTACTTTAAAATAACATTACAAAAAAAAAAAAAAAAAAAAAAAAGTCAGAATATAAGCAAAACAACTTTATATAACCAAAATTATGTAAATCAAAAGGAAATCTTGACCAGTGTCAAATTTATATTTTTGTATAATTTATAGAGGGCAAGAAAATATTTAAGTAACCCAGAATTATCTATGCATTTTAAAATCAGTTAACTGCACAACCTCATCATGAATATAAATAGAAAATAGTAATATGCAGTGTGTAATTGAACAAAACCAGTCCACAGCAGAAGTCAGGCTGCAACAGTCGACTTTATTATAATGTCACAATGTGAAAAATGTGGCATGTTCAACGAAGGCATGTGTAAACACTGACAACAGTACAAATGTTACAAAATCTGGAGTTTGGCAAAACATGGGGTTAACAAAAAACACACACAGCCTATACTACAGTCGATATAGAAAAATAAAAAAAGAGGGGGGAAAATGAAATAAAAAAAGGAATTGAATGGGGTGGTCGTCCCGTCACCTAGCGTCAGGTGGTGCCGTGGCGGTTCAGGGTGAGGTTGGTCCCCCGGCGTCGCTGCTCTCGCTCACCTGCCTCTGCATCACCATCTCCCGGGCGACGCATGTGATCTGCCCGTTTGTCACCGCCCCCGAGACCCCCGCCCTGAGAGACAAAAGAGAAAGAGGTGATTCAACGTGACAAAAGAGACAAACAAAGCAACGTCCATAGAGTGCGTTTCCATGGATATCGGATGAGAAACTGGACCCGCCCACGAATCAGAACTACCGGTAAATGTATTTTTGAAAGGGAAAGGGTCATCAGAAGTGCAAACAGGAAGCAGAACGCCATGAAGAAATCTGAACACGGGAATAGCCGTTTTAAGTGCAGTTTCATAGTCCACATAACCCACATTTCTGTGGGTTGTGCGATTGAGGAGGGAAGACAGAATGAACACTTTAGTCACAGCTGAAGTCGTGAGGGCGGAGCACTAACACGACTCCAAAACAAACATCTGCAAAAAAAATTCAAAAAAAAAAAGACATGGTCTTGTACCTTGTATTAAAAAAAAAATAAAAAAATAAAACAGACTTTCTATCAGTATAGCATTCTCTCATTAGGACTGATGTTAGAACTCCCCCTAATGGCAGCAGAGGAAATAACCATGGGGAAATATGCCAAAGCTAGCTTGCTAAAGACATGCTAAAGTAAGAAGGCAGTTGTAATTAATGAGATTCGAGTCAGACGAAGATTTGACCTAATGAACAGCTGGGACTTGACAGTTTTCAGATGGAGATGTTTTTGAGGAGGGAAGCGTTAGCTCACTGTACTCACTTATCCACAGGAGTTAGAGAAAACTTACTGCAATAGTCATGAAGCAAATACTGTCAAAGTGCCATTTTCTAGCACGAACGTGAGGATTTCTCTGGTTTCTGTAACAAGGACTCGGCGTTTCCTCCTGTGACTGTGGGATTGAGGAGCGACTCACTTGTTCTGTGCCTCCTCCGTGAGCGGGGTCATCCCTGGCTGCTTCCCAAAGAAGAAACTGGACCACCAATGGCCCGAGTCCTGCTTCGGGAGACCTGCAATCACACCACACCATGCTTTAGGTCAGGAACATCTGTACTCACAAGTCAGATGGAAATACTGTCCTAGAAATAACTTTTGGCATTGCAAGTTTGATTTAAAACAGTTTGTATGTCAATGTATAGAAATAGTTGACAAATCGACCACAAAAATAATCCGTTGGTTGCAGCTCTACTCTTAAATGAAACAAGGATTTCTCTTCTGTCACGTTAGACAATATTTAACTTTTTTAGTCGCAAATGCCCCGTGTAAGTTGTTCCATTAGCGCAGTTCAGAGGAATCCTAACGAGGAGCCGGCGTTGTGTTTGGCCCAGTGTCAGAAAACAGTGTTCTTGACCTAGTTCTGGAGACAAACTCGTTTAGGGCGCGACGGGGCGTGGCGCGCCTTTAGGCCAGAGGTCTGACAGAACGGCAGAGTCAGAGGAGAAACTCGACGCCACCCGACAGATGCGGTGCTTCCCCCTCGAAAAAGGCGCGAGGGGTGAGGTTACCAGGCAACCACATTTAGAGAAGTGTGTCGAGAAGGTTTCGTCAGAGGAACCGCCAGCAGAAATACACTTTAGCTCTAGACCTGAAGTTGTGTTTCAATTGAATTAAACGTATACTTCCAACTGGTCATTTAGGGTCGATTACGTCAATATTCAGATACAATTGTGATGTTTCTCTTCAAAATACAATGGGAAAATTAAAATGTGAGATAATTTTTAAAGCTTCAGCTAATGTATGGCCAAACTAGAGACCAGTCCCAAAAGCTCAGTTTAGCACGTTAGAAAAGCAGCAAATGTCTGTTAAATTAATGGAAATATAGTTATTAAAAACACTAGAGCAATAGAGAAATTAAAAAGTACAAAGACAACAGAGCATCAAAAGAAACAAAACCCCTGCACATTTAATTTAAAATAAAAGTCCCATTTTTGTCCAGGTCGGTCAAGTTTCCCCATTTGTCTGTCACAATGTCCGTGATCGCTGGTGAGGTTTGTGTCAGCCATTTCTTTGATGGCTTTTTTGTGCCACACATTCCATGAAAGTTGTTCATTGTGTCCATGGCAGGAGTTGAGGCCTAAGTACATAGTTCTAAAGCTCAGGAGGGATGTCAATGACAGACAGGTTGTTAGTTTTGATTAGCTCCTTCCATGTTGCAAGCACAGATTTTACCCAGGGATTCTGTACTTCCGCCAAATGATCCAGCAACAACCATTTGTAATCTGTCAGTGCGGCCTGCACAGGAACCCCAGGCACAACATTACCCTCAATATTTTTCCATTGAGCTTGATATTCTGGGTCACACCAGCAACGCTCCGATTTGAGCTGAAAGTCTTTTTTTTAGACAATTGTAAAGTTTTGAATCAGATACGGAGTATTTTTCCTTGACATAAATCTAGAGCTTGCTTTATTCCCCTCATCAAAACAGCTAGTTGGAGATGGAAATTGGAAGCGTCTGAAATGGAGAAATCTGGGCAAAACACTCAATTTTATAATTTCAATCAAGGATAAGAGCAGACTCTTTCAATATCTTGGTTTATAGTAGTAAAGAGATTGTGTTTGCCATTGACGTTTGGAAGTCTCCCAGCTCACAGGATTGTTTTTATGATGTGGGTTAAAAATAAACCATTTTAATCATTGTTTTCATAAAATTAGTCCTTCAATATAATCTTACGGTTGGCCTTTTGGTTAAGTCTAATATTGACACATTTATGACAAGAGATTAAATGAAGTCTATGAATGCATCAAGTCTTTTTTTAAAAAAGGGAAACTGGACAGCCTTTGACCCAAAAAAAAAAGAGAAATGGATTAGTTGCAGTTTCTGGACCTGGGTGGTGGGGGATGACCTCTCCGCTGTACTCCGAACTGCCACACGAGCTGCTGCTGGACGTGGAGCCGATGCGCCCTGCAGCGCACACACACACAGGTGAAAACTGGGACTAAGAACCAGGACCACGCCCGGTCTACATCAGGCCCATGATACTATTATGATGGAACAGAGGCCAGGACACGTGTAAATGCAGCTGTAACACTGGCAACCTCATTCTCAGTGAGATGCAGCGGGGCCGTTCTGTGCGGATGAAACCGGTTTGAACTGCCTACACAGAGGGGAGGAGGGAGGGAGCGAGCGAGGTGGAGGAGGAGGGAGGGAGCGAGCGAGGTGGAGGAGGAGGGAGGGAGCGAGCGAGGAGGAGGAGGGAGGGAGCGAGGTGGAGGAGGAGGAGGGAGGGAGCGAGGTGGAGGAGGAGGAGGAGGGAGGGAGCAGGAGGGAGGGAGCGAGGTGGAGGAGGAGGGAGGGAGCGAGGTGGAGGAGGAGGAGGAGGGAGGGAGATGGAGGAGGGAGGGAGCGAGATGGAGGAGGAGGAGGGAGGGAGCGAGATGGAGGAGGAGGAGGGAGGGAGCGAGATGGAGGAGGAGGAGGGAGGGAGCGAGTGAGGTGGAGGAGGAGGGAGGGAGCGAGTGAGGTGGAGGAGGAAGGGAGGGAGGGAGCGAGGTGGAGGAGGAAGGGAGCGAGGAGAAGGAGGAGGAGGAGGAGGGAGGGAGCGAGCGAGGAGGAGGAGGGAGGGAGCGAGGTGGAGGAGGAGGAGGGAGGGAGCGAGGTGGAGGAGGAGGAGGAGGGAGGGAGCAGGAGGGAGGGAGCGAGGTGGAGGGAGGGAGCGAGGTGGAGGAGGAGGGAGGGAGCGAGGTGGAGGAGGAGGGAGGGAGCGAGGTGGAGGAGGGAGGGAGGGAGATGGAGGAGGGAGGGAGCGAGATGGAGGAGGAGGAGGGAGGGAGCGAGATGGAGGAGGAGGAGGGAGGGAGCGAGTGAGATGGAGGAGGAGGAGGGAGGGAGCGAGTGAGATGGAGGAGGAGGAGGGAGGGAGGGAGCGAGGTGGAGGAGGAAGGGAGGGAGGGAGCGAGGTGGAGGAGGAAGGGAGGAAGGGAGCGAGGAGAAGGAGGAGGAGGAGGAGGAGGAGGAGGAGGAGGAGGAGGGAGGGAGCGAGATGGAGGAGGAGGAGGAGGGAGGGAGCGAGCGAGGTGGAGGAGGAGGGAGGGAGCGAGCGAGGTGGAGGAGGAGGGAGGGAGGTGGAGGAGGAGGAGGGAGGGAGCGAGGTGGAGGAGGAGGGAGGGAGCGAGGTGGAGGAGGAGGGAGGGAGGGAGCGAGATGGAGGAGGAGGAGGGAGGGAGCGAGATGGAGGAGGAGGAGGGAGGGAGCGAGATGGAGGAGGAGGAGGGAGGGAGCGAGATGGAGGAGGAGGAGGGAGGGAGCGAGATGGAGGAGGAGGAGGGAGGGAGCGAGATGGAGGAGGAGGAGGGAGGGAGCGAGATGGAGGAGGAGGAGGGAGGGAGCGAGATGGAGGAGGAGGGAGGGAGGGAGCGAGATGGAGGAGGAGGAGGGAGGGAGCGAGATGGAGGAGGAGGAGGGAGGGAGCGAGGTGGAGGAGGAGGAGGAGGGAGGGAGCAGGAGGGAGGGAGCGAGGTGGAGGAGGAGGGAGGGAGCGAGGTGGAGGAGGAGGGAGGGAGGGAGCGAGATGGAGGAGGAGGGAGGGAGGGAGCGAGATGGAGGAGGAGGAGGGAGGGAGCGAGATGGAGGAGGAGGAGGGAGGGAGCGAGATGGAGGAGGAGGAGGGAGGGAGCGAGATGGAGGAGGAGGAGGGAGGGAGCGAGATGGAGGAGGAGGAGGGAGGGAGCGAGATGGAGGAGGAGGAGGGAGGGAGCGAGATGGAGGAGGAGGAGGGAGGGAGCGAGATGGAGGAGGGAGGGAGCGAGATGGAGGAGGGAGGGAGCGAGATGGAGGAGGGAGGGAGCGAGCGAGATGGAGGAAGCGAGCGAGATGGAGGGAGGGAGCGAGATGGAGGAGGGAGGGAGCGAGATGGAGGAGGGAGGGAGCGAGATGGAGGAGGGAGGGAGCGAGATGGAGGAGGGAGGGAGCGAGATGGAGGAGGGAGGGAGCGAGATGGAGGAGGGAGGGAGCGAGATGGAGGAGGGAGGGAGCGAGATGGAGGAGGAGGAGGAGGAGGAGGAGGAGGAGGAGGGAGAGAGCGAGGTGGTGGAGGAGGAGGAGGGAGGGAGCGAGATGGAGGAGGAGGAGGGAGGGAGCGAGATGGAGGAGGAGGAGGGAGGGAGCGAGATGGAGGAGGAGGAGGGAGGGAGCGAGATGGAGGAGGGAGAGAGTGAGCCGGAGATGAGGAGGAGAGAGCCAGTCCAAATCCTGCATCTGTAGCTAAAAAAGGTAAACTGAGGTGGAACTGAGCTTTGGTGAATCTTTAAGGACGTTTTGTGTATCATGTATTTGACACATATTTATATTGCAACTGTTCAGAAGTTGTCTTCTGAACGGCGTCAGGAGTGAAGTGTTCAGAACATCCGCGCACACAGCCTGGTACTCAGACAAACACTCTGTCCCATCCATTTTAAAAGACGCAGCAAATTAAAAAACACATGCATTTTTGACATTGTGTGATGTTAGAAGTCAGTTTTAGATCTGATATGAAACTGTAGCAGCTTTTTTTTTACATTTTAGTTGCATTCTGAGCTCGTTCAAAAGAGAATATCACTGATAGTTCTTTGTTGACGTAAACACGGCGAGTGCGACGTACTTCGGTAGTAATCAGTGGTGGCCACGAGAGACCCGCCCGCTGGAATAGCTGCCATTCTTCCACTGTAGGTCACTGAACACTGGATGAAACCTGGGCCCAAACATTCGAAACATCAGCATCAACAGAACAGCATTATAAACGGACACGGGTGCGGTGGGACATTAAGCAATATTCATGTGACGCAAACGCCACAAAATTATCACGTCGTAGATGTATTATTTCCTTTTAAAATGTCTTGAAAAGCCTTAGTATGACTCACTTATTCACAAGTAGTCAAATATTAAATTACTACAAGTCATTTCTGCAGTTCAGTTATTTTTGTAGCCGTTTCCTGTATTTAAGCATAAAAGTATATTTTGATGTTTGTGAAATCCTTAAGTATTTGAGAAATGTAGTCGTTACATCTGTCCTTTATTTAATTGTACAGTGTTGTTAGTGTCACTATGGCAACTCACATTAAACTGCACATACATCACGAGACGTTTGGCAAAACATTACGTCACGTGTTTACATCCAACGGTCACTGCGCCAACGGACATTTTGATATAAATACAAGGTTTTGGATTTGTAACAAGGAAATAAATGAAATTGAAGTGCACCTTTTGTCAAAAGCTTTATCAATTAATGTAATATTTGACAGATTTTTAATATGGAATTATGATGTTACGACAAACATTTAAAAAAAAAAGGCATGATATTTTAATGTCTTTTAATTCGTAAATTAAATGTGTTGACATGGAAAACGTGCAGAATTAACCAAAAAAAACGCATTTATTGTCACAAAAAAAAAATGTCAAAAACCTCAGACAAAACCCCCTTTGCAGTTTTGTCCATCTTCTGTCTGAAATTGAACACTTTGTCTCCAAGAAAGACACAAAACGCAACAACATCCGGTCTCAAACTCCCGCGTTTCACCTCGCACGCGTCATCCGAGTCCGCGCGAACCGTCCAGACCGACCAAACCGAACGCGGCGCCGGTAACCATCGCGTTACGGCTCGTTCTGTCACAAAAACAACTCGGATCCATCGCGGTTAGCACGGGCTAGTTAGCATGTTAGCATCGGTTAGCACGTCAGCATCGCCCACGGAAGCGCACCAGTTTAAAGCCCGTCGCGGAACACGCTCCCGGGGGGTTGAAACGTCACCTGCTCGTGCTGTTCCGGCGGCACTCGATTCACGTCAGTCGGCGAGGCTGGGGGACGAAACGCTAGGCGACGGGGCCCATCTGATCAGAAGTGTTGGGTAAATGTGACCCTCCAAGGCCCGTTCAGGGTTCGGAACTGCTCCGCTCTCTGAGCTGCCGAGGACAGGAAAGACCCTTTATAGGCGCCCCAAGTACCGCCCACTGAGAAAGAACAGGGCGGAGCCAAAGGGGCGGAACCGAAGCCACTGTCAGACCAGCAGTTATGTTTTCAAGAATATTCATCTGGAATCTTCAAGTATCGATACAAAACATGGCGCATAAAGGACGATATGATGCATGAGATGAACTAGTTCCTGTTTGTGAATTCTGTTCATTGACAATGGCAATAAACCGTATGATTGCGATTATGTCATAATTTTATCATCGTTAAATTGCACGTAAAAAAGCAGAACATTCTGCAAGATTAGGGCCTCAATAATGACTCAAATAATCATGACTATTCGACCATAAACAAATATATTATAGTCGTGTTTTGAGGGGGGTTGCTGGTCCACAGTGAGCACAGCTGTGTCTGAGGAAAGGACGAGGCCGCTCCATCAACCGGGGATTGGGTGAACCTGGGTCGGGGTCGTAGAGGTCGGGGGACACGTAGCCCCAGGGCCCGAGAGTTGAGTTTTTAATAGGTGCAGCAGGTGCAACTGGTGCAGCAGGTGCAGCAGGCGGAGGAGTCTTGCAACTAGAGAAGACGAGAGGACGGGAGTGGGGAAGTTATGACGTTGTAGCTGTCATTCTGCATTTCTGGGGCGGGGGGATACCAGAGATGGGTAAATGGGCTGATGTGGGCTGAGTGCTTGATGAGGCGAGCACGCTGCAGGGCCGCTTGGCGGGTGTGTCCCTCCCTGACTAGAGGCTCTTCTGGGACGCTCTCCTCCCTTCACCCGTCCCAGCAGAGCCACCTCAGCCTCGTGATGCTCTGTCAGCAGTGAGAGATCCTCGTGGTGCTCATGGTGTCGTGTTCTCTCTAGAATCGATATCAGCTTTCTCCTCACCTCAGTCGCCATATTTCAACCTTTATTTGGTTAATAATGTATTTAAAACGTCTCAATGTACAATAGAAATAATCCTGTGACTAGTCGACTAATAAAAGAATTGTTAATTGCAGCGCTAATCACAATATCGAGATACATGTGATATTGTGGGATAAACCAGTACGTTTTAAGTATTTCTGTGTTAAACTAAGGAAAAACTGCACAAACACCAATTTTAATCATCAAAACAGTGAATATGTCAAATGTTTTGCAGAAACAAGCAACAATATTGAAAAAATATAATCAAATTCTTTCTTTTATTATGGTCAATTGTTTGGAATATATTTTTAGATTCCTTTGAAAATCTGCAAATTACAATAAAATAATATAATAATCTGTGGGTAGGATGCTATGGCCCTTTTACAAAATGTACCTTTCTAACTGCTGATTGTTTAACGCTTTTGTGGGCTGTATTTTGTAGTAACTTTAACTAAATATATAATCAAAGTAAGTCAGTAGAAGCACAGGTCAAACAAACAGTGAAACAAGGTGAAAGGTCAATGTTTCAGGTGGGCGGGGCCTGTTTAACTTCCTGTTTTTGAAAGAAATATCCAAAAATAAACCTTTTCTTTGTTAGCGATTGGATTTATTGATCTCACGTCCTCAAGTCTTTTCAGAATTCTGACTTGAAACAAAAACTGGCACAAAGTTCAACGTCTTAAAAAGTGAAACCGCTGGTTTTGAACAGGACAAAAAATAAAGGCAAAAGTTTGGACCATTTTTGTATATTTTATAAGAAACATCTAATTCCAACAGCTTTATTTTTTACTTTTCAAAGTTGAAAAGAGATTTAGATCGTTACAGTCAAAGTACCAGAAGTTACATTATCATATATATATATTTATTTATTGATTTATTTTTTCCCCTTCATTTTCATTTGTTTATTTATTTTAAAATTATTATTCTAAAATAAGAAAAGCCATATTTACATTGAATAAGAATGTTTACTCTCTGTTTGGAGTTTGAAAAGGAGAAGAAGAAAAGAAGAAGAAGCAGAAGAAGAAGAAGAAGAAGAGAAAAGAAAAAGAAAAAGAAGAAGTTGTAAAGAAGAGATAAAAGAAGCAGAAGAAGAAGAAGAAAATGTATTGAATCCCACACCTGTCATATTTTTATTTTTTTAGCTCCGTCAACTTAATACAGAAAAACACAATATCAAATCCAGTTCTGGTTCCACATTAGAAGAATCAAATAGTCGCGAAGCATTAGAAAATAAATACCATTAACATTAGGAAACGATCTCTCACAAAGTGTTATTTTTGGTAAATACGACGGTTTGCTGCAAAATAATAACGAATAAGCTCAGATTATCTGGACTTTTGTGAAAAAAGATAAATCTAAATAGATGAAAATACAGTTGTGAGTGTTCTGATTTACGGCGTGTTATTGTTTTTATCTGTCGGCGGTGTGAGAGGTCAAACATAATGTGAAAGCCACGCTGTTCCCACGGCGATAAGGCCTGACAAACTAGAACATAAACACCAAAACACAACCTCGAATAACACGCCGTAAAAGGGTGGAAACTCGAACT